>NC_136263.1:67098113-67635613 GCF_964187855.1 Myxine glutinosa
GTCCAGAAGAGAAGATTCTCCATTGACTGAGATCCGGGTTGGGAAATTGACAGATTGTGTCAGTCCCAATGAGTCACAGAAGTCCTTTGGTGAAGAGCCATGGCTGGTGAGAGAGGTACCCACCCCCAGCCAACTGGCATGGTGACAGTTGAAATCACCACATATGAGGAAGAGAGAGTTGGGATGGGTCGATAGAAGTTGGTCCATATTATCAGACAGCGAGATGTAGATGGAGTCATCACTGTTTGGTGGACGGTACAACACGCATATGAACAAAAGGTGGGAGCGAAGGGGAAGCCGTAGCCAAAGGTATTCCTGGGGGTGAGGTGGAGAGAGGGCAGTGCAGGGCGAGTGAGGAAGAGAGTTTTTTTTATAAAGATAGCAACCCCACCTCCAGAACGAGGCTCAGGTCTATCATACCGGAGGAGGGAGTAACCTGGAGAGATACCAAGGAATCAGAGACATCATGAAGGAGGAAGGTTTCTGTTAAGCAGATCACGTCTGGTTTGTCAGAAGCAACCTTTATGGAGAGATCAGTTAAGTTTGAGCGAAGGCCCCAGATGTTTGAGGTCCATACTGTTAAGGAAGAGGAAGGGGGAGCATCGGATACAGAACAGGGGGGGGGAGCAGTAGGGCAGGATGTGGAAGAGGAGGAAGAGGTAGGGAGAGCTGTTGCAGGTGTGTCAGAGATTACAGAATAGCTTGGAGAAAGGGAAGAATGGGGCGGACAAAAGGTTTGATGGTGTTTGGGTGGAGGCGCAGTGAGGTGTTATTTGAGGAGGGGGAAGAGTGAGGCAGAAGGTTGAGGAAGATGAAGGTGAAAGTTGGAAGGGGGAAGGGGAAGAAGCGGAGGAGGACGCTTTGAGGGAGGAGGGGTGAGAGGGGAGTCTAGGAGGGGAGGAGTGAGGGAGAGTCTCGGAGGGGGAAGGGTGTGGGGGAGTTTAGGAGGAAGGGGCAGGGGGGGGAGATTTGAAAGGGATGGGTGTTTGGGAAGATTTGGGGGGGAGGGGCAAGGAGGGGAAGATTTGACAGAGATGGGTGATGGGAAGATTTGGAGGGGAGGGGTGAGATTGGATTTTGAAAAGTGTACGATTTATGGGAAACGAACATTTATTTGCAAAATGAGTTTCTTGAGACATTCGAGTCAAAAATACGTTTGAGGACGCTGAAGGATGGGTGGAGTTCTGGAGAGTTTAGGGAATGAATGAGAAGATGCACTGTAAGAGATGGAATTTTTTTTTTGAATGAATAGAATTGTGAGCAAAGTCGAAAGCATCCTTTTATAGAAGAAGTAGAAAAAGTGTTATAGAATATGACATAATAATAAAGTTCTTCAGGGAGACAGATGAAACGTGTATTAACAACTTGATCACGTGATCTCGAACAACGTGGTCAAAGAACGAAAGAACAAATAACGAAGAACAAAAGAGCAAAAGAACGAAGAAAGAAAGAACAAATAAGAACGTACAGGTGGATAAGAACAGGGAAGGGAAAAAATTTTGGGTTTTTTTTTGAGATTTTAAAACAAGGGAGTATGGGTGAAAAGACCGTGAAAAACAGAGACCGACAGTAGTTGCAGCGCGATCGAAGAACGCTGAGACAAAAAACAAAAAGCCTCAAGCCAAGGTCTGAGGACACGGTAGCCTACTACTACTAACACTACACTAGGCCTCAGAATACACGATACGAAAAAAACCGACGATTCTGTACATAGGTATGAAAAACCAACACCGAGAAACCTATTAAGTCACCCCAATAGGTACATACACCGAAAGAAAGATAAAGATACGCCAAAAACACAAATGTGAAAGAATCACTTAGCTTCGAAAGCGTTGAGCGCAGGGACAGCTTCGAAAAGACGTGACCTCGCCGTGATCTCGCGAGAGCTTTTTTCAATTTGCAAAATTTGCATAATTGCAAAAACTCTCGGGACATTGATTTAGAGGGTGATAACAGTGTTTAAGTCAGGAATAAGAAAAGTGACATTCAGTTAACACGGTACTGTCCAAAACACTAGAATCAGGTTTGGATGACTGGGATCAAAGAGTTGGTCTGCTTTTGTGTCGTATTGTAATTAAATTTCAAATCCCCATGTGTTGTTTACCTCTTGCAGGGCTTGTGGTCACAATGTGAAACATTTTGCATTAAATAAAATAATAGCAAATTAAACTTATCATGATTTTGATGTTTTTTTGCATTACAGCAGTGGCAATTTTGTCAGCCATCTTGATTATATCTACATATCATTATCTGAGGTCACTGAAATATATTCTATTAAAATCCTAGTGTGCTAAAACATATATTTAGCCACGAAAAGTACACTTTTATGAGGTTCTAGGCTGAAGTATCCATATTTATGTGTTTTTCCATCCAACCGGCGGCCATCTTGAATTTTGAAAATGCCACAAGGTGGGACCCGTGGGACTTTATATTGTGGGCATCCACATGGTATTCTGAAGCTCTGTGCAAAAAAAATCAGCTTTCTACTAATTTCTTCTAGGTCCTAACCTAATGCTCCTGGGCTAGAGAGGGAACAATTGTGGCAGCTTGAAACTAACGCCGGAACAGAGCGGGAGGGAAGTGCACCGCTCACGATGAAGCCCAACACACGAGAGAGAGAGAGAGAGGAGAGAGGGGGGAGAGGGGGAGTAGAGGGGAGAGAGGGGAGATGGGGGAGAGGGGGGAGAGGGAGAGAGGGAGAGAGAGGGGAGAGAGAGAGGGGAGAGAGAGGGGGAGAGAGAGGGAGAGAGAGGGAGAGAGAGAGAGAGGGAGAGAGAGAGAGAGGGAGAGGAGAGAGAGAGAGGGGGAGAGAGAGAGAGGGAGAGGGGAGAGAGAGAGAGGGAGAGGGGAGAGAGAGAGAGGGGAGAGAGAGGAGAGGGAGAGAGAGAGAGGGGAGAGAGAGAGAGGGAGAGAGAGAGAGGGAGAGAGAGAGAGGGAGAGGGGAGAGAGAGGAGAGAGAGGAGAGAGAGGGGAGAGAGGGGAGAGAGGGGAGAGAGGGGAGAGAGGGGAGAGAGGGGAGAGAGGGGAGAGAGGGGAGGGAGAGGAGAGAGAGGGGAGAGAGGGGAGAGAGAGGAGAGAGAGGAGAGAGAGGGGAGAGAGGGGAGAGAGGGGAGAGAGAGGGGAGAGAGAGGAGAGAGAGGAGAGAGAGGGGAGAGAGGGGAGAGAGAGGGGAGAGAGGGGAGAGAGGGGAGAGAGGGGAGAGAGGGGGAGAGAGGGGGAGAGAGGGGGAGAGAGGGGAGAGAGGGGAGAGAGGGGGGAGAGAGAGAGAGAGAGAGAGAGAGAGAGAGAGAGAGAGAGAGAAAAGCACCCTCCTCTCTTTTCGCTGACGTCACACTCGAACCAATCCCAGCGCCACACCACTTCAGCCCATGGCCATGACCAATCATTCTCTTCGGGGCGGGGCCGCACAGCCTTTCTTGACACCCATCAAGGAAGTTTGGCTGGGTGGAGTGGAAATGTCCAGGTACCTTCGGCGATTATGGTGTTTGCAATTATGTGCCGATTGCATGGCAATTACACATTGGGAATCTATCCTTATACAACAACAACAACATGCATTTTAAAGGCCATTTTCCCTGCTAGAGCGGGGGTTAGCCTTGCGGTCCCCATGACAATCTTCTCCATTTTGCCCTATTTTCTGCATCTCTCCTTGTTAACCCCCTTGCCCGCATTTCTTCTTCCACCATCTTTAGCCAAGTCTTTTTCGGTCTTCCCCGTCCTCTGCTTCCTTCTACATTCATTTCCATCACTCTTCTCAACCAGTCACTTTCATCCTTCCTCAACACATGACCAAACCATCTCAACCTGTTCCTCTTCACAGCATCAATCACAGGCTCTATTCCCATCATCTTTCGCAATTCATCATTTGTCTTCCTCTCTCTCAACGATACTCCACACATCCACCGAACCATTCGCATTTCCACCCTTTCCAACCTTCGTTGCTGCTCTACGTTTATTACCCATGTCTCGCTCCCATAAATCATAACACTTCTCACACATGCAGCATACACCTTTCCCTTCAGCTTCAACGACACTCCCCTCATCATCAGCACGCCACCCAGTTCCCGAAACTTCTTCCATGCACATCTCACTCGAGCAACCGTTGCCGAGTCTGATCCACCTTCTCCATTCAGCATGTCTCCGAGGTAGCAAAATGTTTTCACACCTTCCAGCTTCACGCCATCTCCAAGATCCAACTCAACATTTCCTCCATCTGCAGCTCCCTCTATGCACACCTTACATTTGAATGTAGCTGCCACACTGGTTAATGACCCTCTCAGACCACTACATTTTTGAATGAACCCACTCAGCGCACATTGTACATTGAATGGAGTTCACTCCGACACCCTTCCTACACACAGCACAGGGCCACTTCCCAGTTCTTTCCACCTCACCACATGCTTTACCACTTGCCATCACCTTCGTCTTTCCGATATTCACCTTCAGACCTTTTGTCTCCATACATTCCTTCCACGTGTTCCTCTTTTCCTTCAGTCCATCCATACTTTCCGCAATCAACACCAGATCATCTGCATACAACAACTCCCACGGTAAACCCTCCTTTACGTTCTGAGCCAGCACCTCCATCACAGCTACAAATAGTAATGGACTTAGTACCGACCCCTGATGCACTCCCACCTTCACCTCAAACTCACCACTGTTCCCGTCCTTTGTCCTTACAGCTGTGCGCGCTCATTTGTACATTGCCATCACTACTCTGATCAACCATTCCTCCACTCCTAACTTCCTCAATGCCCATGTCAATACTTTGCGTGGTACCCTATCGAATGCTTTCTCCAGATCAACAAACCCAAGAAACAACTTCTTCCTCTTCTCCATGTACTTCTCCTGCAACTGCCTCACAATGAAAAGCGCGTCTGTCATTCCTCTTCCTGGCATGAATCCAAACTGCATTTCGTCGATCTTCACTTTCTTCCTTATCCTCCTCTCCAACACCCTTTCCAATACCTTCATTTCATGCTCCAATAGCTTTATCGCTCGGTACGAGCCACACTCCAGAGGGTCACCTTTCCCCTTGTATAGAGGGATGAGGGTACTCAGTTCCCAATCCACTGGAATGCGGCCTTCTTTCACCACCAGATTACAGACCTCTGTCATTCTCTTCACACCCCAACTTCCTGCTGCCTTCAACATATCTCCCACAACTCCCGTCGGCCCTCCCGCTTTTCTACCGTTCATTGCTTTTATCGCTTCCTCAACTTCCTTCTCAGTTATCTTCTCTGCCGGTCCTAAAACAGGGTTACTCTCTATGTTGCCATCCCATTCATTCTCTGTATTCAACAGCATTTCCATATATCTTTTCCATCTTCCTTTAATTCCATCTGGGTCGACAACGATTTGTCCCACTTCATCCTTCAAGCAACTCACCCCCATCACATCACACCTCTCTTTCGCTATCTGCTTTGCAATCCTGAATACTGCTTTCTGACCCTCTTCCGAACCCAAGCGTTCTCCGAACATTTTCCTACATGCCTCCTGCGCCTTTGCTACCTCTTTCTTTGCAGCCTTCCTGGCTGCCTTATAACTTTCATGCTCTGCTGTTTCTGCTCCCGTACCCTTCGCCTTCTGCCACTCCTTGAACTTCTTCCTCTTCTCGTCAATCCTCTTTCCAACTTCATCATCCCACCACCATGTTTCCGAGTGCCTCGGTGGTCCTTTTGTCCATCCACATACCTCACCAACGGCTCCCAACAGACAAGCTTTCATTGACATCCAACCACTTTCAAGCTCAACCACATCATCCTCGACCCTACTCAGCCTCTCTTTTAATGCCTCCCTTACTGTCACCTCTTTCAACCTCCACACCTTCATTCTCGGTTGGTACTTCACCCGCCGAGCTCTCCTCGCACCTTTCACCCTTACGTCGCAGACAACCAAGTGGTGCTGTGAAACAGCCTTATCCTTATGCCCTATCTAATTCGCATAGCTCCATCCCTCGCATGGAGACACATAACGCTTACACGGACATCCGGCCCCAACTTAAATACATTAAGGTTCTTCTTCGCGACATTCGGAGCACGCTACTCCAAACAATTCTACCTCGACGAAGGTATTTCATTACCCACCACAACACACATAACAATACTAATACCAAGTTTGTTCAAAATCCTATTGCTGGTTCACAAATTGGCGCAGCAACATATTTTTTACAAAACATGACCTCTGACCTTTGACCTCTTGAAACAAAAATCTAATCAGTTAATCTTTACATCATTATACATACATGCCTCTGCCAAGTTTGAATTGGATTGCTTCAGTCATTCTCACCTTATCAACCTATCACAGACTTTGACCATAGACCTCTTGATGCCAAAACCAAATAAGTTCATCTTTGCATCATCATACATACTTGTACCAACTTTGGTCAGAATCACATCACTGGTTCACAAGTTATCGCGGTAACAGGATTTTTATCTAACATGACCTCTGACCTTTGACCATTGACCTCGTGACCCCAAAATCGAATAAGTTCATCTTTAACTCATTATGCATACCTGCACTATGTTTGACAAAGATCCATTCAGCCCTTCCCAAGTGAATGTGGAAATGAAATCGTATCACGGACAGATGCACGGACGCACAGATGGTCATACGGCCGGACAAACATCCGGACGGATAAGCTGAAAACATAATGCCTCCGGCGACTTCGTCAGCGGAAGCATAAAAAATTGTTTTCATTTACGTCGTTTTGATTAATCGTCACACATTTCAGGAACGCATCCATGACGCAAACAGAGCAATTACTGCAAAAAGGCAATGAAATGTCTTGCTTACCACGACCTGCCCCACATAGTACTCTTCGTACTGATCACTGAAAGTACTCTCATCACTGAAAGTACTCTCATCACTGAAAGTACTCTCATCACTGAAAGTACTCTCATCATCTTCACCATGACTGAGAGAAGATCCTGGAAAGAAGTGGCAAAATGAGCATAAAACAGATATTGTGACAGAAAAATATCAATGGACAGAATATCACCGTGTTCAGATGTGTGTGCATTGTGCAAATAAGACATCAATTTCACAAATGAGTCTTTGTCTTCTTCTTTGCCAGCCAGGTGTTCACATAGCATATCCCCTAGTAAGAGGTCAAGGGCTCAGAACATACAGAATTGGCCTAAGTCTTTCAGGAACTGGTTGACTCAGTCCGACATGATTGTCGTGGACAAAGGCAGGAATTTGTAATTTGCTCAGGGTGCCGTCATTGACTATCACAAGGTCCATCAGAGGGACCACACATTTGTGACCAAACACACGACCTGTGAAGCACCATTTGATTTTGTGAAACGGATGAAATCGCCAGGAAGGACATTGATCATGCTATGCTTTCCACAGATGGAAGCGAGGGGAAGTTGACATTTCTGGCATCAACTCTTCATCGGACCAAAAAAGCCAAAAACAGTCCGACACAGGGCCTCACCAGCAGGACTAGCTCTTCATTCGACAGTGCATGGCCAGGAGAAGCAAAGCAGACTGGACAGTTCAGAGGTAAATTTGCTGCGTCTGCACAGCCCTGATGGACAAAGTACAATTTATAAATGGGGGATTCCCTTCAGGAAAAGGATAAAGGAATAATGGTAGAAAAAAACACTCAAATGCATCTGAAACAGTGTTGGACAACAATAATGAAGGCAAATTTTCGTTTGTAGATGGATATTAAAGGGATTTATATTTTCCAATCAGACAAAGCAATCTTTGTCTTTACAATCAAGACCATGTTCATATTTAGCACAAGACTGTGGAGTGGCAAGCACCATTAGCTGAGAAGGCAGATGTACCGCTGAATCAGTGTCCCCTGCTGGTTTTTGGCAGGAATTTTGAATTTGCACAGGGTGCCAGTGATAGCTCCTCTACTCTTCGCGAAGGACACCATGTGATCTTTAACACTCTCCATATCATGCCGGCACATGGGACTCACAGTTTAAGCACCATCTCATGTAATTCATCCTCCTCACCATGTTATTTATGAACCACATCTGGTACAATCTCCGATCCAGAGGTTGCACACTTACGGAACACAATTCAAAGGCTTATCCAGCAGCTCGATCTTTAAATTCCTCATCTATTCCATTATCTGGTCTGTCCTTTTTAAATCCTTGCCTTCCTCCTCAACCATCAATATTCCAAAACAGTATTGTTTTGCATTGGTTGAGGTGATGCTCAACTTGGTCAAATATTACACATTGGGTGCGTCTGCACTATAGTTACACTTGTGACCGAGTGAAGCTGTTAAAATACCGCCACAGCGTTACTGGAGGATCAAAATAAAAAGTTTGGAGCATTCACGGGAAAGGTTACTGTGACGAAAGCAAGTTGTTTGTGTCACTGTCATGAGGAACAAGCAGCCACCACCGGCAAATTGAAAAAGAAACAAAACAACAACAAACATTTTCAGGTGTCTCTTCTTGTACTTTAGTTAGGGAATTTTAGCAAATTGTATTGACCATCTGTGAAAAAATTGCTTACCAAAAAATTTCTTCACTAACGTATTCATCTAGGTGTCTACTAACACCTATCAATTAGTGCAAACCCAAATCCTTGTGGAAAATTCTGGGGAGCCAATCAAAGTTCGGGTGCTCAGAGGGCCTGCGCGAAAAAATCGGAAAATTAACTTTTGCCAATATTGACTTGTGGGATGTCTAACTAGGGGTTTTTTTGGGGTGCTGAATTGATTCCAACCATTAGATTTGAGGAAAAATGAATCCCTGGCCGTAAAATATTGATATGATACATTTTTAGATATCTCAGACTGTGTTTTGCGGTAATTTGGCTCAATTGATTCAGATTGTTCAAATTGTGCTGAAACCAGCATACAACGCTGCCCCACTCCCCCCCACATGCTGCCCTCACCCGTCCCCCACTCGCCCACATGCTGCCCTCCCCCATCCCCCGCTGTACCACTCCCCCACATGCTGCCCTCCCCCGTCCCCCGCTGTACCACTCCCCCACATGCTGCCCTCCCCCGTCCCCCGCTGTACCACTCCCCCACATGCGCCCAGTTCACTTGCCAGTGTGTGTCTAGACACTGGCATAGTCATTTCATGAAGGTTTCATGAAGTCATTATACAGACCTGAATGCAAGGAGAAGTTCCTCATTGAGTTTCTTCCAATCATCGAGGGTGACCCTAACGAGTACAGCACTATCTACACCACGCTAATGGAATGCCTACGGCGCTGTCCGTCTCCTGCCCTCATAACATTCGACCTGCCTATATGGTTGAAAGCAACGCAGATAGTCCTCCAGTCTGAATTGCCCATCATCACAAGACTAGGTGGGTTTCACCTCCTGAAAAGCTTCCTAGGGTCCATCGGGATGGTCATGGCTGACTCTGGGTTGCAAGAGGTCATACAGCTAGTTTATCCAGGCAGCACCACAGCAGAACACATCCTCTCAGGCGGGGCTTATGCCAAGGCCATTCGGTTTCACCTTCTTGGATCTGCAGGAATTGCCAAGTTCGTGCTGAGAGGTGTCTTCAGTGAGCAGGAGTACGAAGACATGGAGGATTTCATCAGGACTGCAAAAGATGAGACAACAGGTAATCAAAATTCCGCTAATCTAACATCTGCACCAAGGATAGTCACTGTCTTCGAGGAGAGGATGGCAGAGAGATTGAAGATCTTATCTGAAGGAGGAAGGACACTAGCACTCTGGGTCTGGTACTATGGCAGAATCGACCTCATCAAGGTATTCATCAGGAGTGAGCATGTCCCAGACCACACAGGTCATCTCAGCTGCATCATTGGAATGCTCAATACCTTCCCAGCAGCGGGCCACCATCAGTACGCAAAGGGAGCAAGGCTGTATGTACAGCTGATGCATCAGCGACAGGGGAGTCCCATGTTCCAGGAAACTCTATCCAAGTTCACTTTGTACGGCAACCATGTAGTCAGGTTCTCAGACCATGAATGGTCAGGCACATGGACCGACATCACGATAGAAACCACACTCATGCGTGAGGCAAAATCCTCCGGTGGTCTAAACAGAGGCCGCTTTCGGAATGAGTCTTCTCATAAGTCTTGGGTTCAGACTCTGAACCACTTCTCGTTCATTCACCAAGAGCTAGAAATAAGCATGGTCAAATGTGGGGTACCTGTCCACACCGACGTTAAAAGAGCCCAAATGAAGAGGGATAACGATGCTGTCAACACCATAGTTGGGTGGTTGGAGGAAGTCAACCCTTTCGATGCCACACGGGACAAGAAGACTCTGGTGTCCTTCTCAACTGGGTTCAGCAGCACTCCCGAAGACCAAGTCAACGCTGATCAAGCAGAAGAAGTTGGCAGAGCCATACAGGCTAAGATGGATGGGAAAACTGTTGTGGATGCAATGGTAACCAAACACAAGGTCAAATCACTTGCAAGCCTCAGATCTGGACCCAAAGTCAATGGCGAGAAGCTGGTCATTGCCTCACTGAAGCTATTCAACCGCCTCATTGTCATCAGTGAGCGTGAAGTCAAGACCAAAGAAGCTCTGCGCTTTGAGTTGACGCCAAAACCGATCTCTGTTTGACAAAAATCAAAAGTTGCGAAAGCCAGACAAGGCTGCCCTCGCAAGGTCCCTGAAGGCATGTGTGGCACCTGTCGAACAACCCCCCTGCACAAGCCTTGTGGTTGATGGTGGGTGGCTCCTGCACAATGTCAAGTGGGAGGCTAACCTTACTTGGAAGGATGTTGCCGAGAGCTACCTCCGGTTTGTGAAGTCCATGGGGAGCCATCGCCTCCGGATAACGGTGGTCTTTGACGGATATGGCAGCTCCACCAAGGACCATGACCACTTGAGACGAACAAAGAATGCATGCTGTGACATTCAGATTCGTCTGGATCTCAAAATCATTATTGCAAGAGAAAAGTTCCTCGATAAAAAGAAAAACAAAGCCCAGCTCGTTCTGCTCCTTGCTGAGACATTTAGTAGGAATGGAATCAGTGTACAGCAATGCTCCGATGATGCCGACACCTCCATCGTCCGCGCAGCTCCAGATGAGGCAAGAGAGTCCCCTGTCGAGGTGAGGGCTGAGGACACAGACGTCCTGGTTATGCTGATTCATCATGTTGCAGACCATCCGATCTTCCTCACGACAGCCAAAGAAACATCTTACGATGTCGGAAAGATCCGGGAGGCCCTCCCAGAGATATACCGGAGGTATCTCATCTTCTTGCACAGCTTCTCTGGCTGCGATACAGTCTGCAATTTTGGGGTTTAGCAAACCAACTTTGCTAAGCAAGCTCTGCAAGACTGATGAAGCAGAGAGGGCAATGGACGTGTTTATGGACATCCGAGCTGAGAAAGGTGATATCATTAAAGCAGGCTGTGATCTTTTCAAGCTCATGTTCCATGGGAAATCCTCCAAAGACTTGGAATTCGACATCTTCAGCAAGCGAGCTGCTACTGGGAGCATAAAACCTGAGAAACTCCCCCTGACAACAGGAGCTGCAGCACAGCACTCTCTCCGAGCTTACCTCCAGACTAGAGACTGGCTGATGCTGCAAAGTCCATCGTTCGATGCCCGGGACTATGGATGGCAACTCACTGAGCAAGGATATGCACCAGTCCCTTCTACAGACCCCATTGCACCAGACTACCTCCTGACGTTTGCCAGCTGCAACTGTGCGGGGGACTGCAGCTCACTCAGGTTCTGCTGTAAAAAGCAAGGCGTCAAGTGTATTTCTGCTTGCGGCATCTGTCATGGTAACTCTTGCCTGAACATAAACCAGCTGGATGACAAGAGGAGTGAGGAAGGTACTGGGGAGTTTGATGAATAAGGTTGTAAAAGCTGACGAAGCAACATTTCCATTGAGCACAGTTCTGTTAAAAATGCACAGAAGGCTGAGAGGGTGAAATATTGGAAATATCTCAATATCTTGGGTTAAAAGAATCCCCTGATAGTGGTTGAGGGCTCGTTAGAAGCGTATTACTAAGCTTATTACAACGAGAAAAAATTTGTTTTTAAACTTTGATTTTTGAGGGGTCTGGGCCCAAATTACCATATTTGGGCATTTCGGGCTCAAAACACATTTTCGGGTATATCTTGGCTTAAAAGAATCCCCTGATAGTGGTTGAGGGCTCGTTAGAAGCGTATTACTAAGCTTATTACAACGAGAAAAATTTTTTTTGGACAATGCATTAAGAATTTTATTTCTTCGAGAAAAGAAAGAATTTTAAGAACAAAATGAAAGTGCTAAAACAATGCATTAAATTCCTAACAACACAACTTCTCGAACAGTGCATCGTCATTACTCAGAGGCCCAAACACTGGGTGGGCTTTTCGACAGAACTTGATTCAAACTCAAATTATTCAAGAAAATGTTAAAATGGAAATAGACGCCCCGGCAACGGCTTGCAATAGATTTTCGAAAATTGACTTTTGTGTGAAATTCATTTTTTCTAATTGCCACAAGTCAGATTTCACAATATATGCATTTTCTAAGGCACTGAGACCTATATTTTCAGAAAATATACACTGGAGTAAATCTGGCTTGTGGCATTTTGAAATTTTTACAGATATGCGGCAAATTTTGGGTGGAAAAACATAGATTTTATGGGTAAATAATCAAAAATCGGCAAAAAATTTGACCGAAAACCTCAAATTTTTGGCACTTGAAGGCTGTACAGCCTAATATTTGATTAGATTCAGTGAACTTGGTACATTTATGGTTTAGTATGAAAGAATTAGGTTTAATGGGCATACCATTGAGCTACGGTTATCGCGAAATTGAAATATTGCCGATCTTCTCACGTTCACCATTTTTCTTGGAGTTGAGCTTTTGACTTACTTTTTTTTTTGTTAAACTGGATTTTTTTTCTAGTTTCTGAAGCGCTCAGAGCCATTGATGCCTGATAAGAGTCCATTTTTGGTAATTTCCAGGCTCCAGTCCACTGTGAAATGTCAATAAAATACATTTTATATGATCATGGAGTGTTTTTTCCTCAAATCTAATGGTTGGAATCAATTCAGCACCCCAAAAAACCCCTAGTTAGACACATCCCACAAGTCAATATTGGCAAAAGTTAATTTTCCGATTTTTTCGCGCAGGCCCTCTGAGCACCCGAACTTTGATTGGCTCCCCAGAATTTTCCACAAGGATTTGGGTTTGCACTAATTGATAGGTGTTAGTAGACACCTAGATGAATACGTTAGTGAAGAAATTTTTTGGTAAACAATTTTTTCACAGATGGTCAATACAATTTGCTAAAATTCCCTAACTACTTGCAAATGAGATAATCTATTTTGTGAAGATTAAATCTCAAAACTCACCAGTTCGCGGCTCTTCCTCAAAAGATCCATTTGACACTTTGAGCTCAGCATTCCTGCAGAAAATAAAGATTTTGTAAGGATGTCGTTAAATAAATGTCACAAATAAGAAAATGTCAGAATGAAAGTGCAGTCAGGCAGGTGAAAATCAGACTGCATCGGTACTTTGTGTTTTCTACATTTGTGTTTTCTACATTCAGACAGCAAACAACACCACTACACTGTGCGACCCGACCAACTATCTCCAAACACAGTTGCCAATGAAGCCAAGAAATGTTACGTGGTAAAGAGGGGGTGAATATCACCAGAGATCTTTTTTAACAACACTATTTTATTTCCCTTTATTGCCTGTCACAAGCTCCCACACTCACCTCTGGGCTGTCTAGCCTGGGTTTGAATCCTCGAGATTTAAATTTTTTTAAAGGGTCACTCGACATGCTTATAAAGGATAATTCTAGAGGGTTCTAAAAGGTAATTATTATGGGTTTTGTTTTTTTCTCTCCATGTTGGTTCTCAGGTCTCACAGGTCTCTGGTGTACATGAACCACTACAAGTTACCAGGGTCGGTGCTGTGGTTACGTGAGTGGATGCAAGTGTGGATATTTGGAGAGGCGAGTGCTTCCTGAGAAGAAGAAAGCAAGACTAAAAGTCGACCAGCGGTGTAGCCGGACTTGTTAACTCAACTGGACTAACGTCCAGTTGAGTTCATCACATACTGAACCCTCCGGCGTCCGTCGTCTGTCGTCGTGTCAACTTTTCGACATCAACACTCCAGCGTCCACAAATATCAACCGATTCTGATCAAACTTGACATGCAGCATCCATACCCCAAGGACCAGGTTGGTATTACATTTCAGCCCGATCCGTTGAAAAATGGCGGACTTAGGTGACCATTTTGTTTTTGGTCATGAAAACGACGTTAACACTCTGGCGTCCACAAATCTTAACAGATTTTGATCAAACTTAGAATGTTTAACCCTTACCACACAAGGTAGGTTGCTATTGCATTCCAACCCGATCCATCACAAAATGGCCACCATGGGCAGCCATATTGCTTTCAGCTCCGAAACGACGTTAAGACTAACGTCCACACATATTTATGGATTTTGATCAAACTTGGTGTGTGAAGTTGTCCAGTCAGTTCAGGTGAGTTCTGCTTCCCTGGAAGCTCTAGTTTAATACTTCACTTGAAGAGGATGGCATGACCTGGGCAGCAAATAATGCAAGTGTTAAATTATTTTGAAGCACTAAGTATCTCAGCTGGCTGTTACCATGGAAATAAAGAGATTGCACTGACACACTGGTTTATTCTATTTGTTTTGAGTAATCTATGAACCACACACAGCTTCAATCCAGTAACTTTGCAGTAATGACAAAGGGATTGCCACGTTCTGATATTTACTATATTATTTTAATTTATGTTATAATTATTACTATAACGAAAATGATACTATGGCTAATTTGTCCAAAGCGGCCTGTAGTTCCGTACTGTGTTGTTGGAAGACCCGTAACGCCCATGCTTTTGATATTTGATGGTCATTTTAACAATGGGTTTGTTTGTGTTTGACACTGAACGAAATACGTAAAAACAGAGCATGGCGATTGTGATGATATATGACAGGTTCGACAATATGTTCGGCCTGAACGGCATATAAATCAAAATGGCGGTGCGTGGCGTCAGCCGTTGTGCATTGTCATGACATCACAGACATAATTGCATCACATCATCCAAGTCATGTGAGCAGATCCTCAGCTCTAATTTGTGTACGTTTGTGAGGGACACACATACACATACAGTCACGTGAAAAAGTAAGTACACCCCATGTAAAGTTTTGACTTTTTCAACATATTTCAACATACAGCTATTTGATCTTCATTTCAAAAATATTGACAGATAAAGGTGATATAATATAACAAACATCATGAAACATTTACATTTTGTAGTCCATTGTATAATTTAAATAAACATAAATGCAAATTTCGCATGTGGAAAAAGTAAGTACACCCCTACATTTATCACTACTTTAAATACCTAAAATTAGAATCAGGTGCACCAGCTCAGGTGCAAATGATTAGAACATCATTAGAGAGGATCTTGGAGGAACCTGTCTTATTTAAACCTCAGAGATTTAGTTTGGTTTGCTCTTTGTTGTTGAAGTGTGCGGCGTCACCATGCCTCGATCAAAAGAGCTCTCTGAGGCCTTCATAAAGAAGGTTACAGATGCCAAGGAGTCTGGGAAGGGATTTAAAAAGATCTCCAAACAATTTGAAATCAATCATTCGACTGTCCAGAAGATCATCTACAAGTGGAGAAGATTCCAAACAATTGCCAACTTGTTCCGGCCAGGCCGCCCCAGCAAGTTCAGCCCCAGAGCAGACCGGAAGATGCTGAAAGAAGTCTCTAAGAACCCCAGAATGTCATCAGGTGACCTACAGGTAGCTCTTGCCACTGTTGATGTCAAAGTGCACGAGTCTACCATTAGAAAGAGGCTGCACAAATTTGATCTACATGGGAGGTGTGCCAGGAGGAAACCTTTGCTGTCCAGAAAGAACATCAGGGCAAGACTAAAATTTGCCAATGAACACCTAGGCAAAGACCAGCACTTCTGGAACAATGTGCTCTGGACAGATGAGTCAAAGGTAGAGCTATTTGGCCACAGTACCAGAAGACATGTTTGGCGAAAACCAAAGACAGCATTTGACCACAAGAACCTGATACCAACTGTAAAGCATGGTGGTGGAAATATTATGGTTTGGGGCAGCTTTGCTGTATCAGGGCCTGGGTAGCTCACCATCATGGAATCCACTATGAATTCTTCGTTGTACCAGAGGGTGCTTGAGGATAATGTGAGGCCATCTGTCAGAAATTTGAAGCTCAACTGAAGGTGGACCTTGCAACATGACAATGACCCTAAACATAACAGTAAATCCACCAAAGAATGGCTGAAAAGAAAGAAATGGAGGGTTCTGGAATGGCCAAGTCAAAGCCCGGATCTAAATCCCATTGAGATGTTGTGGGGGGATTTGAAACGAGCTGTGCATGCAAGAAACCCCTCAAACATCACACAGCTGAAAGAATTCTGCATGGAGGAGTGGGCAAAAAAATTTCCCAGTCGATGTCAGAGACTGGTAGACAGTTATAAGAAACGCCGATTTGAGGTTGTTTCTGCCAAACGGGGAAATACCACCTATTAGAGCCAAGGGTGTACTTACTTTTTCCACATGCGAAATTTGCATTTATGTTTATTTAAATTATACAATGGACTACAAAATGTAACTGTTTCATGGTATTTGTTATATTATATCACCTTTATCTGTCAATATTGTTGAAATGAAAATCAAATAGCTGAATGTTGAAATATGTTGAAAAAGTCAAAACTTTACATGGGGTGTACTTACTTTTTCACGTGACTGTACATATGGACAGACAAACACTGTTCGAGATGGCTTTGCGCTATGGGCGACGCCATGAAAAGTGGTTTGTTCGTGGGGTCTCAGGTTTTGATTTTTCAATGTTTAAAAGTTCCATGCTTTGAGGCCTCACAAAGTTAAAGCATTTTCGGCTCTTCTTAGTATGGCAGATAGGTGCACTGGTGCAGGAATTGTGCCTTTGATGATACAAGCATGGCATTTGGCACACAGAGTATGTCTGAAGAAAGACATTTGGCAACAGGGTCATCGCAGATGGGGTCTTTAATTATCTGCCAAATGTCAAGCTTGTATGACCACAACACAGTAAAAAACCAAATATATGTAAAATAACAAGCAATGGAGGCCATTTTGAAAAATGGCCACCATTGTTGTCACAGGACAAATCTGCGATGGCCCAAAAGCCAAATATCTTCCTTAGGGCCTTAGGGCAATAACTGTGTGCCAACTCGTGCTTGTATCATGAAAGTCACAATTCTCCCAAATATTTCACCTATCTGCCGTACGATCTGTGATATATTCTTATGTTTTCATTTTTTGTGATATCACCCTCGACAGAGGAGAGGGTATTGCATTTGAGTCCGTTTGTTACTTGGCAAAAAAAACAAAAAACAAACTGCAAGCATGTTGATCACTCATGTGTGTGTGGTGTGTGTGTGGTGTGTGTGTGGTGTGTGTGTGGTGTGTGTGTGTGTGTGTGTGTGTGTGTGTGTTTGCCTGTCCGCTCACTTATACTTGCCTGCAGGTCACAATTTAAAACCGATCTTCACGAAACTTCACCAAATGGAAGAGTTCGTGGTCTGACAAAATCCTATATATTTTTGAGGTTAAAAGGTCAACATAGGACAAAGGTCAAACACTTTTCTCAAATTCCTAAAATCCTCAATTTTCATCCGATTGACTTGAAATTTGAAAAGGATTTTTCATATCAGCTTACTGAAACCAACCACCAACTATTTTTGAGGTCAACGTAGGCCAAAAGGTCAACATGGGCTAAATTTCTAAAATTGTCAATTTTCATCCGATTAACTTCAACTTTGAAGACTATTTGCATATCAGGTTACTGAATTCAACCACTAATTATTTTTGCGGTCAAAAGGATGCTCCACTGAGTGCCATGCTACTTCGTTCTGTTTTGCCAAGTGTCACTCTATGAGTGATTTTTCATTTGTCTGTTTGTCTGTCTGTTTGTTTGTCCGCACAGAATAAATATGATTTTCTCTGCAACCGTTGCTCCGATTGACAGGAAAATTTCACCATAGGTGCAACTCTACCTGTATAATTTTTTAAATGATAATTATGCCACCATAGGGCACGTGGTTCGGCCGCGATCTTGTAAAAACCAAATTTTTTGCACCTCCATATCTCTGAAAGTGCTGAATAGAAAAAATTGAGACATGGCTCATTGAAAAGAACTCTCCATGGGTAATAAAATATGTTAATGATGATGTCACAGGTGCCTCCATTATGACGTCATAATTCGACAAGTACAAACTTCATCCGATCAAGATGAAATTTCTTGAGCATAATCTAGGAATAAATTAGTTTAGAAAAAAAAAGATTATGACGTCAACTGTCACATGGTTCAGCCGCCATATTTGTTTTAACACAAAAGCCTTAAAAACCACTGAAAATACATCCTGGCAAGGGTTTGCAATCTCTGAATCTCTGATTGTCAGCTTAAATGCTGACATCGTTTAAGACACAACCCAACCAAATCCCGAGAATATTGGGGAAAAAACGACTTTTTAAACAAATAAATCAATAAATAATCGCACCAATATCCGAAGGAAGCGGTTCAGTTTGGCATTTTAAGATGAAATTGGCAAAGCCAAGAAACGCACAAAACCCAATCGAATTACCCTTAATAATCCCAAAGAACCAGCCTTTAGAACCCTATTGGAATTACACTTTGTAAACCTTTAGAATTAACCATTGGAATACTCTAGAATTATTGGAATTATTTGATGGAAAGACACACCCAAATATTGAATCGGCTTCACCGCTTAAAGGCTGTGGTGACTATTTTGAAGTGAACAGACAGACACCTGAACAGACAAACAGACTAGTGGAAAATAGATAAATAGAATAGAATGGGCATTTGGTCGAGCCAATATCTCTGAAAGGTTGAGCACTTTATGTTTTGTACCCAACCAATAGGCCGGATCCGATTCCAGACGTGAACCAAAATCAAATTGGCGTGTTCTTGTCACCTACGCAAATCATGCTCCTAGTTTTGTTGTAACTTGTCCACAATATCATGCTATATATTGTTGCGGATATGGGATTTGGCCTCCATCCATATCCGCTTGTAAATATTCCCCTATTTCCCCAATACTCCCCAACTATCCCCAATCCCCCATTCCCTAGTCCCATTATCTGTAAACAACACTCTGTAGCCCCGACCTTCCCCTTTTTCCCCCATTAAATGTCGTACCCAGGTTCACCGCATCTCACGTAGACAACTATAGGACATCTTGCTAGTTATTCTTAGTCTATGTCAGTTAAGGACTCGTTTCCATTAATTCTGACTCTTCGTTGCACCAGAATGTGATTGTATGGCACCAGTAGTAAGTTTAGGACCTCCCAATACCTCCCCGCATCTCTTCCTCATGAAACAACAACACCAACAACAACAACAGCGGCGCGGGGAGTGCGCGTCCTCACTCCGGCTTGGTTAGCCGCCATTGACCATGTGCTCCGACGGGGTTACCACACAGGGGCTCACTGTCAGCTCCTCGTCAAGGGCGGAGCCCGGTAACCCCCCGCACCCAATTTGTAGCGGCGGACCGATTCCATCTGGGGCGGAGCTAACGAGCCGTGGGCGTGTCACTCCCCGCTGGACATGCGCAGGAAGACGGAGGTGACGTGAGATGCGCCTCAGCTACGAAGAAGAAAGGACGTCACCTCCTAGCACTGAGAGATACCTCCCGCCTCTCTGGACCGGACCGAGTCGATTCTGCCCCTGAGCCAAGGTGCACCTTGAGCCATCGACTACCTGCCCTCCCCTGCCATCAATCCCCGTGTGAGTCAGTCTTGTCCCGTTTGTCTGTGGTCTGTCGGGAATAAGATAAGACCGTGTATAAGTGCCCACCTTTCTGTGCTGTACCTCTTGTGCCGTGTAATCTAAACGTTCTGCATACCCCATATTATATCCTCCTCCGGAGGTCTTGAGAACTGTACCCCTGGTGTCGTGTCATTTAACCCAGCCGTTGTGTCCTTTCCTTCATTGATTTAGCATAGCGCGATTCGGCCAACGTTCGAGTGTAATCGGGTAACTTGTGCGAACACGGCGGCCATTCCGCTCGGCCCATCATAACATCTAAGTCGTGTCCGTAACAATATCCTTTTTGGCCGTATCAATCAATGGTGAAGAATCACTTGAAACTTTAAAAATTATCGTGTTGGGATTCGGATATTCACCAAATTTGAACCAATTCTGCTATATATCGGTTTCAGCCCGAGCTTATCACTCAATGGTGAGGAATCACTTTTTTAAATCTCAGATCCGAATCTTCACCAAAATTTCATAATTTCATCTTTGTCACACACTCAACCTCTCCATCAAATTTCTCCGCATCTGTCCACAACTTAGATATCCTCTTTACAGACAAACAAATAAATAGACAAAGGGGTGACAACAACATAACCTACGCCCACTGATGGTGGCAGAGCTACAAACATGGAAAGACAATGGATCTTGTCCGAACACTTGGCTTTGATAAACGGGAAAGATACTTGGCACGATTCAAGTCTAATGCAATCGGACCTGGAACCGGAAGTTCATGTTTATTTTGTTCAAGACTTGCCCTGCTGCCCTATTACAACTTCACATCCTCTAACACCATGCTCTTCCATTCGGCTCCATTCAGCAGAGAACCAATAAGAATTGAAGATGTAAAAAGAGAACAAAAGGAGCGCCGGTTACCATAAAAATTCCACCGGCTGATTTTCCTTGAACCAGGTGTGGTTTACAATCTCCTGCAAAACAATGGATGTGTTGGAATCAAACATAAACATGATCAGGAAACACCTGCACTGGTGAGCAATTGCATTTTGATCCACAATAACAAGAGGTCAGTAACCCTGTCATGAGTGAACATTCTTGATTTTGCAAATAAAACACCAGTTCAAAACTGTGTCAATCCCTCACCGTCATAGTGAGCCTCTCCATTGGATCCTCCTGAAGCATCGCAGTCAGAAGGGAAACCAATGTTTCTCTTGCAAAGGTTGGTGGACTGTTTCCCACATTGAAGTCAGTCTTGTCATGTGATACCTGCAAAGAAGCAAAACAAATGTATTTGTGACCGAATCCTAAACAAGCGTCACAATCAAATACTTACATTTGCATAATAAGCATATTCCAAACAAGCACTCACTGCTGCAATGACCAAGGTTTGACTTGAAACGAATAAAATACATTTTCATTCATCAATTATTCCTGATAGTGCCTTCAGAAAGTATTCACACCTTGACGTTTTTAAAAACATTTTGTTGTGTTATAGCCTGAATTAAATATGGATTACATTGAGATTTAAAAAATATCACTGATCGACACATAATACCGTATTTTCTGGTGTATTAACGGTGTTTTTTTATCTGCAAAAAAGCTAAAAGTTGGGGGTGTGGTTAATACACAGATATGGGAAAAAAGTAAAAAAAAACAATCAATGCTGAATTTCAATTTTATCCCAATTGTCGCACGTATACAAGTAGATCTAAATTCTACATATCGGGGAATGTTTAGAGCTCCAGGGTTTACAATGGCTCCTTTGGTGCCTCGGTGCCAGGTCCCCAATCATAAGGGGCCCATAATGACCAATGTCGATTTTTTAAAAGTGGATACATTGCGCTATGTTTAGAGATTATGTGTCGAATATAATGCGGCTTTAAAAAAATAGGGGCAATGCCACTGGGCACTCACCTGGTAGAATTAACCAAAACACTTCACTGACTAAAGGTATTTTCACAGTATCACCTATTTTAAACCAATTTCAACGATTGCTAGAAGACAGGGCAGCATGTAGAATCATACCAACGTCATCATAAGACTATAAACAAACAAACCCAAAAAATACTTTTTTGGGGGCAACGCCCCCCCCCACCCAACCACCCATATCCATCCTTAGACCACTATTTTTATAATGCCTTTGACAAAATTGTTACGTCACAGGTGATGAAAGTTGTGATCAACTTTCTTCCTATTTAAAAGGCTTTTTTCAATTTCCTCTTCGATTCATTCCACTTAAAAAAAAACATTCAATCTCTTACAATTCTTCCTCCCTATATGCTCTAAACTCACCTTCATTCCACCCCTCCTCTATCGTTTTTAAACGGATCTCTTATTTCGAAAATAACAATAAACCCAAGTTGTAATAAATGTTCGTTTTTCATTAATCATCCACTTTCTATCTCCCCCTCACACCTTGGCCTTTCTATCTCTCCTTGGCAGATTCAACCCTCGGATAGAAAGATTATGGCAACCATGTTTTAACAGTTTAATCCATGCGCAGGTTTTTGAATGTTAGAATACCATCACACAAAGTTTCAGGGTAAGCAAGACACCTACAATGACCAGGTATGCCATCTCATGGCATTAGTGTATTGCATGATGATGCTCATCCTCACATGGCAAATGCAACCAGTACTACAGGTGAGCAAGATCATCAAAATTGTGTTTGTAGTTTCGGAGAAGAGAGCAGATACCTATTTTAGGGGTTCAAACCCCCTGCACATCCCCTTAAACCATAATTTATTCATGTCGTGAACAAATGTTGATGCATCACGGTTGATGAAGGTTGTGGTCAATTTTCATCGAAAATGGGTGTGGTTTCGAAGAAGAAAGCAAATACGTATTTTGGGGGGCAACCACCCCATAGACCGCCTTAGACCTCGATTTTTTAAATGCCGGAAACAAACGTTGGTACGTCTCGGGTGATGTTTCGTTTCAGAGAAAAGAGCACATACCTACTTTGGGGGTGGTCAACCCCCCCCCACCCCCCTAAAGACCCCATTAATGCCCGATTTTTTTAATGCTGTGAAAAACTTTTTGTGCAACACGTGTGATGAAGGTTGTGGTGCAAGTTTCATCGAAATTGTGTGTGTAGTTTCTAAGAAGAAAGGAAACACCTATTTGGGAGGGGGGGGACCCCCCTACACTCCCATAGGCCATGATTTTTTAAATTCTGTGAACAAAATTAGGTAAAACACGGGTAATCAATGTTGTGGTCAAGTTTCATCGAAATTGTGTCATTTCTGCAAAGAAAGCAAATACCTATTTTGGGGGGGGGGGGGGCAACCGGCCCATAGACCGCCGTAGACCCCAATTGTTTAAATGCCAGGAACAAACGATGATGGTACATCTCAGATGATGAACGGAATGTTGTGGTCAAGTTTCATTGGAATTGTTTGTGTAGTTTCTGAGAAGAAAGAAAATACTTATTCGGGGCTCCTCCCCTATCCCCTGTTGATCCCCTTTGGGCCCGATGTTTTTAATGCCGAGAACAAACTTTGGTACATCACGGGTGTTGAAGGTTGCAGTCAAGTTTCATCGAAATAGTGTTTGTAGTTTCAGAGGAAAAAGCAAATTCGTTTTTTTGTTTGTTTGTTTTTTTGGGGGGTGGGGGTCAAACCTGGATTCACTTTGACCCCTGGTAGACCCTCTTAGACCCCAATTTTTTAATGTCAAAGAAACTTGAGTTGCATCATACCAAATATCATTTGTGCCAAGTTTGGTCACAATCCCATCAATGGTTTCGGAGAAGGGGTTGCAAGTATTTACGGACTGACGAACTGACCGACTGCGCCATTGCATAAGCTTCCCTGAACCACGTTCCAGGTGTTGGGGAACCAGGAAATCAATGTCCCCTCTGAGTTGAGTTGAAGCGTTTAATGGCTTGGAGAGACTTTCAGATATCAAAGCAATTATGGAAGAACCAGCAGCAATTACAAAATAAACAGTTATAAAATAAAACAGCACAATAATACAACGATTAGTACAACAGAATTCTCTGATAATCTCTGAATCAATGCGTCTCGAGTTCAGCCTTTATAGGATTATCACACAATAGTCGGAAACAAATGTGCAGGTGTGGGGTGGGTGAATATGGTGCATAAGCCATCCTATCTACTTTGGGGTGCTTGTTTTGCGTCAAAGAATCAAAAGGAACTGTGACTGTGTGAGGATACAAGACGTCAAAGAGAGTGGAGGGTGTTGTCTGAACCACCGGACAAACCTTGATTCATTTTGTCTTACTCTGAAGTCCTTTCATTAGAATTATCTATTGGGCCATAGGTTGTTTACCCTTTGCCGGCACAAATGGCTTTGATCATTGTGCTCAATGTTCTTGTTTGAGGTCGAGCAACATTTTCTGTCTCTCTTTTTAGACACTGTGTCTCCTTCATATGATTTCATTATACAACTGTCCCTTTAACCTGCACATGTAGTCTGAGTTTATAAGTTTATATAGAATACTAGCAGGAGTACCCAGCGTTCCCGGGCGGGGGGTGGGGGGGGGGTGAGGGAGGGAGGAGACAGGAGAGGGGGGTGAGGAAAGGAGTGGGGGAAGTGGAAGGGGGAGGGATGAGAGGTGAGGGGAGAGGGAGGGAAAAAGATATACTGCATATACATCTTTTGTGTGGGGGAGGGGGGAGTGGCTTTGACAGGCCCCTCGGTTTTGGGGAAGGGAAGATGAGAAGGAGAAAAAATTTACCCGTGCAGAGCGCTTTAACCTCAGTGTTGCCCAGGCAAAAAAAGGAAATTGTAATACCGTCTGCCACCATCACCAGGTGGCGCCACACGGTACACATTTACATGGAGAATTTACGCCCCTCTCCTGGTCCCCCACACCCCCGCAAGAGGCTGTGGCCACATAGCCTATGTTACCCCTCAGATAAAGTTGTATTTGTATGCCGAGAAAAGAATATAAGTGTTTATAGCTGGAGAATACAAGTGTTTATAGCTGGAGAATATAAGTGTTTGTAGCTGAAGTACCCAGCATTGCTCAAGAGAAAAAGAAACATTAACATATTTGAAATGAGAGAAAATAGAATTTAAAAGCAATTACATCCAAATCAGAATCCATCACAAATGTCAAATCATCAATTCACCTTTTCGTTGAATATTTTCTGCCGATCGTTCGTGGCGTTTCTGAGTTGTGTGATGCCGATCAGGAAGAAGAAGCCTTATTACCAACTTCGTACACTTCCGGAGTTCCTTGATTTTTTTGTGTTCAAATGTCTGGTGATTGTTTTGTATTTATTTATGTGAATGTGTACTTGTATATAACTGTCATTAATTAAAAAAGGCTGAGGCACGATAGAGCAATTTTGTTTTTTAAAATCCCCAAAAACGAACTTTTTTTTTGTCAATTTTTTTTGGGCCTAGCACACTCCCAGGCACTCACTGATGAACCTCTGAAAGTTTGACGAAGATCTGTTCTGCCATCTCTGAGAAAAATGGCAACACAGACAGACACAGACAGACCAACAGCTCTCTTATATTGTAGAAATATGTCCTTATCCTAATAGTTATAAGTACTATTAACTTCATTCATATTGACATTGAGAAGGATAAATACAAGTGTCGAGCTTTCACACTCATTGTTGAAGCAGCAAACACCCATTTCCTGTGTTTATTTAACTCATACACACGCACACTACAGGAGCGGCAGGAAGGGTCATTCCTCTTTGGGGTGTATAGATTACAGTCAATCTATGGTAGGATCTCAAGAACATTTGGTGTGTGTTCATTTACCAAGTTTCTTGTGGAGAGATCGCCAAGTGGTTTAAGCATTCGAGCAAGCACTCCATTCAAAACCGTTGAGGAACAGCTGGCTTGGCAAGCAGCTTGGTAAAAAAAAAACAATAAAAAAAACACCTTTAGAGGCCATTTTCCCCCGCAAGCGGGGGTTGGCCTTTTTTGGGCATCGTGGTTGTTGTTGTTTTTCGGTCCATTTTGAAGCAATGTTTTACGGCCGGATGCCCTTCCTGCCGCCAACCCTGTTTGTCGCCTTTTACGACAAACAGGGAATTACCAGTGAACTGGTACTCAATTAGCCGACCTCGGAAGGATGACAGGCTGAGTCAACCCCCCTGGCGTTAATTCAGTGATCGACCGGGATTCAAACCCAGGATCCTAGGATCCTAAGCTGGCACCCTAGCCGCAAAGCCAACGCCAGGCATTCAAGCAGCTTGGTAAATGAGCACTATTTTGCAACTTGGTAAATGAACACAACCCAGGCTTCCTCCCTTTAAATTTCGTGTTGAACAGCAGGAACGAGTTTCAAAAGGCCGCCACGAAAAACGCCAAGTTAGCGCCAGGAAGGATCATGTTATTTACCCAACCCTTGTGGGGTATATAGAGCACAGTAGATCTTTCCACAGTACTGTAAGTAAAACCTACATCACGGATGTCGGGATTCCTCCAAATTTCTTTATTTTGTATTACAAACAGCATTAGCGACTGTTTAAAAAGCTAATCATGTGTATTTGTGGTTTATAATGTTTTTACCGCTGGTTGAGGCCGTTGGGCCGTTGCACCCATGAAAACGCCATGATAAGCTATTATATAAACGTTGACTCGACGTTTGTTCAAGGAGGAAAAACCCCTCGGGGAGGTGGAATATTATTGGTATTGACATTGTTTTGTAATAACATTAGTATTATGCTATTATCATTAGTTTTGTTATTCGTAGCGGCCTTGGAAAAACGCCACGATAAAGCTAAATTAACATTGATATACACCTCAACATGCAACCCCAATTGACAGCAATGGTGGAGAAAACTCGCTCGGGGGAGAAACCCCCTTTGGGGAGGGGGGCAAATGAATGCGCTATAACCTTCATTGTGTAACCATGAGTCATCCTGTCAAGTTTGGTTGAGATTGGATAAGTAACGACTGGGATCAAATGTATTTGGGTCAAATGTATTGGGTTCGAATGTATTGGGGTCAAAAATTCATCAGACAGACACCAAAAGGCATATTTTAGTACGATGATTGCATCGGCTACAGGCATTATCAAAGCAGCCTCAAGGCCAGGTGTATGCCATTTCAGCCTGCGTGTTTGAAGTACAAGTTTCGCTTCATTAGATTTCAGAATTAATTCGTAAAGTGTTTCAGATTAAATTTTTCTTCCACACAGGTGAGCTAAATTACATGATTTAAATTCAAAAAACACTCCCATTTCCTAGCGTGTGACATCACCACACTCTTTAATGGCGTACATTCCAGTTCCAGGATGGTATGTTCTCGTTTTACGTGTGTTTTGTTTGCGCATTTTGAGAGTAGTGCGCATCAGTCATTTGCACCATTTTTTGGAATTCCATAACTCGAGTGCGAAAGTAATGATGTGATTAAATTTTCCCACTGAACAACACATCAACGTGTTCGTGATAACACCCGGATTCTGGCTAGAGTGCCTTCCCTCTCCTTCGTCTTCCGCTCTCTCAGTTTCCAGAAAACCCTCCATATTTACCTCTGCCTCTAATAATGGGAATGTCGTTTTAATTTACATGTTTTTATTTTAAACACTTGCTCTCAGTCTGAAGGCAAGGAGCTTTCCCAAGGAGGATGGCATTGTGGACTTCAAGACAAGCCCATCGTGTCCGACACGTTAATGGCATGCCATGATCTGTCGGTTCGGTGCCGCACACACATCTCCCAACATGTACGCGATGACACAGCTGATAAGACGACACATTTCCAGTCCTACATCAAGCTTCGCCGGGAGTATTAATTATTTTTTTTTGAGGGTGAAAAACAGGGGTGCGATTAATACACCATCGCGGCGAACACAACGGAAAATACGGCATCTCACAATACAAAACGATTGACGGTGATATACAGAAATATCTAATATACAAAAGTATTCAAACCCCTGAGTCAATACGTCGTAGAAGCACCTCTGGTAGCAATTAAAGCCATGAGTCTTCATCGGTATGTATCGGCTTTGCACAATCTGGATTTGGGGACTTTCTCCCATTCTGCCTTGCAGATTTGCTGAAACTCTGTCAGGTTGGATGGGGAGTGTCGATGAACATCATTCATCAAGTCTTCCCACAGATTATCAATGCAATTAAAGTCTGGGCTATGGCTGGGCCACTGAAGGACTTTCACATTCTTGTTCTCAAGCCATTCCAGTGTTGCTTTGGCAGCATGCTTGGGGTCAATGACCTGTTGGAACTTAAATCTTCGATGAAGTCGAAGGTCTTGTGCACTCTGAAACAGGTTCTCCTCAAGGATTTGCCTATATTAGGCTCCATTCGTTGTTCCCTCTATACTTGCAAGTCTACCACTCCTTGCCGCTGAAAACCATCCTCATAGCATGATGCTTCCACCACCGTGCTCCACAGCAGTGATGGTGTTAGATGGGTGATGAGCTGTGCTTGTTTTTCCTCCAGACGTAGCCCTTTGCATTCAGGCCAAAGAGTTCAATATTTGTCTCATCAGACCATATAATAACTTGCCTCGAGCTCTGAGTCTTTCACGTGCCTTTTCTAAAGTCCAGGCATGCTGTCGTGCGTTTTTCTCAGGAATGGCCTCCGTCTGGCCAATCTCCCATAAAGCCTGGAGTTGTGAAGTGCTGCAGCGACTGTTGTCCACCCGGCAGGTAATGCCTTCTCAGCCAAGGAACTCTGTGGTTCTGTCAGAGAGGTCATTGGGTTCTTGGTCACCTCTCTGACAAAGGTCCTTCTTGCCGGGTTGCTCAGTTTGGTCGGACAACAAGGGATTACCCCGGACGAGTCTGGGTAGTTCCATATTCTTTCCATTTCCTCATGATGGAACTCACTGTGCTCTTGCAAACTTTCAAAACCCTAAAAATTGTTTTATCTGCTTCCCCAGATCCATGCCTCCTCAAAATTATATCTCGGAGTTCTACGGACAGTACGTTGGACTTCATGGTCGCGTTTCTGCCATGACATGCACTGTCAACTGTGTGACCTTATGTAGAAAGGTGTGTTTCTTTTTAAATCATGTCCAATCAATTGAATTGGCCCAGGGTGTTCCCCAATCAAGTTATTGAGACATCTCAAGGACGATCAAAGGAAATTGGATGCACATGACCCCAATTTGGAGTGTCATAGCAAAGGGGTTGAAGACTTATTCACATTTCAGCTTTTCATTTTGAATTATTTAGCAAAAAATATATATATTTAAAATTCCACTTTGACATTATGGGGTATTATTTGTAGATCGGAAACAAAAAATGTCAATTTAATCCATTTTATATTTGGGCTGTAACACGACAAAAAGAGAAAAAAGTCAAGTGGTATGAATACATTCTCAATGCACTGTTTGTGAAACAATCAAGACTCCCTTCACGCAACACACCCTTAGCATCTCCTTCACACCATATTCATGATCATGACACCATTATAAACGATACTCACTTCAATAATATTATGTCCATCAAAGTGAAGTCCATCAAATAATGTCGTGAATAGGACGCCAAGTGCCCACACATCGACTGGGGGACCTTCGTAGCCATGCGCTGTGATCTCTGGTGCCATATAGCCAGGTGTGCCCCTGTGGTCGTAAAATTTTTTACCAGGTTTGAAAGCTCTGGCAAGATTAAAGTTGATGACCTTCACCATCCCGTTATTGCTGAAAAGCACGTTTTGTGGCTGGAGAATAAACAAAAAATCAACATGTTAAAAAATAAAACCTTTGGTGATAAATTGTGTTTTAGGATAGACGCAAATATAAATTCAATGGGCAGACAGGACAAAAAATTCTAAAAAGAGAAAACTTAAAAAACATCCTCCACCAATGTCAGTCAGGAGTTTACAGAATATAGAGGACGTTGAAGCTGGAGTAACTAGCGAGGAGTACAGACGATAGAGTCGCAGGATGTGAGAATTGGTTTAGCTAAATGACAGGAATCAAAGGCCACAAGATTAGTCCAGTCATTCTAGCGAACTTTTACCCCTAACCCACCACTAATTGCAAGAGAAAAAAAATGATATTTTTCTGAAACCTGTCGATCCTCTGAACAAATACATAAAATTATACTCAATTATAATGAGTGGATCATACTTTATTTTCAGATTGAACGAGAGCCGTGAACGAGAGGTGGAGTGACGCTTGCAGTGAGAGATTTGATCAGTGTGCTGAGGACAATTAAACGCTGTGGTCATTGTGAATGTAAGTCGTATTATATTTAATTTATGATTGTTGAAGGTTTTATTTTTATTTTTAAAAGCAGTTTTTTAACATTTAATTTTTTAATAAACATGTTCAAATTTTGTATTTTTATGAACCTATACATTTATAGTAGGACAACAACAACAACAACAACATGCATTTTAAAGGCCATTTTCCCTGCTAGAGCGGGGGTTAGCCTTGCGGTCCCCATGACAATCTTCTCCATTTTGCCCTATTTTCTGCATCTCTCCTTGTTAACCCCCTTGCCCGCATTTCTTCTTCCACCATCTTTAGCCAAGTCTTTTTCGGTCTTCCCCGTCCTCTGCTTCCTTCTACATTCATTTCCATCACTCTTCTCAACCAGTCACTTTCATCCTTCCTCAACACATGACCAAACCATCTCAACCTGTTCCTCTTCACAGCATCAATCACAGGCTCTATTCCCATCATCTTTCGCAATTCATCATTTGTCTTCCCCTCTCTCAACGATACTCCACACATCCACCGAACCATTCGCATTTCCAACCTTTCCAACCTTCGTTGCTGCTCTACGTTCATTACCCATGTCTCGCTCCCATAAATCATAACACTTCTCACACATGCAGCATACACCTTTCACTTCAGCTTCAACACTCCCCTCATCATCAGCATGCCACCCAGTTCCCGAAACTTCTTCCATGCACATCTCACTCGAGCAACCGTTGCCGAGTCTGATCCAACTTCTCCATTCAGCATGTCTCCGAGGTAGCAAAATGTTTTCACACCTTCCAGCTTCACGCTGTCTCCAAGATCCAACTCAACATTTCCTCCATCTGCAGCTCCCTCTGTGCACACCTTACATTTGAATGTAGCTGCCACACTGGTTAATGACCCTCTCAGACCACTACATTTTTGATGAACCCACTCAGCGCACATTGTACATTGAATGGAGTTCACTCCGACACCCTTCCTACACACAGCACAGGGCCACTTCCCAGTTCTTTCCACCTCACCACATGCTTTACCACTTGCCATCACCTTCGTCTTTCCGATATTCACCTTCAGACATTTTGTCTCCATACATTCCTTCCATGTGTTCATCTTTTCCTTCAGTCCATCCATACTTTCCGCAATCAACACCAGATCATCTGCATACAACAACTCCCACGGTAAACCCTCCTTTACGTTCTGAGCCAGCACCTCCATCACAGCTACAAATAGTAGTGGACTTAGTACCGACCCCTGATGCATTCCCACCTTCACCTCAAACTCACCACTGTTCCCGTCCTTCGTCCTTACAGCTGTGCGCGCTCTTTTGTACATTGCCATCACTACTCTGATCAACCATTCCTCCACTCCTATCTTCCTCAATGCCCAAGTCAATACTTTGCGTGGTACCCTATCGAATGCTTTCTCCAGATCAACAAACCCAAGAAACAACTTCTTCCTCTTCTCCATGTACTTCTCCTGCAACTGCCTCACAATGAAAAGCACGTCTGTCGTTCCTCTTCCTGGCATGAATCCAAACTGCATTTCGTCGATCTTCACTTTCTTCCTTATCCTCCTCTCCAACACCCTTTCCAATACCTTCATTCCATGCTCCAATAGCTTTATCGCTCGGTACGAGCCACACTCCAGAGGGTCACCTTTCCCCTTGTATAGAGGGATGAGGGTACTCAATTCCCAATCCACTGGAATGCGGCCTTCTTTCACCACCAGATTACAGATCTCTGTCATTCTCTTCACACCCCAACTTCCTGCTGCCTTCAACATATCTCCCACAACTCCCGTCGGCCCTCTCGCTTTTCTACCCTTCATTGCTTTTATCGCTTCCTCAACTTCCTTCTCAGTTATCTTCTCTGCCGGTCCTAAAACAGGGTTACTCTCTATGTTGCCATCCCATTCATTCTCTGTATTCAACAGCATTTCCATATATCTTTTCCATCTTCCTTTAATTCCATCTGGGTCGACAACGATTTGTCCCACTTCATCCTTCAAGCAACTCACCCCCATCACATCACACCTCTCTTTCGCTATCTGCTTTGCAATCCTGAATACTGCTTTCTGACCCTCTTCCGAATCCAAGCGTTCTCCGAACATTTTCCGACATGCCTCCTGCGCCTTTGCTACCTCTTTCTTTGCAGCCTTCCTGGCTGTCTTATAACTTTCATGCTCTGCTGTTTCTGCTCCCGTACCCTTCGCCTTCTGCCACTCCTTGAACTTCTTCCTCTTCTCGTCAATCCTCTTTCCAACTTCATCATCCCACCACCATGTTTCCGAGTGCCTCGGTGGTCCTTTTGTCCATCCACATACCTCACCAACGGCTCCCAACAGACAAGCTTTCATTGACATCCAACCACTTTCAAGCTCAACCACATCATCCTCGACCCTACTCAGCCTCTCTTTTAATGCCTCCCTTACTGTCACCTCTTTCAACCTCCACACCTTCATTCTCGGTTGGTACTTCACCCGCCGAGCTCTCCTCGCACCTTTCACCCTTACGTCGCAGACAACCAAGTGGTGCTGTGAAACAGCCTCCTCCCCCGGGATCACCTTTGTGTCCCGGAGGTGCCCCCTATCTCGCCTACGCACCATCAGGTAGTCAACGGTTGTCGTCGACCCACCTGACGTGTATGTAACAAGGTTATTATCCTCTTTCTGGAACTGAGTATTACAAATCAACAAATCAGCTCCATCAGCAAACTCCAAAATCCTTTCACCTTCTCCATTTCTCACACCATATCCGTAACCCCCATGAACTCCGTCAAAACCATCCATACTCCTTCCCACATGTCCATTTAGGTCTCCTCCTACCACAACAACTTCCTCATCTTTCACGTTTTCCATCAGCTTCTCTATCGCACACCAGAACTTGTCCTTTTCTTCATCGCTTCGACCAACCTGCGGAGCATATCCCGAGATGACGTTCACCAAGAGCTTTCCAATCATCATTTTCACCATCATCAACCTATCACTCACTCTAGTCACACTCACCACACTGTCTACAAACTCCTCAGAAAACAGGACACCAACACCATTCACGCCCTCCGGGCACCCTTGCCACACAAACTTGTATTTCTGTCCCTGCCTACCCTTCACCATTCTCACACCACTTCCCTTCCATCTCGTCTCTTGCACACAACATATGTCCACTCTTCTTCTGACCAATACTTCCACCACTTCTCCTGATCTCCCTGTCATTGTCCCTACATTCCATGTCCCAAACCTCAGAAACCGATCTCCACTTCGGGCTGTACCCTGCCCATATGTAGTTGTAATTGTCATGGTTCCCTTTTTGAGGCAATGTTTTTATGGCCGGATGCCCTTCCTGACGCCAACCCTCTTAGTCGTCTCTTACGACACGCAGGGATACGGTGTACCTATTCTTATCCAGGGTACACACCGGGAAACCTTTAAAACATGGAAATTCTGGGGGGTGGTGGGGGGGGGGGGGGGGTGGTGTCAAGGGAAAGATAAAATGAAAATAAACCCCTTCAGCTGGCACTTAGCTTGGCGTCCCAAAGAGGACTTGGACTGCATCAACTCCACACTGCATTTCGTTTGTGATATAGTAGGACAACACAGGGAATAAAATGTAATCCTAAGTTCCCTCTCTTTTCAGCAACATGGGTGATATCGACTGTGTCTTCTGTAAGAAACCCCTCTCCAGTGATCCAACCAGTACACTGACGGATAAAGGTTGTATGAGGATCGAAGAAGCTGGACGTGAGCGTGGTGAAGAAGTCCAAGTCCATCCAGGACAGGCAGTTCATACAGATTGTCGTAGGGTGTTCTGCAATGTGAGAGACATTGAACTTTCTCTGAAGCGAAAACGTGTTTCGTCTGAAGCAGACAAAGGGAGGTACCTTCGTTCAATGGATTCAGCGTTTGACTACAGAACTCAGTGTCTTTTCTGTGGTAATCCTGACAAGTACCAGGGGAGGAAAAAGGACCATATGTTGAATGTTGATCCAGATTAAGACATTCGACTTCCAAAATCATGTGTCTGCTGACTGTGAAAATCGATCTGACAACTGGTCGGGTACTGTGAGGAGCAGAATGGCATTTGTTGGCGATCTACACGCAGCAGATGCGGTATACCATAAGGTGTGCAGTGTTAACTTTCATACAAAGAAACAGATACCACTCAAATTCCAATCGAAAGAGGCGTCTTCATCAAAAAAGCAGAAGCTTGGTCGACCCAAGGACCAGATCAGACATGAAGCGTTCCTGAAGGTGGCAAAGTACCTTGAGGAAAATGATGAGGAACTAACCACAATTAGTGATTTAATTGGGAAAATGGAGGACTTCCTAGTAGAGACTGGCTGTGATGCATATGGTTTTTCATACATGAAGGATAACCTTTTCAATCACTTTGGTGATAAGATCATAATTGCAGACATTAATGGAAAATCAAATGTTGTGACATTTAGGGGTGTGGCATCGTCGATTCTTCATGACTTCTATCGTCAGCAAAAGGAAAGGGACCCTGAAACAGAAAAGTTGCGCCTGATCAAGACAGCTGCTGATCTCATTAGAAGTGACATAAAAGAGGTATCTCAAAATAAGGACATTTACCCGACTACTCTCGATATGTCCACTGTCAATGCTGCAACCAAGTTCCTACCTGAGTCACTAAAGCTCTTGCTCGAAATGCTGTTTGTGGGGAAAGGAAAAGACTTAAAAATCTGCTCACTGGGACAGGCGATCTTACATGCCGCGAGGTCTAGGATCCTTCAAGCTCCACTGTTGGTGGGTCTTGGAATCCAAATGCACTTCCATTTTGGTTCTCGATTTCTCATAGACACGCCCTTTGCACATGGGTATAGTTGTTCATACACGGAGGTGCAAACGTATGAGCGCAGCGCAGCAGTCACGTGTGGAACAGACATCCCTGGTTTGACCCCTGGACATTTCATCCAATATGTGGCGGACAATGTTGACCATGACATCTGCACATTAAATGGGAGAAACACATTCCATGGTATGGGCATTATTGCGAGTGTGACCCCGAAAACAGTCCGGACACTTCAGATTGCCCGTAGAGCTGTCTCGGCAGAGGACATCGCACAAGTGGGGCGAATCAATATACGACCTTTCACATCAGCATGTGGAGGAATGCAGTCCTTTCTCTACGAGAAGCTTCCAGCCTGTACCGACTTGAGACAAATCGGCTCAAATGTTGACCTCCTCTGGAAGGTTTCGCTTACTGTTCGATCACCTCGGCCCTCTTGGACAGGAATGATGCAGATGGTACACAAGGGAGAACATCCGGGTGAGGCATCAATAATGTTTCTGCCCATGATTGATCTCAGTCCAAGTGACTTGGACTGCATCAACTCCACACTGCATTTCGTTTGTGAACATGCGCAGAGATATGGTGTAACCCCGATACTGACATTTGATCAGCCACTTTGGTGGAAAGCTCTCACCATAGTCAAGAGCGAGCCAGCGGACAGCAAACTTCACTCGATTGTTCTAAGACTAGGAGGATTCCATACACTCATGAGTTTTCTTGGGTGTATTGGCCACCTGATGTCTGGTACTGGACTCAAAGAGCTTCTGGAAGTTGCATATGCCAGCAACACGACAACCCACATGATGAGTGGCAAAGCTGTGTCTAGAGCTATACGTGGACATCCACTCGTTGATGCAGCACTCAATGCAAAACTTGCTTCGAAGGTATTTCAGATGAACCTCCCAAGTGATGGAGACAGCGAGCATACAGTTCCAGCAGAGCTCAATGATGCAGGCGACTTGTTTGACGGTCTGATGTCGGGTGACCAAGCAGTGTCAGACATCGAGTCATCGAAGGTGATGGAGGTCATTGGAGACAAAATCAATCAGGTGATTGATACAATAAGGCATCAACGGACAGCGAGACTGTGGTTACAATACATGGAAATGGTGGACATTATCCGTTTTTTTCTGAAATCTGAAAGAACAGGGGATTGGATGCTTCACTTGCATATCCTGCGCGCCATGCTTCCATATCTTGCAGCTTCCGGACACAGACACTACACAAAGTGCCTGCACATATATCTGCAACTGATGACCGAGTTACCAAAGGACCAGCCAGAAGTACATCAGAAATTTCTCCAAGGATTCCAAGTTGTCCGACGGAGCGACAGATACTGGGCTGTCTACAGATTTAGTCATCGAACAAGTACTTATGAGAAGTCTGAAGGCATCAGGTGGTCTGACCAGGGGACGAGGGATGACAGAGACACAACGCTCAGTCTGGGTCATGGCTAGTCCTTTCTTTGCAGAGGTGAACAACGCCCTCCAACACCTCACTGATGTGATGTATGTGACAAGTGAACAGCACAAGGATCTATCAAAGTCTAGACAGAAGAATGATGTAGCTGACACCCAGAAAATGCTTGTGTTTCTTCATGAGAGGGATCCCTTTCAAGACGACGATACTCTTCACAACATTTTCACTGGTATAGTTGCCCAGACAACGGTGAATGTTGATGAGGCGAAAACTGTGGGAGAAAGGCTCTTGGGCCAGATGAGTGGTAAACGTGTGCTTGAATACAGCTTCAAGAAGAAGGGTCAAGCCATAACTATGGACTCAGAGTCTGCAATGAAGACACCAGACAGAGACATCAATATCGACCCTCAGTTACTCTTCCAGAGACTTGTGATCGCTGGCACTGAAGTAGGAGACTTATCCAAAGCACTCCTTTGTGAGTTATGCACATATCCTCCATCTTTGTTCGAGACCAAATATGCCTTGCTGTCCGCCAATAAGCCAGCGTTAGCCTCAGCAATCAAATCCTTGGCACCTGCCGATACTGCACAGCCGTCCGATATACAATACGTACTCGATGGCGGTGCCCTATTGCAGCGCATACCGTGGCAGTCAGGTGAACAGTACAAGGATATTCTTGACCGCTACCTGAAATATGTTGGTAGGCATTACGGGCATGCTATCGTCGTGTTTGATGGCTATCGTGAAGGTCCCTCAACGAAAGACTGTGCCCATCAGAAAAGGGGTGAGCGACCATCAGTGAAGGTAACTTTTTCTCAAACCATGACGCTTTCTGTCAAGAAGGAAGAGTTTCTTCGGAACAAGGAGAACAAGCAACAATTCATAGACATACTTGGTAAAAAACTGGAAGAATCTCATTGTGAAGTGCTTCATGCGAGTGGGGATGCGGACCTACTCATAGCAACAACTGCAGTTTGTAGCTCTTCAAAATCCAACACTGTTCTTGTTGGCAAAGACACTGACTTGTTGATACTACTGTGCTACTATTTTCGCAAGAATACTGCTCACACTCTCTACTTAATGTCGGAGCCGAAAAAGGGTTCATTGAATCCAAGACAATACTTGGACATTGGCAAAGTCAGAGAGGCTCTGCGTGATACTGTCTGTGAAAACATTCTCTTCATCCATGCGTACCTGGGATGCGCCACGACATCAAGGGTCTTTGGGATCGGCAAAGGCACTGGACTCAAACTGTTCAAGGACAATGAAATGTTCCAGCAAGAGGCCCTAATTTTCGGCAATAAAGAGTCAACACAGGATGAGGTCATTGCTGCAGGAGACAGAGCAATGGTTTGTGTGTACGGAGGCAAACCATCAGACAATTTGAACGAATTGAGGGTAGCAAAATTTCATGCTAAGGTGACAACAAACAAAACATCGTTGCACCCACGGGTACTTCCGCCCACGAGCTCAGCTTCCAAATATCACAGCCTATGGGTATTCAACAGGTTCAGGAGTGGAAAGGACACAAACTCAACCCGCTTGACTGGGGATGGAGGATCATGGACACCAGGATGATCCCTATGCATTCTGACCTCGCTGCAGCACCAGACTATCTCCTAAAGCTGGTTAGGTGTTCTTGCAAGGGTGGTTGCAGTGATAAACGTTGTGGTTGTTGGAAACTTGGGCTGCCTTGCACATTTGCATGTAGGGACTGCAGAGGTATTTGTGCAAATGCAGACGAATTAGTGGACGTTTTCGAGGATGCTGATGATAGTGACCATGGAAGAGACGAAGTGACGTGTTAAATATTGTGAACGGACAGAAGGACATTGGGTCCAAATAGTTGTGGTAGTGTATTCAAACATGGTTAAATAAATAATTTAGAGTTGATTTGGTGTATTATTAAGAGTGATATTGTCATATAATTAATTTCCAAACATGGCGGTAGTCCGAAAAGTTCCCAAATCGGAAAGGACCTGAAAAACCATGTTCCACTCAATATATTGAAGTATAATTTTGGGCAGATATTTAGTAGACATAAAGGTCTCAGAAAAGTATTACTTCGTTTCTCTTGCAATTAGTGGCGGGTCCATTCACATTTTGACTGGACTAGATGTACAGGTGTGAAAGGAAAGATAAAGTTGGAGGAAGTGTCGCAATCTAGGTAAAGGACAATTCTATATCAATAGAAAAGGGCGATCTAAACAGGGCATTACTGAAGAGTGTTCTGTGTGGATAGAGATTAGTGATGGAAGAGCATTTAGGCACGTATAATCTCGCTCTTTGTGTGGCAGAGGAGTAAGATTAAAAGGTTCATTAAGAATTCAGAAAGGATTGTGGTGAGGGAAGAGTACCGATTGTGGGTGATATTAATTTGCCAGGGATAGATGGACTGGGTTCAGAAACAAGGAAAGGGCAGAGGAGGAATTTCGTAATCTTGTCCAGGATTTCTTTTTAATGCAGTTTGTTGATAATCCCATGAGGAGTTAGACCTCTTCTGAGGTAATAATCTGAATATGGTGGAGAAGGTTGAGGAAGAACAGCATTTATGGACAAGTGACCATAACATAGTGTGTGTAAGTGGATTATATGAAGACAAGATTGAGATTGTAGGATGAGGTTATCAGAGGTCAGGTATGAGGATTTTGAGCGTATGAGGAGAGTTGCCATAAATTGGGATAAATTACCAGGAGGGCAATCAGTATCAGAGAAACGTGCAACAATATCTTCACAATGTCGCCGTGAATAGAGATAACAAAATTAAACACTAATTCCAACAGTGGGGGGCTGTCTTTTTCACAGACGAGAACCAAGCTGGAATGGGTATTTAATTTTGATATATTACTTTCTATTAAGACATCAAGTTTAATTCATTTTGTGATGAACACAATAAAGATCCATATGTGACAGAGAATCCCCTCTTTCCCTCCATTGTAAGTCATTACCCAACAAAATGAATTTTGTTATTTCCTGCCCCCTCCACTTCCCACTCTCATTCCTTCCTTTTCTCCACCCCAAAAAATGGTTTTCATTGCAGTGTTACTGTTACGGATTCGTCATTTCCGTTGTGGTGGTTTTCACCCACTTGATACATTTCTGGTTCTATGTATTATTATGGTTATGGTTGTTTGAAGGGAACGGTTATTGTGATAAAAGGAATAGGGTTAAGGTTTTTAAAATGAAACAGGAAACCGGATCGAGAACCGGAAGACGATGAGAGAGAGGAGAAGAGGCGTGGCGAGCAAATTCGGACAAAATGCGTGATGTCGAGCTCAAACGAGCGTTGTCTAACGAAGGTCGCGAAGGAATTTGGAATTCCTTGAAAGGACATCCTGCGATAGGGTTTATCGCTGGACTTCAGAAATCTGCGGTCAGATTTGGGCGCTGAGATTCCGACGAATCCTCGCCTAGCTGCATTGACTCCAGTAAGAGCCGTCGGCCATTTTGGACCTCGGGCTTCGGACACAGACAAAAGTTTTGCTCCGCGTCAGCTTAACTCCAGCATCCTACCGTCTGTCGGGGATGTGTATTATGGCGTATTACGCCTACGCAAGCTGCGTTTGAAGAGTACGCTGCAGTTCGCTGATTGAACTGTGAACGTGCACATCAAGTTTGCCTCTGGATTCGGACCACGTGACTTGCTACGCTTTTTCTACGCTACGCCTACGCCTCGTCAGCATCAATGGAGTGCGGGTCTCAATTTGATCTCGCTCTGACACTCGCTGGAGCGAATCACCTTCGCCTTGGAAAAGGTTATAGAGACATTGAGGAGTGTCCTTTTTCATTCACTGGGAGCGCAGTGAGTTGAGTTATCTGACTATAGTTGATGGTACCATCCGTAACTATAAGGTATATCGAGTGCACTCTTATTTGCCAGTTGTTGTACCGTTATCCTTGTGTGTGATTTCTAATACAATTTTGTTCATTTATAATCATTGGTGTGGTTTCACTATTGATTTTCAACAAAGAATAACATATTTTTCTGCCGGGGATCCTCTAGGGGTTCGGAGGTTTAGCGAGACCAGGAGATCGGTGAGGACCCCGTAACAGAAATTGGGGGCTCGTGAAATTGAATCGTGGGCTCGAAATTGGGTCTTTGTCAAGGATTAAATTCCCTAAAAACGACGATTTGGGATTGATCCAGACAGAAATTGGGGGTTTGTACTGTGGAAAAATTGGGGATTCGGCTTTGCTGATCAAATTCCCTAAATCTCGGACAGTGGATTACATTCCCTACATTTCATCCAGGAAAGAATTCCCTAGCATTCACAAATTTTCCAATTTTGGAATCTTTTTCAACATTCCCAAATTTTTCAAAAAACAAACAATTTTTTTTTTTTTATTTCTTGTGTGAAGGTTAACAGGTGCTAACGGATAGTCACCATGGAGTTCGACGCAGAGAAGTTTGCAGCCACCCCTAGTGAGGCACAGTTCCGAGCATTACTAAAATCGGAACTCTTGATATTGGGCAAACATTTTAGCTTGGAGGTCTGAGCTAAAATGAAGAAAACAGAGATGCAGACAGTGGTGATAGAATCTATGATGGAACGAGAGTAGTGTAATAATGTTGCTTCTGGGACACCTCCGTTTAACATGGGAAATCCCTATCTAATGTCATTTACCCCCTTGTCTTTTTCAAAAATCATAAACACCTCTATTTCTCCCACCCTCATCTTTATGAACCTTTTGTCTGTAGTACCTATCCTTAATGTTGTTCATTAGACCACTCAAACACTACAAATATTTGTTTTCTCTTATAGACCTATCATCCTTCTTCTACATATCATCTGGCAGATTAATCTTTGACCCATTCACTTCCATATTGACCCTAAAGACCTCTATTTCTCTCACCCTGTTCTTTACGAACCTTCTAACCTTTTGACATGTTATCCTTATTCATTAGACCACTTAAACACCTGTGATCCTTCTGACCTCATGGACCTTTTAACCTTTTACTCTTAATATCATCTGGTGAATATAACCCACTCAAACAACGACCCTACAAATATTTGTTTATGCGTGGGAAATAATTTAATTCTCCTACAACTCTCCTCACCGTCTCATCCAACTCACCGGTATTTAAATTAATTCTCTTATTTGTTTTGTGAACTTTTTTACCAGTTGCCTTTTCAATTATACTTATTTGATATTTTTTACATTCATTTTGTTTTCCATTTATATACCACTCGAACCTTTTCTAATTAATAGCTCACTGTTAGGCTCATGCTCACTCGAACCACATACCTTGAGAAATGACGTTGTTTCACTTGGATAACTTCCAAGGAATTCTCTTTGTCTTGTTTCCTGTTTTTCACAAACACACGCCCTCAGTTTCCAAAAGCTGACAAGCACTTCAGTTCCCCGAAATACATTTTGTTCATTATAAAAAGAGAGGTCTCCGAATGGGACATTTAAACATTGTGAACGAAGATGAGCTTGTCTTATTCCAGTCTTTCCTCTGATGAAGAATACTCGCCAGGACATTGGTAAGTTCATTTGGTATTAAACACTGTTAATGAGAGCTTTGTATGTGATTAATTATACAACTAATAATTTATTTTTCCTATTCATTGCAGCAATTCAAATATTGTAAATATCCTGGCAGAATTTCAAGTTGTTTCTCAAGAGTTCCACAACGAACTGAATACGGGTTTGAATAACCTACCTCCGAGATGGTGGGCTCAGAATGAATTCAATGTTTCACCGTTCTTAGAAAATTCACGTGAAAGGTATGATAGAAAATAAAAAACGAGAGGTGTGTGCATGTGTGTGTGCATGTGTGTGTGTATGTGTATGTGTGTGCATGTGTGTCTGTGATTAAAATAGAGAGATCGAATTGTGAGGAACAGAAATGAAAAAATGAGATTGTGTGTGTGTGTGTGTGTGTGTGTGTATGTGTATGTGTGTGCATGTGTGTCTGTGATTAAAATAGAGAGATCGAATTGTGAGGAACAGAAATGAAAAAATGAGATTGTGTGTGTGTGTGTGTGTGTGTGTATGTGTATGTGTGTGCATGTGTGTCTGTGATTAAAATAGAGAGATCGAATTGTGAGGAACAGAAATGAAAAAATGCGATTGTGTGTGTGTGTGTGTGTGTGTATGTGTGTGTGTGTGTATGTGTGTGTGTATGTATCTGTGAATGTGTGTGTGTGTGTGTGTGTGCGTGTGTGTGATGTTTTGTCAGGCTTACTTCAGCATATAATAGTAATTTCTCCTTATTTTGTTTGCAGTATTAACCTCGAAGACCAAAATTTTGAGTGGGATGATTTTGATTCCCCAAGGAGTGGTTATTTCCTACCAACCTGTGAACCTCTACATTTTCAACTCAACGATCTTGACGCTAAGCTGGATTTTTTCGAGGTAAGCATGTGTGTACGTGTGTGTGGTTCACCGTTTATAATAGGTACACCATATCCCTGCGCATCGTAAGAGGTGATTCAGGGTTGGTGTCAGGAAGGGCATCCGACCCTATATTAATAATAATAATAATAATACATTTATTTTGTATAGCGCTTTTCAAGACGCTTTGACATGGAACATAAATATGAAATAAATATCTCTCCCCTCTTGTCTTTAATAGAAAGAGATTCAAAACCTGAAGACATCTGCTGAACCAACCTTTGACTTGTGCTGGGAAGAAATTGATGACTTATGCTGGGGAGAAGTTGAATGTATACCTCAAGAAAAATGTTTTAATAATATAAAGATTTTAATGTTTTCAATATTTATATATATTTGTTTTGTTTACAATTATTTAATTATTAATTACAAAAAGAGAATAAAGGAGGGAACGGGGAGGTGCACCCCTGCCAAAGACCCTTCACCCCCCTCATCCCACCCCTCCCCTCCCCTTGTGTGTGTGGGGAAGGTGGGGGTGGGATGAGGGGGGTGAAGGGTCAAGGGTGGGGGTGCACGGAGGGTGGGGGATGATGGGTGTGGTCTGTGTGGGCGGGGTCTGTGTGGGCGGGGTCTGTGTGGGCGGGGTCTGTGTGGGCGTGGTCTGTGTGGGTGTGGCTTATGATTTTAATTTATTTAAATTTTTTTTTATTACCACTAATTAAATTAGCTAATCTGGGTGGGGTGAATAGAAATGTTGTTTAATGAATTATTAGCTTTGTTTTTTGTAATTCTTGCGAGTAAAATGAACCCAAGATTTCTTCTCGATTTATATCATTTAATTTGTAGGTCCAAGGGACTGTATCCATTACATCAACGATTATAAATAATTCATTAGTCCATTTTTGTGTATAACCTTTCTCAAAATGGCTTTTCCATTTGTATATCCTTACAATATCACCAACTTTGAACTTGGGCTTTCTCAAATTAATCTCCTTTTCATATTCTAATTTTGTAAATGTTTCTGATGGTTTTGATTTTGTTGATGAATGAACTGTATTGTTGTAATCATCTACAATATCCTGAATTAAATACACCCATTTTTGAGAACCGAGTTGTGTGAATTTTTTATATAATTTCTCTTTCAAAGTACGATTAAAACGCTCAATAACAACTGCCTTTCCTTCATTAAAGGTGCTGTATAATTTAATACCCTTCCCCTTAAGAAATTTCATGAATATTTTGTTATAGAACTCTGTTCCCTCATCAGTCCATAACTTCTTTGGTTTCCTTTTATCCCGATCAAATATTAGCTTAAAGGCTAACATTAAAGTATCACCCCTTTTATTTTTTAAAGGGACAACCCAGGCAAATCTACTCCTCAAATCAATAACGGTTAAAGCATACCTGTATCCCCTGTCATTATTCAATTCAATTAAATCAGCGGACCATATGTGGTCGGTGTATTTAGAATAAACCTTCCTTCTTTTAAACTTTGTGATTATAGGTTTGTGTAATTCTTCAGCCAAAAGCTCCTCAGTCTTGATGACATCATTAGAGCCTAATAGTTTTTTGAGGAATAACCAAGACCAAGTTTCAATTTAGCATTTATCAAATTTCTCACAATAAACCTATCAACTTTCTCTCTCAACGTTGGATTTTGTATCAAAGACAAATTATACAACATTTCGCTGTCGGCTTTATGTTTTTCAGTCAACGTAGTGGTTTTCCCATAAGCAATATCATGCTTCATACACACTTCGTCAACCCTATTTGTAGGTTTAGACCAAGGTTTAGGATTGTCAGCCTCATCTAATCTTTTATCCAAGTTTGTTCCTGGACCACAGAAAGAATACCCTGGAAGGTGTAATTCCCCTGGAATTCCAGTTGTTGTAAATTTACTTCCTGACAGAAACTTTTGTATGTCTCCTCCTCTTTTAGGAGAGATGAATTGGCACTTTTTAGAGCCACATACTTGACATATTCCTTTTTGATAAACTCTATTATTTTTAGCTTTAACATAAGAGATATTTTTAGATTTAGTTTTCTTTTTACATTTGAGACAATAACTCATATTTATTTATCAGAAAAATTCCGACAGAGTATCAAAACCTTTTTGGTTTTTAACATATACATTTCTATCTTAATTTTTAAAACATAAAGAATCCTAAGGAATGCCTTCACTCTCTCCTCCATTTATTTACAAATAAAAACTAACTAAAGTCAATGACACCAACATCATCAATCACATAATCTTTTCCTTCTTCTTCTTCTTCTTCTTCACCACTTTCTCGTTTAAATCTCTGAAATTGAAGACATTGACGTTCTTATTTTTGAAACCATTATCTTCATAAGAGTTGTTAATTCTTTAATTTCCTCTTCGGTGCGTTGAGATTGATTTATTTGCTTTAATACACTCAATCTTTTATGAATCTCAGTGATTTCCATCTTTTTATATTTTTCCTCCCTCTCTCTTTGCTCCCTCTCCTCCTCCTCCATTTTCTCCCTCTCCCTTTCCTCCTTCTCCTTTTTCTCTCTTTCCTCCTTCTCCCTTTTCTCCCTTTCCTCCTTCTCCTTTTTCTCCCTCTCCTCCTTCTCCTCCTTTTTCTCCCTCTCCTCCTTCTCCTCCCTCTCCCTTTCCTCCTTCTCCTTTTTCTCTCTTTCCTCCTTCTCTTCTTCAACTCCTTCCTCATCCCTTGCTACCCTTGAGTTTGAACCCCAAAGAATATTATACATATACTCATCTGGATTTTGAGATATTCTTGTATCTATAATTATTTTTCTCATAATAGGATACCAATAAGATTTGTTGACGATTTCTAAAAGAGTTTTATATTTCATAACTTTGAGAAGTTCATTTTTATTTAATATTTTAAACAAGTCTCTATTTGTGGGTTTAACAATATCAGTATAAGGCCAGTTTTTAATGACAAAATTCCCATGTATATGCTCCAAATCATAAGGTATGTAATACCGAGCACCCTTTTCTTGTAGGTATCCTTGAATACAAAAATTATAATTCTCTTGTAGTCTTCTTCCTGCCATTTATGTATCAGAAATATATGTGAGATTAATATTATGACAGGTAATACCACCCCATCTTCCCACTACCAAATCGGTTTGTATTCCTCGGCTTTCTATCCTTATCTCATTACCTTCCTTCTTTGTCATGCGAACCATCGCTATACTATCATATATTTTTCTTTTCTTAAAATCACGTATTTGTTGTTTACTAATTGTACTTCCACATAAATCCTTATCCTCACCAAGTGGATAATATTCTTCTTTACGAGACTGATTTAAATCATGTAGGTCTTCTATGTTTATTGAAAAAGACCAATTATACCCTAAATCAGGCATATCATACCCCCATTTATTAATTCGCATATTAACTAAATGTCCTTCTTTATAAAATTCAATTGTAAGCAGGTAGTTAAATTCAATGAGGAAAGGTGTATGGTCAGTATAACCAGGTGTTGTGGTTGTAAATTTTACTTCTTTCACAAAACGTGCTGTTTTCTTTAAAAATATATATTGTGATAAATCACTTAATCTAATTAAGTCATTCGCATCTGTAGGGTTTGGATAATTGATTAATTTATAAGTATTCTTCATATTAATATTTTTACTTACACTATATTTTTGTCGTTCAGCCTGTGCCTTTGTATAATAATTTGATAAATCAATATCCTGAGAGGATTTTCCAAAGATAGAACCATCTTTTCCAACATAGGTCATTTATATTAGATAAAAAATGATATCATAAAAATTTTCATTATTGTTGAGTTGAAATAATACATATAAACATAATTGGCCACAACATTTAGAATTAATTTCTTGAACTTGGAATGTTTGATAAACACCATTCTGTAAGAATTGTATTACTTCAACAGGTGGTGGCATACCATAACTATCAAAATAATATTTATCCTGACTATTATGAATACAAACCCAATGAGAACCATTCTGTGTGTCTAAATTCATAATAATATTCTTTGTATTCTTATTTATATGTATTAATTCATCTCTCATACAAATAACCACATTATCAATTTTTAGTGTTTTACAATACTTAGCTAGTTCTATATTTGACGTTGTATTCTTTCCAAATTGTTTAAACCATTTATCCATTTATTTATGAGAAAGATACAATCCATTACCCCGTTTAGTTAGTTTAACACCCGCTTGAGCGATAGAGGAAAGCATATCTCCAACCAACAATCTAGCTTTATCAGGTAGACTTTCAAGTTTTTGAGCAAAATCTACAATTACACCACTTCCACTAATTTGTTTCTCCAACTCCTTGTTATGTCTTTCCAATTCTTTTTGAGCTTTTAGTTGTGCCTTCCTTTCGTTAGCAGTTTTTACCGCTGCTGAAATACCACCAGTCAATGCTCCCGCCGCACTTAAACCAGCAAATAAAGGAATTAGAAACGGGAGAAATCCTCCTCTTGACTCGTCTATTGAATATTTCTTTAACATAGGTTTCGTCATTTTAATTTTAAGTGATCCAACATCATTTAGTGTTTTTACTTGTGTGTGTGTGAGTAAAACATCAATTCTTACAGCTCCTTTTCTTTGAATTGTATTAACATTAATAATACAAGGCTTTTGATTTTGAATACAAGATGTTAATTTATTAAGATTGATTTGATTAACATATACCCCTACCATTTATTTATGAGAAAAAACCTATGTGATATTAATCATAACACCATTATCTGTATTAATCTGTAATTCTGTTTCCTCCAAAAGCAAACAATAAGCATCAACTTCTTCATTCTCCCCTCTTTCAATGTATAGAGAAGTATCCACTCGATTAGACTTTATAGTTTCCTTTTGAGAACTCAGGTCAATTGCGTAGATTGTATATAAACCTTTAAATGCAACCATATCCAAAATAGGATCATTATTACCATTACTTTCACACACTTTTTGGTAGGACTTGTAGGCTTCCGCATAATCATTTTTTTCCCAATCAATTTCCAATCTATCTCGTGGATAAAATGTGCCATCAAGAGAAACCCGAAGTTGTTTCACCTTAGCATTATCACTCAGCGCATTATTCTTATTAGTACCGTCCTCTCCATCTGGTTTTTTAAAAATGAGCCAGAGGTATCGTGGCTTTCCTTGAAGAACACCCAAATTCCAAGTGTAGGTAGTGTGTTCCAGTTTAACGTGTTGACATCTTCTTTTAAGGTATGATACATTTAGCGGTTTCTTTGAGTTAAGTCTTCTATTTAACATCTCTTCCGTTTTAAGATTAGGAGTATATTCACTGATATACCAACACAAATCATTAATAACAAATTTATTGTTGTCTCCAAAAGCATTTTCATCCCCAAAAAGCAACCTATTTACATTATCATTCCTTTGTAGTTGAAATCTAATTTTAAGACCATACAAAACTTTATCATAATCGCAAAATCCAAATATACCTTTAAGAGGTACTGCTACGGTAAAACTATTCACTGCTTTTGTTTCATCATTATACATTGACTTCCTTTGACTATAACCAGGGTCTGCGTTTGTACCCGTTGACATATCAGGAATAAAACCTTCAACAGCTCCCTTACCCATTCTATCACTAAACGAATATAGTGTAAATTTCATCATTTCAGATGTAGCAGAGACATAATCAACCGCTTCAACCTCTTGTGTTCCAATATACAGGCGGACACTGTCAAACATTTTCCAGAAGAAATCATTTACGAGTGTAGCATTAGTATTATTCGCAGCCTTAGTGAATTTAAATTTACACAGCAAGAAACTATCAGCTATATTCAAGTAAGTTTGTTGATTATTTATTTCAAAACTTTTTGTTCCGTTTGAATTCCAGTCTGTTCCTGTTATAGCATTTACCTTAAAATAGTCTTCCTTTTTAGTGGAGTTTGAAATGATAATCGTATCATCCAAATCATAGATACTATCAATCGCTTCCATACTTGTATTTATATAGCATTAAAATTGTTGAAACCCTGACCCAAGTATTTTAATGATTTTTTGTCGTTCTTGTGAAGATAGTTGAGTTTTACCTTTTTTTATTTCTTTGATTGCTTGTAATTTATGAGACTCCTTTTGAGCATCTTTTATACTCTTTATAGCACCCGCAACGGAGCCCACGGCAGAAGCAGTTGAACCAATTAGGTCTTTATGTTTAAGGATGGTTGAACCAATACCCATTAGAGTATCAATTATCCCATCTCCTTTATTTCGAAATTGATGACCTACACCTCGTTGTCTCTTAGGTTTATAGTATCCTCTACCCACATACCTTGTATAGTCTGGTGAAAGGAACATGCCCTCCCCTGTAATTATTTTATATTTTCCCAACTCGTGTTTTCTCACAATAACCATTATTTATTTATTGAAAAACTTCACGTAGGTGAATTCTGATGGATATAATTTCATCATTAAAGGATATCATACGATTATCTTGGTCGGTTATCCTAAAATTTACTCTGTATATGGTTTTTCCTGACACAGGTAAATAGACAAGATTTTTTGGTTCCATATTAAATTTATAACCAATCGGGGTTGAGTATGCACTGAATGAAAATATTGTATTTGTTCTTATTCCATCGTTATAAGCACCATCAATCAAATCACAATGAATTAATACTGAATTTATACCGGAGGATATTTGGATAACATTATCACTGTAAAACGTCCCGTTATTTTCAATCTTTTTTGAAGAGAACCCCAATAGCTCTCTGAACGAATTTTCAATCGTGAAATCAACTTTATAATTATTTTTAAGTTTAATAGTTGATTTTGAAGTGTGTTTTTGAATATCTATTACAATATTTTTTGGTTCATCACCTTTTTCTTTCATAAGGCGAGAGACTTCTGAAGATATTTGAGAAATCTCGTAAGCTCCAGGTGAAACGGTTATAGTTTTATATCCACTTCCTGGATTATAACTAAACTTGTTGTTTTTCTCTGTGATATTAAAAAGGGTATTGTAAGTTTCCATTGACAACAAAGATGCCTCATATGAGGTAAGGGGGTCAAGTTGTAGTGGGTAAGGGAATGAAGCTGTGTAATCGCTCGTTGTGAAATTAAAACTAAGAATTGTGCTTCTCATCTTATTTAATATCTAATAAAATATCTTTGTATTGACATTTATTAATTATTTTCATGTTCATCAACTGATCTAAAATGGCTGAGGATTCATTAAAACAATTGTTGTTTCCAGCCTTCTTACTACCTAACAACAATAATAGCCTATTAACTAATTGTGATGGGTCATTTGGAAGAAAACTAACACCCGAACCAAGCTTACTTAAAGCATCAATAATATGTTTCTCCTTCTCATTCTTCTTACTTTTACCAGCAACAGAAACTCCATAATCAAGTGCATTTAGCAACTCAATATATACCCTATCTTCCTCTCTTTCCATATCAAGTGGTTCCTCAAAATATTTTGAACCGCTGAATCCGGGGTTTGTTAGAAGAAACATTAATCTTGGAGTTAATTTAACATTTGGTTGAGTAGAACTCAAGAACATCAATTCATCATTAAATATCAATACCTTTTCTTCCACAAGATGAAACACTGCTGGTTCTTCTGTTGGAATGAGACCTGCTCTGGTTTTTGAACCCGCCGAATATTCATTGTTTTGAAGAGCTTCCACAACATAATTAGGGGGTTGATTTACCTCCTCAAGTTTCCGAAATAATCCCTCGTCATCATATTCTAATTCACCAAGTTCTTGTTTTGTTATCTGACTAAAATCTTTGAGCATTTGAAGTTTTTTCGGAGTAAATTCTACTGTGGGAACTGTAGGTGAGTGTTGAGTTTTCAAAAGTGGTTTAAAGAATTTCTCTTGTTTTCTTTCAAAGGCTTCTTCACCAGTTAGTTTCTGTCTCCGTTTCTTCTTTATCTCTTCCTGTTGTTTAACAACTTTTGAAACTAATTGTTGATGTTCCTTAAACTTTCTTTCTCTTTCTTCAGTATTCATTTTCTGTATTTATTTATTGAAAAATATCATTTAGTATCTCATCTTGTTTCACAACAATATATTTATATTTTCCAATCGTGTGTTTCATATAATTTTCAAATTCTTTTTTACTACATAACGTAGAGCAATTATCTCTCCAAAAATTATTTACATCTATTGAATTTAACTTAAATAAAATAAAAGTATTGGCATTGTTTCTTATTGAGCGTCGAGGGAGTTGAAAATATGATTGACTAAGATATATACAATTACAAGAAGAATGTCTCCCTCTTGTATAGTAGCTATCCATTACTGTTTGGTTTCTCTCATTAACACAATCATCAAAGATGACGAGGTTCTTTTTTGATTTATCTAAATCTTGAGGTGAAGGTATATCATCCGTATTATCACTGAGAATACAAGTTATGGGTTTCGATTTTGATTTCTGTGTATCACAAAATAATTGTATTATATCTTCAATATTATAATCATTCAGTTTGTTTTGAAGTTTAAATAAACCGATAATGTCTTCCTTTTTAAGACCTGCATTAAAACCCTGTGAGAGTAGTTGATACTCGGGTTGAAAACTTGACTTTGTAAAAATTATTAAATTATCATAATCTAAAAAATTAGGACCAAGGAGCATCTTTAAAAGTAAACAGGTTTTCCCACATCCGCTTGAACCAACTATTAGACATCTCAATGAATTTGGAATGTTTTTATGGTTATTAAATTTTATCTTATTTTCCCAAACGGGTAAAAAATCATTCATTTATATATTTGGAAAACAAGTCATCCAACTTTTTTTGAGCTATTTTAGAAACTCTATATTTTATCCTGAGTTCTGGTTTAATTTCAAAATAATTCATTATTTTATTTATGTAGTATCTTGTATTAACATTTCCATTAAAATTATTTTGAATAATAAATATCATTAAACCCTTATACATTTCCTCAATACAAAGAGTCTCTTTCCTTGTAAGAAATGGTGTATTATCACCATAATGCTTAACATTCATCTCTCTTATTAATCTTGTAAAGTAATTCATTTTTGGTTCTAATTTAAAAGAGTTATATGTTTTTTTATATTTCTTATTATCATTAATTAGAATATAATCACAGAATAAACATTGTTTATATGAATCCTCATCATTAAGCCCCACTCTATCACAAGCCGGACAATTCTCTAATTTATCATATGGAGAGTCTGGAAATTCTAAATATCCTTCAGAACTTATCATATTTATGTGGTAAATTTTTACTTAAACTAAACGCAAGTTTATTCATTAATAAATACAATGTTTCAAAGCACAAAAGACAAATTTCAATCAATCTCTACTTCGGTGGAAGATATAGAAAAATATGTCAAAGATGTTAAATTGAACAAAGATAAATATGGAAATTTTTGGGTAAAACCAGTTATGGAAAATAACATGAGCCCCTCTATTTCATTTAAAGGAAGAGCTCTAACTATACCTGGAAAGACATCCATTAAAGTAAATCTAACAAAAGTTTCTCCTCTACTCCTGGCAATTTATTCAAAGCTTGAAAAAGTGATTGACCACGATACTTTGAAAAAGAATGATAAGACCATTAATAATTCTAGAGGAGACATTTGTATTTTCTTTAATAATCCAAAGGGTGTAGATCTAAGTAAAATGAATGATGTTAATATTTCTGGTGAAATGTCATTTCGTTCTATGATAGTTAGAGATTATTTAAAGATAACTTTTGATATTAAAAATGTAGAGATTGAATCCGTTAATGAAAGAAAGTATATTGGTATAGATGGAAAGGTTTTTTCTGCTAATTAAATATGAGTCATTACAGCAGTGAAGATTTTACTATTTCATTGAACTCGGACGATAGTGATGATAGTATTTCATTGAACTCGGACGATGGTGATGATAGTATTTCATTGAACACAGATGATAGTTATGATACTAATAGTTTGTGCTCAAATGATAGTTATGAGAGTAGCTTTATTGATGACTCTGAGTATGATTCTGAGTATTCATGTGATAGTTATGACTTAGATGATTCTGAGTGAAAAAGTGTTTTAGTTTAAGCACAGTGATATATATAAAACGGAGCTGTAAAGCTCAAAAGTGTTTTATTTTAAGCACAGTGATATATATAAAACACCACGTTTTCTCACGCTATAAATATGGTTTATTGTGATACTTGCGAGAAGGAAGTAAAATATTATAAACAACATATTCTCACCGCAAAACATACATACAACATTTTAAACAAACTTTCCCCTCTTCCACCTGAAACAAAACACTGTTCTACATGTAATAAAAATATCCTCAAGAAAGGCTTCAAAATACATCTTAAAACAAATCTACATTTATCAAATTTTATCACAACTAAAAACTCTGATGGAGCATTCAAAGGACATATTAAAATAAGAGTCTTTAACTTCAAACCTCCTGAACCAGAGTCTATAGTTGATGCTGTAGAAATAGTTAAACCTGCTGTTCAAACGTTGATTGAAAAAACACTAAAGGAAATGAAACCACTTAAATTTTATATGGGAGTAAAATTAGAAATGACAAAGGATGAAGGAGTTATAGATGCACCATACATGAGAACTGAGCCACACTTTATATCTTCATATCAAGATTTTAAAACATCAGGAGTCTATGATGAACTTATTAAACAAGAGCAAGATGTGGATAATTCAATCGTAGGAAGTGGATTCAATATAGGAAAAATTATTTACATAGACATTCATATTCTTAAATCAGATCCTCTAAAAGCTTCTTCTTACATTGATTTACCCAGTGTTATCAAAAATAGAAAAGCAGTTATCAATATCAAAAATAAAGACAATAAATGTTTTCTCTGGTCTATTTTAGCACACTTACATCCTCCACATTTTCATGATGAAAGAGTATCTCATTATAAAAAATATGAGAATACATTAAATACGAAAGATCTAAAGTTTCCGATGACTTTAAATGATATTCCTAAATTTGAAAAGATGAATAATTTATCAGTTAATGTTTATGGTCTAACAGAAACAAACAACATTCAGGTTTTAAAGCTTTCTGACAATTGTAAACAAACTCATATTAATCTTCTATATTTTAATTCAGACGAAAATTCACATTATACATACATCAAAGATATTGCTAAATTAATAAAACCACAAGTCTGTAAGAGAACAAATAAAATATATATTTGTTTGCGTTGTCTTAACTTCTTCAATTCACAAGAAAGATTAGATAAACATTCAAATTATTGTGGCGAACATAAATCAACGGTAATCAATATGCCTAAAGAAGGCTCAAAGATCACATTCAAAGATGAAAATAAAAAGATCAAACATCCATTTGTTATATATGCTGATTTTGAAAGTATTTTAGAAAAAATTGATACTGCTTCTCAAGATCCAAAAGAATCATACACAAATAAATATCAAAAACATACTCCTTGTGGTTTTTGTTATTATATCAAATCATCCGTTGGTGATAAATATAACAAGTTAGAGATGTATAGAGGCTCAAATACCCCAGAGGAGTTTGTGAAACGACTAGAAAAAGACTGTGTTCGATTAACCAAGATAATGAGAGAAACCAATAAACCAATGTCCTTAACAAGTAAAGAAAAAAGGGAATTTATAAAAAACAATGTCTGTCATATTTGTGAGGAGAAAATTGGTAAAGGTCTAAAGGTTAGAGACCATTGTCATCTCACTGGTAAATATAGAGGTCCGGCTCATCAAAGTTGTAATATTAATTATCAACTCCCCTCTTTCATTCCTGTCTTTCTTCATAACAACGCTCATTATGATACACATCTATTTATCAAGGAACTCTCAAAGACTTCTGGAAGTATCTCAGCAATTCCAAACACGGATCAGAAATACATTTCATTCACAAAAACAATTCACACATCTCCTATTACTCATATCAGATTTCTTGATACATTTAAATTCATGGCAAGTCCATTGGTTAACTTGGTTCAAAATCTAAAAGAGTTTCCATGTCTTTCAGAGTATTTTTTAGATAAAGATTTTCTAACACAAAAGGGAATTTACCCCTATGACTATATGGACTCATTTGAGAGATTCAATGAAACACAACTTCCTTCAAAAGAAAATTTCTATAACAAATTAAATAATAGTCATATATCTGATAAAGATTATGTACACGCACAAAATGTTTGGGAAAAATATAACATCAAGAATCTTGGCGAGTATCACGATTTGTATCTCAAAACTGATGTGCTTTTATTGGCCGATGTATTTGAAGCCTTTAGATCTGTTTGTCGCACTGGATATGGATTGGATCCTGCTCACTACTACACAGCACCTGGATTGGCCTGGAGTGCGATGTTGAAAATGACAAAACAAGATTTGGATTTGATAACCGATGTTGATATGCTTTTGATGATTGAAAAGGCAAAAAGAGGTGGAATTTCACAAGTCTGCTCGAGTAGATACGCAAAAGCAAATAACAAATATCTTCCAAATTATGATCCAACGAAAGAGAGTTCTTACTTGATGTACTATGACGCGAACAACCTGTATGGCTGGGCAATGTCTCAGGCTCTTCCTTATGGAAAACTTAGATGGGTAAAGGAAAAAGACTACAAAAACGTTTTACAAGATGTATGTATCTCTACACAAAAAGAATTGGATGAAGAAAAAGTTGGTTATTATTTTGAAATTGATTTAAAATATCCAGAGGAACTCCATAACCTACACAAAGATCTCCCATTTGCTTGTGAGAAAGCAAGTCCAAAGAAAGAATGGTTGAGTGATTATCAACGATCGTTTGATATAGGTGAATCAACAGAAAAATTACTTACTACATTATATAACAAGAAAAATTATGTTCTACACCAAAGAAATTTGCGACAATATTTATCAAAAGGTCTAAGAGTAGAGAAGATCCATAGGGTTCTAAAGTTCAATCAAAGTCATTGGTTAAAGGGGTACATTGATTTTAATACACAAAGAAGAACAGAGTCAAAAACAGATTTTGAGAAAGACTTTTATAAATTGATGAATAATGCGGTCTTTGGTAAGACTATGGAGAATGTGAGGAAAAGACAAAATATCAGACTATCAACATCTTGGGAACAAGCATCAAAATTAATTAATAGACCGAGTTTTACTCGAGCTGAGGTCTTTACTGAGAACTTTTGTGCGATCCATTTGATTAAAGAGAGTATTGAAATGAACAAACCTATTTATATTGGAACAACAATTCTTGATTTATCAAAGTCATTAATGTATGATTACTTTTATAATAACTTGAGGAAGAAATATCAAAATGATGTTAATCTACTTTATATGGATACAGATAGTTTTATTTTGAAAATTAATACCAACGATGTTTATTCAGACATGAAAAGAGACATTAATATCTATGACACGAGTAATTACAGTCCAGAGAGTGAGTTGTTCTCTTCTAAAAATAAAAAGGTGATTGGAAAGTTCAAGGATGAATTAGGAGGAAATGTTATGAGTGAATTTGTGGGATTGAGGTCAAAGGCTTATGCTTATAAATACATTGTGAATAACGTTGAAAAGACTGATAAGAAGTTAAAAGGTGTAAAGAAAAATGTTATTAAAGAAACAATAAACTTTAAGGATTATTATAACTGTTTAACAACAAAGAAAGAAGAGTTTAGAAAGATTAATGGAATAAGAAGTTATAAACATCAATTATATTCAGAAGAGATAAATAAGAAAGCATTGGGGGCTTTTGATGATAAGAGGTTTATTTTAGAAAATGGAATTGATAGTCTCCCTTATGGTTATATAAGTATATAAGTGATAAGATATATATATAAGTGATAAGATATATATAAGTGATAAGATATACATAAGTGATAAGATATATATATAAGTGATAAGATATATATAAGTGATAAGTTAAAAAGGGGGGGGGGGGGTTGGGGATTTTAACGGGCTACCGCCGCCTTTTTTACTATTATATAAATGATAGAACCAAGTATCAACCAGACTAAAGAGTGGAGGTGTAATCAACCTTGGTATATAAATGGAAAACATAATGAATGTGAAAAATATCAAATAGGTATAATTGAAAAGGCAACTGGTAAAAAAGTTCACAAAACAAATAAGAGAATTAATTTAAATACCGGTGAATTGGGTAAAATAGATGGAAATATTTTTGAGTGGACGGAAAACTTTGATGGTTGTCAGGAAAATATATACTTTAATTTAAAAATGGTATGTGGCACTGGAGGCGCTCAAACAAGAACATTGAGGGAGGTTTACCATTTTATCTTAGCTCAGTTAAAATATCTTAATAAAGAACCAAACTCAAACATATTTTTTGTTAATATATTAGATGGTGAAGAGAGTTGTAGGAGAATTAAATTATTTCCCACGCATAAACAAATATTTGTAGGGTCGTTGTTTGAGTGGGTTATATTCACCAGATGATATTAAGAGTAAAAGGTTAAAAGGTCCATGAGGTCAGAAGGATCACAGGTGTTTAAGTGGTCTAATGAATAAGGATAACATGTCAAAAGGTTAGAAGGTTCGTAAAGAACAGGGTGAGAGAAATAGAGGTCTTTAGGGTCAATATGGAAGTGAATGGGTCAAAGATTAATCTGCCAGATGATATGTAGAAGAAGGATGATAGGTCTATAAGAGAAAACAAATATTTGTAGTGTTTGAGTGGTCTAATGAACAACATTAAGGATAGGTACTACAGACAAAAGGTTCATAAAGATGAGGGTGGGAGAAATAGAGGTGTTTATGATTTTTGAAAAAGACAAGGGGGTAAATGACATTAGATAGGGATTTCCCATGTTAAACGGAGGTGTCCCAGAAGCAACATTATTACACTACTAACGAGGAACATGGAAAGAGGGAGCCTTGGATTGGTTACCAGAAGAACAAGAAAATGTGGAGCTCCAGAAATTGGAGATGCAATTGCAAAGCCAGGAAAGGTTAAAAGCAAAGGAACAATAACTCGAGGAAAGAAGAGTAGCACAGGAACGAGAACTCCAGGAAAGGTTAGAAGAGAAAAGAACAGAGGAAAGGAGAGTTGCAAGGGAACTCGAAGCAGAGGAGAAAAAAGCCTAAAGGGAGTTAAAGGCACGGGAAATGGCGCTTCAGCAGGAAATTAAAGCCAAGGAGCTGGATTTAATGAGAGAACGGGGAGAGGTACCACCCATGCCGACTGGTTCAACAACTAGTCAAAACACCTGGGATGTTGGCAGACATGCGAGGCTGGTTCCACCCTTCAATGAAAAGGAGGTAGCCAAGTTTTTTTTTTCACTTTGAGAAAGTGGCTAAAATGCTAAAATGGCCGGAGGAGTCCTGGACCATGTTAGTGCAAAGTGTTCTGGTGGGTAAAGCTCAAGATATTTATTCAGCTTTACTGATTGACCAATGTGCAGATTATGGGATAGTGAATAAGACCTTTTTTTTTTTTTTTTTTTTTTTTTTTGTATACAAGATCGAGGCTCGTGAAAGAGCGAACATTAATCACACAGAAAGACAAACCGACACATAAAACAAATAACATCGGGAGCGGTAGACAAGATGGGGAGAGAGGGGGAAGGACACAAACACAACATTTGAGAGCAGGGACCGAGAGACATGGAGACATCGAGAGATCTGAGATAGGGCGAGGGCTTTGGGGGAGCGGGGGGCAAGGGAAGGGGGCGGTGGGAGAGGTATAAAACATGGACACTGCCAGGACTTCCAGGAAAGAAGTTGGAATTTCAAACAAGGTGGATCTGGGGTGAATTAGCGGGGGTAGAAAAGATCAAGGTTTTGGATGGGGGAAGATAAGAGATGGTGGTGAACAGCTGTTTTAAAGACCTGGAGGGAGGAGTGGGATTGAAGGGAGTGAGGGAGTTTGTTCCAGAGGCGGGAGAAAAGAGGAATGAAAGAGTGAAGGTGAGCAGAGAGCCGAGATTTCGGCAGTTTAACCATCAGAGGGTTGCTGGCAGATCTTGTGCGACCTGTAGGAATATTTGGGGGACAGAGCACAGAGAGAGCTGGGGGTGCAAGGCCGGAGAGGAGTCAGTAGAAGACAGAAAGACCACCTACCTGCCTGTGGTGAGTGAGTGAAAGGCCCTCAGAGATAGCTTCATCGCGGGAGATTCCAATAATTCTGAAAGCTTTGGTTTCAACAGCGTGAAGCCGAGCTAGGTGTGAGGCAGGAGCACCGGCCCATAGGGGAGAACAGTATTCCATTGAGCTGCGGATGAAAGCCTTGTATGTGGTGAGGAGCTCAGGTGTGCCGAGGAAGGACTTCGCACGACGGAGGATGCCCAGTCGGCGACTGGCTTTAGAGGCCAGCTTGGAAATGTGGTTTTCCCAAGAAAGATCATGGCAGATAGTGAGACCCAAAAGCTTGAGCGACAGAACTTCTTGGAGAGGATTGTTGAGAAAGTAGATGGGAGGGTTGTCCAGTCGATCTTTTCGGAGAGACATAGTAAGAGTGTGAGATTTGTCAGGATTGAAAGACATGTTCCACTTGTTTGACCAGTCTGTGATTTTGTCTAAGTCTTCAGAGAGTGAGGAGGCTGCAGACTGCCGATCTGAGGGAAAAGGAATGGAGCGGCAGAGAGTGGAGTCATCAGCAAAGAGATAGAGAGGATTTTCAGGAGAGTCAGAGAGATCATTGATGAAGACCAGAAAAAGCACGGGGCCCAGAACACTGCCTTGGGGAACTCCAGCCTGAACAGGAAGAGGAGATGAGAGAAACCCATTCAGGGCCACACGTTGACGACGACTAGACAGGAAGTCCGCCAGCCATGCGTGGAGATTTCCATGGATACCAAAGGAGGAGAGTTTGGTGAGCAGAGCGGGGTGCCAGACCGTGTCGAAGGCACGTGATATGTCGAGGGAGACAGCTCTAATTTCCTGTTTGGCATTGAGGACCTCCATCCATTGTTGAGACAGCAGAAGCAGCATGTCCAGAGTAGAGTGACCTGGTCTGAAACCAAATTGATGATCAGAGATCAAGCCATTGGAGAAGAGGAAAGATTTCATATCCGAAGCAATGATGGATTCCATGACTTTGCTGATAATTGGGAGAAGGCTGTAGTTGCTAGGATCTGTTTTTGCACCTTTTTTGTGCATAGCGGTGATGTTGGCTGATTTCCAAGCAGATGGCAGTTGACCTTGAGCAAAAGAGAGGGTGAAGAGAACAGAGAGAGGGTGAGATAGAGCGGCAGAGCAGGATTTTAGGACCCGTGGGCTGATGCCGTCGGGTCCAGTTGCAGAATCAGAGTCGAGGGTTGACAGAAACTTTTCCACCTTGTCAGGAGGAAAGGACACGGAGTCCAGGAGCAGCAGGGTACGACTGGGTATGGTGGGTACAGAGAGGGATGGGTTTGGGACACAAGATTTAGAGGCAAACACAGAGTTGAGGCATTCAGCTTTTTCACGTGCGGAGTCAGCTGTGTAGCCGTTTGACGTAAGGGAGGGGATGGAGGGGGAACAAACACCAGAAACGGATTTGACCAGACGCCACCAGGATTTGGAAGAGGGAGACAGATAAGAGAGTTCGGTCTTGAGACCGAATTGAGACCATTCTTGAGACCATTCTTGAGACCATTCTCAAAGCCTATGAATTGGTCCCTGAAGCTTACTGGCAAAAATTCCAGAATGCCAGGAAGAGGGAGAGTGAGACCCATGTGGAGTTTGCCAGAATGAAAGAAACCATGTTTGATCGGTGGTGTGATTCAAAAGGAGTCGGGAAAGACTTTGAATTATTGCGACAATTGATCCTAGTGGAGGAATTCCAACAGTGTGTCCATGAGGACATTAAAGTACATCTGGAGGAAAGGAAAGTACCAAAGTTGTATGAGGGAGCAACCATGGCAGATGACTATGCCTTAACACACAGGATGGGGTTTCACAAACCTAATTTTTCACCTCGACTTAGCCAGGGGAGCTATGGTACATCAGGGGTGGAGAACGAAAATTAATGGGGGCGGCCTCAAGATGACCACTCTGATAACACGACTTCTAGAAATCAGAAGACTACAGTTCCAAGACAGCCCTATCTTCCGGGGACCTCGAGGCAGACCACGAGGTTCTCCTCCAGGCCTACTTGCGCTTTTTGCCATAAACCTAGACACTTGATGTCCCAATGTTATGCTATGGAAAGGGAAAAGCAGGAGCGGAGTCCGACTAGTACAACTCCGAATGCAATGGCAAATGTGAGAAATCGCCCTCAAAAGGGTTACCAACCATTTATTTCAGAGGGGTTTGTCTCACTGGAGGGAGACTCCACTAACCAAAGACCTGTTAGGGTATTGAGGAACACAGGAGCACATCAATCTTGAATGCTTGAAGGCATTTTGCCATTGTCGGAGAGGACAGCAACTGGTGGTAGCGTTCGTTTACAGGGGATTGGTGGCTGTGTTAGAGCTCCACTTCATGTCATCAATTTAGAGTCTGATTTGGTGTCAGGACCGGTCACCGTAGGTTTACAAGCCACTCTTCCTGTAGAGGGAGTATCTGTGGTTATTGGGAATGATTTGGCCGGTGGTCAAGTTTCTGATAACCTGATGGTGGTGAAAAAGTCCAGTATGGAAAATAACACCATGCCAGTCAAGGATGGAGGCAATATTGGCAAGCTATTTGTAGGAGGACTGAACTTCAAAACAAGGGAAGAGGTTCTGACCTTTGTCTTTGGCAAATATGGACCGCTTTTGGAAGTGCGGTTGATAAAAGACAGGGAAAAGCAAAAGTCAAGATGGTTTGGCTTTGTCACATTTAAAAACACAAAGGACGCCAAAGATGCAGAGAAGGATTTGAATGGTAAGGATTTGGATGGACGGACCATAGCTGTAGAGAAGGCAGGCCGTAGGCATCGAGGGGGCTACAGAAGAGGAAAACGTGGCGGTAGTTTTGGTGGTGGCTGCAGTCGATATTACTATGGAGGCTCCCAGAGTTACGGCAACTCCCGAAGGGAGGATTATCAGGGTAGTGGCAGAGAAGGAGACCGTTATTCACGTGACTACAGTGACAAGTGGTACAACCGTGATTATTAGGAAAGTTAGAAAGAGTTGAAGCACTGAATGCTGCGGAGCAGCCGAGACAAGATTCCTACACGGATTAACCATGAACCACGTTCCTAAAGGCGCCCAGGAAGTGAACTTTCCCACACGGATTAACCGTGAACTCCACGTTCCTAAAGGGGTCCATGTAGTGAACTTTCCGACACGGACTAACCGTAAACTCCGCGTTCCTAAAGGCGTCCATGTAGTGAATACTCAGCTTGGCCTCCCGGGAAAAGGTGCTATCGATTTGCTTGACCTGGGATTTTTTATCAACCCCTTAACCTTCATTCAAGAGAAAATAAAAGTAAAATTGGAAGGTTGATGAGATGGAGGTTGGTTTTGCAAGAGTTCAACTTGGAAATTGAACATGTAAAGGGTAGGGACAATGTCGTTGCTGATGCTTTGTCCAGAGTGAATTAACTTTGGAAATCTCTGTGGGTTGGGTAAAATTTTGTTGCTTTATTTTTGGGAACTATGGATAGTTGTTCCTCACAGGAATTGATGATTTTGGTTGTGAGCTTACTTTTGTTTGTTTAAAAAGTTTGCCTGCAAAGAAAGTTTTCGCTGTGTTCAAACTTTCTTTCTTGAGAGGGGGTAGTGTTATGGATTTGTCACTTCCGTTGTGGTGGTTTTCATCCACTTGATACATGTCTGGTTCTCTGTATTATTATGGTTATGGTTGTGTAAAGGGAACGGTTATAGTGTTAAAAGGATTAGGGTTAAGGTTTTTAAAATGAAACAGGAAATCGGATCGAGAACCGGAAGACGACGAGAGAGAGTAAAAGAGGCGTGGCGAGCAAATTCGGACAAGACGCGTGACGTTGAGCTCTGTAACGAGCGTTGTCTAACGAAGGTCGCGAAGGAATTTGGAATTCCTTGAAAGGACATCCTGCGATAGGGTTTATCGCTGTACTTCAGAAATCTGCGTAGTCAGATTTGGGCGCTGAGATTCCGACGAATCCTCGCCTAGCCGCATCAACTCCAGTAAGAGCCGTCGGCCATTTTGGACCTCATGCTTCGGACACCGACAAAGGTTTTGCTCCGCATCAGCTTAACTCCAGCATCCTTCCGTCTGTCGGGGATGTGTGTGCGCACGTTGCGTTTGAAGAGTACGCTGCGGTTCGCTGATTGAACTGTGAACGTGCACATCAGGTTTGCCTCTGGTTTTGGACCACGTGACTTGCTACGCTTTTTCTACGCGACGCCTATGCCTCGTCAGCATCAACTGAGTGCGGGTCTCGATTCGATCTCGCTCTGACACTCGCTGGAGCGAATCACCTTCGCCTTGGAAAAGGTTATAGAGACATTGAGGAGTGTTCTTTTTCATTCACTGGGAGCGCAGCGAGTTATCTGACTTTAGTTGATGGTACCATCCCTAACTATAAGGTATATGGAGTGCACTCTGATTTGCCATTTGTTGTACCGTTATCCTTGTGTGTGATTTCTAATACAATTTTGTTCATTTATAATCATTGGTGTGGTTTCACGATTGATTTTCAACAAAGAATAACATACAGTATTTTTCTGCCGGGGATCCTATCACGGTTCGGAGGTTTACCGAGACCAGAAGATCGGTGAGGACTCCGTAACAGAAATGAAGAACGTATCACGGTCTGCATTGGTGTAGTTGATTACCTTTATATCCCTGTGTACAATGTTCTGGGTGTGCAAGTACTCAAAAGCATCAGCCATCTGGGGGGAGGACAGTGTACATCATTTACAGAGGAAATATTCAAACATGGACACAGATTGTGGTTGTTAAGAGTTCACAATTTTGAGTATAATTCTCATATTTCAATCCACGTCATAAACATCACACTGAGGCTGAAACCAACTTCAGCTCACCTGCTTCATGGGAAACCACAACTTTCTTTCTGGAAGATTCCTCAGAAAATGAAGTTGGGAAGCAAGGGAATCTGCACACAGCAGACAGCAACATAAAAGTGCAAAGCAATGAGATTTTTCATTTTTGCGAAAAGAGAAGAGGAAAAGTTGTTTTGTTTTTTAATCTTACATTGTTAAAATAAACACAAAATCCAAAATAAAAAAAAATTGCTTGCAGAATCAAAGGTCATATGGAAGAGCAAGGTGGAAGAGGGCCACAGTTGGACACAAGTGGAGGAAAGAATGAACAGGACAAAGGAAGGGAAGGAGAGAGAGAGAGGGGGGGGGGGGGGGTAGTAAACACAGGACACTGGAAGTGAAGGGCAGAATGAAAAGAAGGTTCATGGGGAAAAAATATAATGAGGAAAGGATGGAGGGTGACATGAGATGGTGGTGCCTGCCAGTCGGCCGGTACTCATTTAGGGGTTCAAAGAGCGAGAGTTGAACCAGGAGGGGATTACTGGAGGAAGTGTCGTGAAGGAGCGGGAGACAATCAGTCTCTTCCAAGCCACTCTGTCTTTTGACATGCCGTGTAAATGAGAAAAGCCACTCCCATCTGCCATGTGAGGAACCGGCAATGTGCATCAGCCTCTTCACGTGATATGATTATGATATATGAAAGCTTCTTATTTAACAGAAACCAAATCAGCTTGTGATGCTGCAATCTCATCACCTATGTGAGAGGAAGCACAATCACAAACGGGTCTCCTGGATCCTGTGGAATACAAAGCTCTCAAGAGGTCTCCATTGGCCAACACAGACACCGTGTAGACAATGCGTTTAAGGAATTATTTGGAGTGATGGAATCTGCAGCTCAGTTTGGAAGACAGCTTTGATGTGTGATCCACATCATGGCTGATGGTGAAGCCTATAAAATCAAGAAACCAAACCACTTCCTGTGTCTGACCAGGAAAATAATTCAGTTGGTTGTTTTTGACAATCATGCCACAGTGACAGGGTGAAACTGAGATTGTGAGAATTGAAAGAGATGGTCCAACAATCAGGACATCATAATTCATGTTTACTAACGACTAACTTATTTCGCTACTCAACGAAAAGTGGACTTGATCAACACAAACAGTGGATTTAAAGCAAAATGATATCAGAAACCTCACCCGCTTCCACATAGTCCAAAATGATGACCGCTCGGTGGAGGATTTGGTCTTTTGGCGGCATGCAGATAAACTTTACTGAAGGGAAACAAGATAGCGGAGCACAGGTTAACATGGCAAAAGAAACTCAACACCTTGCTCTTGCACAGTTTGTGTGATGACAAGTAGTGAATAGGTGCCACTCAACATCGTCCTTTCACCATCACCATTCATGATCTTGTCTGCAACCATTTGGGCAGAACCACACCACTAATTTCTTCGATTAAATAAGTATAGGTGAGTGTGGGAATAAATAATACCAGAATACAAATGGCCCAAACGTGGCTGGAATGGCAGGTGGTTATCTGGGTAGTGTGTGTACGAATCGCAATTCGCAGAGTAGATTGAAGTTTCGGAATGCTTAGTACTCAGACACGGACAGCTTGGACTCGGACTCAGATTCTGACACGGACCAGGTGGACTCGACTACAACACTAAAGGTGTTGGGAGGAACCATTCTGGATGGGTCGCCACTATGAGGCAGGATATGATAGAGTGTAAGCGATATTTCCATTTAAGAACAAGCAATCCAAAAGGGGATTGACAGGATGGCCTCGAGCTCTAGATGCATGCAGACTCGCCTCAAGGAGGTCTCGCCTGGGATGGAAACTCGGCCCAGCTATAAACTGTCATCCGTGTGTTTCACAGGCAGGGTGATTCAATAATTGTGCCATCCCATGGAGGAAAGTCAAACTCGCATCCCATCTGCTAGAATTACTGTACTTGGTGGACGTTAAAGACCCAGTGTCCTTTGCGAAGAGTAGGTGAGCTATCGCCAGCACCCTGGACAAGTTACAAATTCCTGTCCTAACTACTGTTCTAACTACGGTAAGCGATCCAATGAGTAATCCAATTCCCTTGCTGAGGAAGCTGCTTTGGTGGCCGGCATTCTGTGACAGAGTGTGAAGAGATGGAGGAAAATAGTTTTTTGCATACTTGAACTGTGGCTTTGATCAAGTTGAAGAAAAGTCAATAATTGAGGTAAGGGAGAAATTCATGCCATGGAAGCACAATTCGTAACTTATCAAATATAATTAAAATAAAGCCAATTACTGCACTGTAGTCCCAAGAAGGAAGCCGGACATTAACAATACATACGCACACATGCAGTCCCTATAGAAAGTCCACACCCCCTCTAAACTTTTCACCTTTTATTGCGTTTTAGCCTGGAATTAAATTGCATTAAATTAGACTTTTACACGTTTGACATTTACAGTCGTGGCCAAAAATATTGGCACCCTTGCACGTTTTTCGAATAACTCACAATTTTCTCGAAAAATAGTTGAAATTAACAAAAGTATTTGGTCTCCACAATTCTTTATTGCACTGCTAATATTACAGAACTTAATATATCCTTTTAAATCAAAAAATAAAAATAAATGACATGGCCAAAGTTATTGACATCCTCGACTTAATATTTGATAGCACAGCCTTTGGACAAAATAACTGCAGTCAAGCACTTCCTACAGCCAGGAATGAGCTTCCTACACCTCTCTACTGGCAGTTTGACCCGCTCTTCTCGTGCAAATTGCTCCTGTTCTCCCAAATTTGAAGGACGCCTTCTCCCAACTGGTGTTTTCAGATATCCCCACATGTGTTCAATGGGATTTAGATCTGGACTCATTGCTGACCACTTCAGAACAGTCCAGCGTTTTGTCTTGAACATTCCTGGGTGCTTTTTGAAGTATGTTTGGGGTCATTGTCCTGCTGCAAGACCCATGACCTTCGATGGAGACCCAGCATTCTGACACTGGGTTGAACATTGCGCTCCAAAATGCTTTGGTAATTTCCTGATTCCATGATGCAATGCACTCATTCAAGGCACCCAGTGCCAGAGGCAGCACAGCAACCCCAAAACATCACTGAAGCTCCTCCATGTTTGACTGTAGTGAAGGTGTTCTTTTCCTTGAAGGCTTCATTTTGTTTTCTGTAAACATAGAGATAATGTGCTTTACCATAAAGCTCTGATTTGGTCTCATCTGTCCACAGGACACTCTCCCAGAAGGATTTTGGCTTGTTCAGGTGTGTTTTGGCAAACCCAGTCAGGCTTTCTTCGCAGTGGGGTCCTCCTGGGTCTTCCACCTCTTTCAACCCTCTTCCATCGAGTTGGCGGCGGATGGTGTGAGTTGAAACTATCGTACCTTGTGTCTGAAGGTCAGCTTGAATCTGTTTGGCAGTTGATTGAGGTGCTTTCTCGACCATTCGAACAATCCTTTGCTGCAATCTTCGATCAAGTTTTCTCTTGCGGTCACGTCCAGGGAGGATGGCTACAGTGCCATGGGCCTTAAACTTCCTGATAACATTGCGTATGGTGGACAAAGGAACATCAAGGTATGTGGAGATGGACTTGTCGCCTTGGGATTGTCCATGCTTGGCCACAATCTTGTGTCTGACCTCCTGAGACAATTCTCTGGTTTTCGTTCTTTCCTCCATGCTCATTGCAGTACACAGTGACACAAAACAGCAGAATGAATCCTTTCTTTTTCTCAAACTGGTTGAATGAGTGATTTTTATATTGCAGGTACCAGCAACTCTCTCTTGGTGAGTTCAATCCCAAAGTAAAGGAGAATCACCGGCTTGAAATCTAATTATTTCAAACAACTTCGAAAAGGTGCCAAGAATATTTTCCGGGCCATTTCAGGATTTATGTTGGCCTGGTGTTGGCTTAGCGGTTAGGGTGCCGGCTTGGGATCCTAGGATCCTGGGTTCGAATCCCAGTCGATGGCTGAATTAACGCCAGGGGGGTCGTCTCACAATGACTCAGCCTGTCATCCTTCCGAGGTCGGCAAATTGAGTACCAGCTTGCTGGGATGAATGATCCCGGTGTGTACCCCGGTTTAGAATAGGTACACCGTATCCCTGCACATCATCAGAGGCGACTAAGGGTTGGCGTCAGGAAGGGCATCCGGCCATAAAAACATTGCCTCAAACAGGGAACCATGATTATCATGGGGCCCGCAAGGCCAACCCCCGCTCTCGCGGGGAAAATGGCCTTAAAACGATCATTCATTCATTATATTTCAGGATTTCTGTGTGGAATAAGCTACGATTTAGTATTTTTTTCAGCTTTTTTGTTTTGTTCTCCTGTAAACCAAAGAAATACATATGTGGAGACCAAAATATTTTTTAATTTCAAGAATATTCTGGAAGAAATGGTGCATTATTTGAAAAAAGTGCATGGGTGCCAATATTTTGGCCACGGCTGTGTATGTACTGTATGAAAAACACAAACATACATATTACATACACATACATATAAATGCACATATACAAAGACACATGTACAGATATATGATGCACATGTAAGTACTTGTAAAATCTATGATATTTGAAATTATAACCTCAACTTATAAACAATTGACTGATTTTCAATCTGATCGGATCATCAGCTGGGCACCGATTTTCATCGAGGTTTTGATCCTTTCAGCCAAGAACCTCTCCAATCGTCAGATCCACAACCCTGGCCACAGGTCCACATCAGCAGATTACTCAACAACAATGGATCCATGACCTCTAAGTTGTGCCCAAACAGTCAGTCAACACAGCAATGTAAAATCCTTTTTCAATCTTATTTAATTGTTACTTTCATTTGAAGTATTACCACATACAAAACAACACAACAACATGCATTTTAAGGCCATTTTCCCTGCAAGAGCGGGGGTTGGCCTTGCGATCCCCATGACAATCTTCTCCAGTTTGCCCTATTTTCTGCATCTCTCCTTGTTAACCCCCTTGCCCGCATTTCTTCTTCCACCATCTTTAGCCAAGTCTTTCTCGGTCTTCCCCATCCTCTACTTCCTTCTACATTCATTTCCATCACTCTTCTCAACCAGTCAATTTCATCCTTCCTCAACACATGACCAAACCATCTCAACCTGTTTCTCTTCACAGCATCAATCACAGGCTCTATTCCCATCATCTTTCGCAATTCATCATTTGTCTTCCTCTCTCTCAACGATGCTCCGCACATCCACCGAACCATTCGCATTTCCACCCTTTCCAGCCTTCGTTGCTGTTCTACGTTCATTACCCATGTCTCGCTCCCATAAATCATAACACTTCTCACACATGCAGAATACACCTTTCCCTTCAGCTTCAACGACACTCCCCTCCTCGTCAGCATGCCACTCAGTTCCTGAAACTTCTTCCATGCACATCTCACTCCAGCAACAGTTGCCGAGTCTGATCCACCTTCTCCATTCAGCATGTCTCCTAGGTAAGCAAAATGTTTTCACACCTTCCAGCTTCACGCCGTCTCCAAGATCCAACTCAACATTTCCTCCATCTGCAGCTCCCTCTGTGCACACCTTACATTTGAATGTAGCTGCCACACTGGTTAATGACCCTCTCAGACCACTACATTTTTGATGAACACACACAGCACACATTGTACATTGAATGGAGCTCACTCTGACACCCTTCCTGCACACAGCACATGGCCACTTCCCAGTTCTTTCCACCTCACCACGTGCTTTACCACTTGCCGTCACCTTCGTCTTTCCGATATTCACCTTCAGACCTTTTGTCTCCATACATTCCTTCCACTTGTTCATCTTTTCCTTCAGTCCATCCATACTTTCCGCAATCAACACCAGATCATCTGCATACAACAACTCCCACGGTAAACCCTCCTTTACGTTCTGAGCCAGCGCCTCCATCACAGCTACAAATAGTAGTGGACTTAGTACCGACCCCTGATGCACTCCCACCTTCACCTCAAATTCACCACTGTTCATGTCCTTCGTCAAGTATTTCCACATACGAATAACTTAAATCATACATCACTTTATATGTGACTTTATTCACTTTATGTGACTTTATGTGACTTTATTATGTGAATCATCATCACTTTATTAGCCTGGCGTTGGCTTAGCGGTTAGGGTGCCGGCTTGGGATCCTAGGTTCGAATCCCGGTCGATCGCTGAATTAACGCCAGGGGGGTTGACTCAGCCTGTCATCCTTCCGAGGTCGGCAAATTGAGTACCTGCTTGCTGGGATGAATGATCACGGTGTGTACCCCGATTTAGAATAGGCACACTGTATCCCTGCGCATCGTAAGAGCGTGACCAAGGGTTGGCAGCAGGAAGGGCATCCGGCCATAAAAACATTGCCTCAAACAGGGAACCATGATTGTCATGGGGCCCGCAAGGCTAACCCCCGCTCTAGCGGGGGGAAAAGGCCTTAAAACGAGCATTCATTCATTCATACATCACTTTATATGATTATGCAATAAGCGACAAACATTTTTCCTCATAGACATGTCCATCACACAGCACCTCCATCAAGCAATTGCAGGTGGCGACATTTAATTCCAAAGGCAATGCTGTGGCAACTGGATTTTTCATGCAAGTCTTTGTTGGATATCTTATTTTGCCAGAAGATGCGGCAGTCTCCAAAGGCATCCATTGTGAAAAGGCTAACCTCCGCTCTCGCAGGGAAAATGGCCTGAAAATGCCTGTTGTTGTTGTTGTGTATCCATTGTGGAAAGATTTCACCTTTCTCATATCTGACTTAATTACCTGCCAGCACTCAGAGCTATACAGAAGAACAGACTTGGCATTCCTGTTATAAAGTCTCATCTTCATCTTCAGGCTGTACTGCTTCAACTTCCAGGTAGAATGGAGTTGAGCGAATGTATGACAAGCTTTGTGGAGTCTTGCCTTGATGTCTTTCTTGGCTGCATTGTCTTTGCTAATTTGACTGCCTCGGTTTGAAAACCCATCTTCAGTCTACGCTGAGGTATGCAAACTCATCTACAGTGTCTCGGGCTTTTCCATTTACAGTAATGGATGCACAAGGTACCGTGTTGATGTTCATCACCTTGGTCCTGGTGGTATTGATGTTAAGACCTGTCCTTCTGGCAAAGCTGGCTCGCCTGTCAGATTTTCCTTGCAAATGTGTGTTCCTTGGTGACAAAACAGCTAAATCGTCAGCAAAGTCCACATCTTAAAGTTGGGTGGATAGGGTTCAATGGATGCTTCTTCGTCTATCTGATGTGGTGTTCCTTGTGATCCAGTCGATAGTAATCAGAAAGAGGATAGGTGATATGATACAACCTTGGCAAACTCCAGACTGTACCAGGAACGACTCTGATAAGGAGGTGTTCATGATGATACTGCATTCAAAGTGTTCATAGAATTTGCTTACGAGAGTGATCTTCTTCTGTGGAATTCCATAAGATCTCAGTATCTTTGACAGGCTTGCTCAAGCAACACGATCAAATTCCTTCTTGAAGTCAATAAAGTTGATATGAAGAGGTGTATTTCATTCTGAGCATTCATATTATAATTATTATTATATTATTGTATTCTATTTCAATCAAACTTCATTACATTTGAGTGAAATCCATACTTACCAATGTTTCGATGATGTAGCCCTTCCAATATCAAACCTTCACGCTCGACCTACAAAAAAAAAAAAAAGAAAAAAAAAAAAGAAGAAAGAAGGAGAAAACAGAAAGCGAAAATTATACAAATTGCTTCTATAAGCTGGATTAAGGTTAAATCACCCCATCACAATAACCACAAGATTGTAACTCACACAGAGACGCACACCCTCAGGGGCCAAGAGACAACAATGTATCACAGATAAAGGTTCCACAAGGATAGTTCAGGGGTAAGTTAAACTGTGTTGCTCGTTCTTCAGTTAAAAAACACTATCTCCATACAAACACACACTTACATCCAGTGAATCTTCGAAATATCTTGCCTTCTTCAAAGCAACCTGAAAGAGGCGACAAGAGATCGTATTTTAACATTTGTTATAATGTGGGGAAATAAGTAAAATATATGATATTGGTGTGTCGTGGTGTACAATTATTATATCTGTTTGTACTGAAGTCAACGATGAAGACAAAATGTCACAAAGGAGCAACTTCACAAAGACGGGGGATAAAAAGGGGGATAGGGAAACAATTACATCAACACACCACAAGTGCACCGAGTCGAGTGGTAGGAATTGGAAGAAAGACAAAACATTGAGGTGCAAGGGATGAGGGAGTAGAAGGGGGTGGAGAGGGGGCAATGATGGGCATCAAAGTGTGAATTGGGGGAAAAAAGAAAAGAAAAAGCAATGGCAGGAATTAATTAGCCACCTCAACTTTGCATCAGGGGCGTTTCCCCATTATTTTTTGTGAGATTTTTGACACACAACCATCACCTCTCGCAGATTATACATTATTTGTACATTGTAATCACATCTATGATGTAATCTTCCAAAGGTGATGTGGGGCCTGCAAGTCAAAATAAAATCATCATTCATCTCATCAGAAATCGAGAAGATACATGCAGATGCAGGAGAACTTCCCGATCCCTTTGCTGTCATCCTTCTTCCATGTTTCTCTCCACAGTGTCCCTGTACCCTGCTGTCTGTATTTTCCACCATGTTCTGTTCTGTGTTCTATCTTGCTCTCCCACAAGTTGTTCCATTTCCCAGAAAGTGAAATGCAGACACAGGAAGTATATCACAAGCTTGTACCTCGTTTTTACAGACGACATCCTTTGCTTTGTAAACGATTCCAGCACATGCTTCTCCGATTTTGGAGATAACCTCCCATTTCCTTTCCTGAAAACAAAGGCACAAACAGAACTTCACAACAGTGCTGCTGAACTAAAATAGAAACAAGAGAGAGCAATCAGAGATTGCCGACCCTCACCAGGACGTGTTTTAGTGGTTTTTAAGGCTTTTATGTGATTATAAACAATTGACTGATTTTCCATCTGCTCAGATCATCAGCTGGAAAATTATTTTCTTCGAGGTTTTGATCCTTTCAGCCAAGACCCTCTCCAATCGTCAGATCCACAACCCTGGCCGCAGGTCCAAATCAGCAGATTACTCAACAACAATGGATCCACGACCTCTAGGTTGTGTCCAAACAGTCAGTCAACACAGCAATATAAAATCCTTTTTCAATCTTATTTAATTTTTACTTTCATTTAAAGTATTACCTCATCGAATAGCACACACAAGGTCAATCCTCATGCCATCTGTCGGTGGCCAATCATTTTGTCGCTTCTTCCTACCAATCAGCGGGTCACTCTTTGCTCTGCTCCTGCCTTCCCGTTGGTAGACACCTGGCCCAATGGTGTGATCTTCCCATCAAACCCCCTCGACCAATCCGTCCCGAGGTGGGCATGGCCTTAGCCTGCCTGAGCAATGTTTTATCGCCATGGTGGCGCAATGCGTGGGCGCTTCCTGCCTGCACTGCTCTTTTTCCGGTGAGTTTTGTTGTTGGGGGGGGGGGGGGGGGGATTTAATTAGTGTGTGTGTGTGTGCTATTGGGCCTTTCCTGCCCTACGTGTCTAGTGCGTTGCCATACAAGACGAAAGATAAATCACAGGTCTCCCTCCCTACTCTAGTTAACACAAGGCCATCCTCGTATGACCACAAATATACAAACTTCATCCGACATCCGGGCTAGACAGGTCCTCGACTTATGTACTTTGAGATGGTTCTTCTTCTTCACGTCATTCAGAGCATGATACCGACACAGATCCACCTGATCTATATATCACTCTACCCCAAAATTCATAACAATATATAGGATTTTGTCAGACTACGAACTCTACCATTTGGTAAAGTTTCGTGAAGATCGGCTTAAAATTGTGATGTGCAGGTAAGTACAACTGAACGGACAGACAAACAAACACACACACACAAACCGGAGTGATCAACATACACGACATGACCAAAAGTATGGGGACACCCAAACATCACACATCTCATTCCAAAATCATGGGCATCAATATGTGGTTGATCCCCCCCCTCCCCCCCTTTGCTGATATGACAGCCTCCACTCTTCTGGGAATGCTTTCCCCGAGATGTTGGAACATTGCTGCGGAGATTTGCTTCCATGCAGCCACAAGGGCATTAGTGAGGTCAGGCACTAATGTTGGGCGATGAGGCCTGGCTCGCAGTCGGCGTTTCAATTCATCCCAAAGGTGTTTGATGGGGTTGAGGTCAGGGCTCTGTGCAGGCCAGTCAAGTTCTTCCACACCGATCTCGACAAACCATTTCTGTATGGACATCACTTTGGGCACTGGGGCATTGTCATGCTGAAACAGGAAAGGGTCTTCCCCAAACTGTTGCCACAAAGTTGGAAGCACACAATCGTCGAGCATGTCTCTCTCATCTCCACGCATGGCTGGCGGACATCCTCTCGAGTCGTAGTCAACGTGTGGCCCTGAATGGGTTTCTCTCATCTCCTCTTCCTGTTCAGGCTGGAGATCCCCAAGGCAGTGTTCTGGGCCCTGTGCTTTTTCTGGTCTTCATCAATGATCTCTCTGACTCTCTTGAAAATCCTCTCTATCTCTTTGCTGATGACTCCACTCTCTGCCGCTCCATTCCTCATCCCTCAGATCGGCAGTCTGCAGCCTCCTCACTCTCTGCAGACCTGGACAAAATCACAGACTGGGCAAACAAGTGGAGCATGTCTTTCAATCCTGACAAATCTCACACTCTTCCGATGTCTATCCAAAAAGACCGACTGGACAACCCTCCCATCTACTCTCTGAATAATCCTCTCCAAGAAGTTCTGTCACTCAAGCTTTTGGGTCTCACTATCTGCCATGATCTTTCCTGGGAAAACCACATTTCCAAGCTGGCCTCCAAAGCCAGTCACCGACTGGGCATCCTCCGTCGTGCTAAGTCCTTCCTTGGCACACCTGAGCTCCTCACCACATACAAGGCTTTCATCCACAGCTCAATGGAGTACAGCTCTCCCCGCTGGGCTGGTGCTCCTGCCTCACACCTAGCTCGTCTTCACGCTGTTGAAACCAAAGCATTCAGAATCATTGGAATCTCCTGCGATGACGCTATCTCCGAGGGCCTTTCACTTACTCACCGCAGGCAGGTTTGGTGGTCTTTCCGCCTTCTACCGACTCCTCCCCGGCCTTCCTCCCCCAGCTCTCTCTGGGCTCTGTCCCCCAAATATTCCTGCAGGTCGCACTAGATCTGCCTGCAACCCTCTTATGGTTAAACTGCCAAAATCAAGACTCTCTGCTCACGTTCACTCCTTCATTCCTCTTTTCTCCTGCCTCTGGAACAAACTCCCTCACTCTCTTCAATCCCACTCCTCCCTCCAGGTCTTTAAAACGGCTGTTCACCACCATCTCTTATCTTCCCCAATCCAAAACCTTGATCTTTTCTACCCCCGCTAATTTCACCCAAAATCCACTTTTTTGAGGTGCCGACTTCTTTCCTGGAAGTCCTTGGTGTCCTTGCGTTTTATACCTATCCTGCCTCCCCCCAGGCCCTCTCCCTCCCACACATCTCCCGATGTCCCTGCTCTCAAATGTTGTATTTATGTGCTTCCTCCCCTTCTCTCCCCATCTTGTCGACTGCTCCCCTTTTTATATACTTTGTTTGCTTGTTTTATTTGTTTGATTTCTAAATGTTAGCTCTTTCATGAGCCTCGACTCTGTGTACAAAGAAGAAAAAAAAAAAAAATGTCAGTGTATGCTTTCGCGTTAAGATTTCCCTTCACTGGAACGAAGGGGCCGAGCCCGAACCATGAAAAACAGTCCCAGACCATTATTCCTCCTCCACCAAACATCACTTTTGGCACTATGCATTCAGGCAGGCAGCGTTCTCCTGGCATCCGCCAAACCCAGACTTGTCCGTCAGACTGCCAGATGGTGAAGCGTGATTCATCACCACAGAGAACGCATTTCCACTGCTCCAGAGTCCAATGGTGGCAAGCTTTACACCACTCCAGCCGACGTTTAGCATTGCTCATGGTGATCTTTGGCTTCTGTGCAGCTGCTTGGCCATGGAAGCCCATTTCATGAAGCTCCTGACAAACAGTTGTTGTGCTGACGTTGCTTCCAGAGGCAGTTTGGAACTCGGTAGTGAGTGTTACAACCGAGGACAGATGATTTTTACATGCTGCATGCCTCAGCACTCGGCGGTCCCGTTCTTTGAGTTTGTGTGGCCTACCACCCCGCGGCTGAGCTGTTGTTGCTCCGAGACGTTTCCACTTCACAATAACAGCACTTGCAGTTGACCAGGGCAGCTCAAGCAGGGCAGAAATTTGACGAACTGACTTGTTGGAAAGGTGGCATCCTATGACGGTGCCACGTTGACTGTCACTGAGCTCTTCAGTACGGCCCATTCTCCTACCAATGTTTGACTATGGAGATTGCATGGTGGTGTGCTTGATTATATATACCTGTCAGCAATGGGTGTGGCTAAAATAGCCGAATCCACTAATTAGAAGGGGTGTCCGCATAATTTTGGTCAAGTAGTGCACTTGTCCCAAAAAAAATTTTGGACAAGTAATGCGAAATCACTCGAGTGACAATTGGCAAAAGAGAACAAAGTAGAATGGCACTCAGTGGAGCATCCTTTTGACCTCACAAATAATTGGTGGTTGGATTATATGACCTGAGATGCAAATCGCCTTCAAATTTTAAGTTAATCAGATAAAAATTGACAAGTTTAGAAAGTTGGCCTATGTTGACCTCAAAAATAGTTGGTGGTTGGTTTCAGTTGAGCCTGGTGTTACCTTAGCGGTTAGGGTGCCGGCTTGGGATCCTCGGATCCTGGGTACGAATCCTGGTCAATTGCTGAATTAACGCCAGGGGGGTTGACTCACTCAGCCTGTCATCCTTCCGAGGTCGGCAAATTGAGTACCAGTTTACTGGTAATTCCCTGTGTGTCGCAAGAGGCGACTAACAGGGTTGACGGCGAAAAGGGCATCCGGCCATAAAACATTGCTTCAAAAAGGTGACCAAGGTGATCGAAAAAGGCCAGCCCCTGCTCTGCAAAGAAAATGGCCACTAAAAGTGGTTGGATGGTTTCAGTTAGCTGATATCAAAATCCTGCTCAAATTTTAAGTCAATCGGATGAAAATTTAGGATTTTAGAAATTCCAGAATGGTTGTTGACCTGAGGCTTATGTTGACCTTTTGGCCTATGTTGATTTCAAAAATAGTTGGTTGAATTCAGGAAGCCGATATGTAAATCCGATTCAAATTTCAAGTCAATCGGATGAAAATTGAGGATTTTAGAAATTTAAAAAAAAAGTAGTTGACCTTTGACTTCGTTGACCTTTTGACCTTTTAACCTCAAAAATATATAGGATTTTGTCGAACATGAACTCTACCATTTGGTGAAGTTCCGTGAAGATCGGTTTAAAATTGTGACCTGTAGGCAAGTATAAGTGTGCGGACAGAAAAACACACACACACACAAACACACACACACACACACACACACACACACACACACACACACACACACACACACACACACACACACACACACACACACACACACACAAAAATGTTTTTTTTTTTTTTTTTTTCAAAGTAACAAACGGACTCAAATGCAATACCCTCACCTCTGGCGAAAGTAATAATGAAGCCATGTTTGAATGATTATTTCACATCAACTCGACAATCATCATTGTCATATTCATATTCATGTGCCATACTTGAGGCAGAGCAGATACTTGGCTACCATTCTGGTCAAGTCGCCACTCCGGCTCAGGAAGTTTGGGAAGGAATTTGAAATAAGTTCAGGGTGACAGCAACAGTTTGCCTCCTCTTTGTGAAGGACACCATGTGTTCTTTAATGTCCACCAACTAATTCCGGCATACGGATGACCAGTTTAACGTCCATCCGAAGGACAGCACAAACATAAATGAATCACCATGCCGATGAAACACCAGAATAACAGTTTGTGGCTGGGTTGGGATTCTAATCCAAGCTCGGCAGCTCACATCAATGACTGTAAGATATCTCATGGGAACTAAAAAGGAAAAAATAATTGGTAAAATAAATAAATGGGGTAATACCACTCATTATGTCAGGTAATTATACCACTACCTGACTTGCGTCGCCTCAACCAACACTGACGTCTCTTTACAAGCCATACCTACTATTCTCGAACGTTTTCAGAACTTACAAGACTGAAAGAAATGCCATAATGCATTGCAAAGTACAAAATTGGGAAATCGCAAAATAATTGACATAACTACTGTACATTTGTGGACTTGAATATAGCTGTCATTAATCAAAAAGAGAGGAACATCACCGGTAATAAGTGAAATACGATCCGTGAAGTGGCGACGTTCAGAATACATCTCAGGCTTATCCTATTAATTCTAATGAGAATGAGAACAACACTCTTCGACGTCATGACATCGACTGATATGCCTCCGCCCTCATTATTACGTAATCATACAAACTTGCAGCAAGTTTGATTTAAATCCATTCAGCTGTTCTCAAGTATCACATTTTTACCTGACATGACCTCTGACCTCACCAAAATCACCAAATCACATCACTTCTCACATTTGATGCCAAAATATAATCAGTTCATCTTTGCATCAAAATATACACTTTTACCAAGTTTTGGCAAAATCCCATCACTGGTTCACAAGTTAAAACAGCAACAGATTTTTTCCTTAACAGGACCTCTCATCTTGACCCCAAAATTTAATCAATTCATGTTTACATCATGATAATACCTGTACCAGGTTTAATTTAAATCCCTGCAGCTGTTTTCAAGTTGTCACGTTTTTACTTAACATGACCTCTGACCTTTGCCCTTTGACCTCATGACCCCAAAATGTAATCAATTCATCTTTAACGCATTATACATACCTGCACCAAGTTTGACAAAGATCCCTTCAGCCCTTCTCAATTTAAAGCAGAAACGAAATCCTATCATGGACGGATGCACGGATGTACGGATGGTCAGACGGACGGACAGACATCTGGACAACTAACCTGAAAGCATAATGCCTCCGGCGACTTCATCGGCGGACGCATACAAATTATTTTGATTTACGTCGTTTTGATTAATCATAACACTTTTCAGGAACGCATCCCCGATGCAAACCGAGCTATTACTGTAAAAAGGTAATCGAATGTCTTGCTTACCACGACCTGCCCCACATCGTACTCTTCATCCTCAACACTGAAAACACTCTCATCACTGAAAGCACCGAGATCAAAGGAAGCACTCTCATCATCTTCACCATGAAAGAGAGAAGAACCTGAAGAGAGGTACCAACCCTGAAGGTTGGGCCTGACAGCAACCTTATCATCGTCACCATGACGGAGAGACGATCCTGGAAAGAAGAGGCAAAATGAACATGAAACATATATTGTGACAAAAAATATCAATGGACAGAATATCACCGTGATGTGTGTGCATTGTGCAAATGAGGCATCAATTTCACAAATTAGTCTTCGTCTTCTTCTTTGCCCACCAGGTCTTCACATACCATATCCCCGAGTAAGATGTCAAGGGCTCAGAACATGCAGAATTGGCCCACATCTTTCAGAAACTGGTTGGCTAGGCCTGACATGATTGTCGTGGGTCCAGGCAGGAATTTGTAATTTGCTCAGGGTGCCGGCATTGGCTTGCCACCTCTCCATGAAAGACACTGAGAGATGTTTAATGTCTACAAACTAATGCTACCAGACAGAATACACAGCACAAGGTACATCAGAGGGACCACACATTTGTGACCAAACACACTATCTGAGAAGAACCATTTGATTTTATGAAACGGATGGAATCGCCAGGAAGGACAATGATCATGCTGTGCTTTCCACAGATGGAAGCGAGGGGAAGCTGATATTTCGGGCATCAACCCTTCATCGGACCAAAAAAGCCAACAACAGTCCGACACAGGGCCTCACCAGCAAGACTGGCTCTTCATTCGACAGTGCATGGTCAGGATGAGAAGCAAAGCAGACTGGACAGTTCGGAGGTAAATTTGCTTTGTCTGTACAGCCCTGATGGACAAAGTACAATTTATAAATGGGGGGTTCCCTTCAGGAAAAAGGACAAAGGAATGATGGTGGAAAGAACACACAAATGCATCTGAAACAGTGTTGGACAACAATAATTAAGGTATATTTTTGTTTGTTGATGGATATTAAAAAGACTCATATTTTCCAATCAGACAAAGCCGTCTTTGTCTTTACAATCAAGACCATGCTCATCTTTAGCACAAGAATGGATTGGCAAGCACCATTGACTGAGAAGGCAGATGTACCGCTGATGCAGTGCCCCCTGCTGGTTATGGGAGGAATTTGGAATTTATCTAGAGTGCCAGTGATTGCTCCTCTACTCTTCGCGAAGGACATCATGTGATCTTTAACACTCACCACATCAGGCCGGCACGTGGGACACCCAGTTTAAGCACCATCTCACGTCATCTATCCTCATGACCATGATCTTTATAAACCCCATAAACCCTTCCCAAAACAAACCTATTACTTGCTTCCTTTCAGGGTTTCCTCCACCTCATTGATCATGTCGTTTTACATTTTCATTGAAATTGATTTGCTCTCTCACCATCATCTGGTGCCATCTATGATCCAGAAGTTGCCCCTTACGGAACGCAATTCAAATGTTTATCCAGCATCTCAATCTTTAACTTCTTCATCTATTCCATCATCTTCTCTGTCCATTTTAATCATTGCCTTCCTCCTCTTCCATCAATATTCCAAATCAGTGTTGTTTTGTATTGGTTGAGGTGATGCTCAACTTGGCCAAATATAACACATTGGGTGCCTCTGCACTATAGTTACACCTGTGACCGAGTGAAGCTGTTGAAACACCGCCATGGACGTTATTGGAGGAACAAAACAAGAAGTTTGGAGCATTCACGGGAAAGGTTACCTTTATGAGAGGAAGTTGTTTGCGTCACTGTCATGAGGAACAAGCAGCCACCACCGGCAAATTGAAAAAGAAGTAAAACAACAAACATTTTCATGTGTCTCTTCTTGTACTTGTAAATGAGGTAATTTATTTTGTGAATATTGAATATCAAAACTTCCCTTGGTGTTAGCAGTCCCAGTTCTTTCCACCTCACCACGTGCTTTACCACTTGCCGTCACCTTCGTCTTTCCGATATTCACCTTCAGACCTTTTGTCTCCATACATTCCTTCCACTTGTTCATCTTTTCCTTCAGTCCATCCATACTTTCCGCAATCAACACCAGATCATCTGCATTCAACAACTCCCACGGTAAACCCTCCTTTACGTTCTGAGCCAGCACCTCCATCACAGCTACAAATAGTAGTGGACTTAGTACCGACCCCTGATGCACTCCCACCTTCACCTCAAATTCACCACTGTTCATGTCCTTCGTCAAGTATTTCCACATACGAATAACTTAAATCATACATCACTTTATATGTGACTTTATTATGTGAATCATCATCACAATTTGCCTGGCGTTGGCTTAGCGGTTAGGGTGCCGGCTTGGGATCCTAGGATCCTGGGTTCGAATCCCGGTCGATCGCTGAATTAACGCCAGGGGGGGGTTGACTCAGCCTGTCATCCTTCCGAGGTCGGCAAATTGAGTACCAGCTTGCTGGGATGAATGATCACGGTGTGTACCCCGATTTAGAATAGGCACACTGTATCCCTGCGCATCGTAAGAGCGTGACCAAGGGTTGGCAGCAGGAAGGGCATCCGGCCATAAAAACATTGCCTCAAACAGGGAACCATGATTGTCATGGGGCCCGCAAGGCTAACCCCCGCTCTAGCGGTTAAAAAAAGGCCTTAAAACGAGCATTCATTCATTCATACATCACTTTATATGATTATGCAATAAGCGACAAACATTTTTCCTAATAGACATGTCCATCACACAGCACCTCCATCAAGCAATTGCAGGTGGCGACATTTAATTCCAAAGGCAATGCTGTGGCAACTGGATTTTTCATGCAAGTCTTTGTTGGATATCTTATTTCGCCAGAAGATGCGGCAGTCTCCAAAGGCATCCATTGTGAAAAGGCTAACCTCCGCTCTCGCAGGGAAAATGGCCTGAAAATGCCTGTTGTTGTTGTTGTTGTTGTTGTTGTTGTTGTTGTTGTGTATCCATTGTGGAAAGATTTCACCTTTCTCATATCTGACTTAATTACCTGCCAGCACTCAGAGCTAAACAGAAGAACAGACTTGGCATTCCTGTTATAAAGTCTCATCTTCATCTTCAGGCTGTACTGCTTCGACTTTCAGGTAGAATGGAGTTGAGCGAATGTATGACAAGCTTTGCGGAGTCTTGCCTTGATGTCTTTCTTGGCTGCATTGTCTTTGCTAATTTGTCTGCCTCGGTTTGAAAACCCATCTTCAGTCTACGCTGAGGTATGCAAACTCATCTACAGTGTCTCGGGCTTTTCCATTTGCAGTAATGGATGCACAAGGTACCGTGTCGATGTTCATCACCTTGGTCCTGGTGGTATTGATGTTAAGACCTGTCCTTCTGGAAAAGCTGGCTCGCCTGTCAGATTTTCCTTGCAAATGTGTGTTCCTTGGTGACAAAACAGCTAAATCGTCAGCAAAGTACACATCTTAAAGTTGGGTGGATAGGGTTCAATGGATGCTTCTTCGTCTATCTGATGTGGTGTTCCTTGTGATACAGTCGATAGTAATCAGAAAGAGAATACGTGATATGATACAACCTTGGCAAACTCCAGACTCTACCAGGAACGACTCTGATAAGGAGGTGTTCATGATGATACTGCATTCAAAGTGTTCATAGAATTTGCTTACGAGAGTGATCTTCTTCTGTGGAATTCCATAAGATCTCAGTATCTTTGACAGGCTTGCTCAAGCAACACGATCAAATTCCTTCTTGAAGTCAATAAAGTTGATATGAAGAGGTGTATTTCATTCTGAGCATTCATATTATAATTATTATTATATTATTGTATTCTATTTCAATCAAACTTCATTACATTTGAGTGAAATCCATACTTACCAATGTATCGATGATGTAGCCCTTCCAATATCAAACCTTCACGCTCGACCTACAAAAAAAAAAAAAAAAAAAAAATAAGAAGAAAGAAGGAGAAAACAGAAAGCGAAAATTATACAAATTGCTTCTATAAGCTGGATTAAGGTTAAATCACCCCATCACAATAACCACAAGATTGTAACTCACACAGAGACGCACACCCTCAGGGGCCAAGAGACAACAATTTATCACAGATAAAGGTTCTACAAGGATAGTTCAGGGGTAAGTTAAACTGTGTTGCTCGTTCTTCAGTTAAAAAACACTATCTCCATACAAACACACACTTACATCCAGTGAATCTTCGAAATATCTTGCCTTCTTCAAAGCAACCTGAAAGAGGCGACAAGAGATCGTATTTTAACATTTGTTATAATGTGGGGAAATAAGTAAAATATATGATATTGGTGTGTCGTGGTGTACAATTATTATATCTGTTTGTACTGAAGTCAACGATGAAGACAAAATGTCACAAAGGAGCAACTTCACAAAGACGGGGGATAAAAAGGGGGATAGGGAAACAATTACATCAACACACCACAAGTGCACCGAGTCGAGTGGTAGGAATTGGAAGAAAGACAAAACATTGAGGTGCAAGGGATGAGGGAGTAGAAGGGGGTGGAGAGGGGGCAATGATGGGCATCAAAGTGTGAATTGGGGGAAAAAAGAAAAGAAAAAGCAATGGCAGGAATTAATTAGCCACCTCAACTTTGCATCAGGGGCGTTTCCCCATTATTTTTTGTGAGATTTTTGACACACAACCATCACCTCTCGCAGATTATACATTATTTGTACATTGTAATCACATCTATGATGTAATCTTCTAAAGGTGATGTGGGGCCTGCAAGTCAAAATAAAATCATCGTTCATCTCATCAGAAATCGAGAAGATACATGCAGATGCAGGAGAACTTCCCGATCCCTTTGCTGTCATCCTTCTTCCATGTTTCTCTCCACAGTGTCCCTGTACCCTGCTGTCTGTATTTTCCACCATGTTCTGTTCTGTGTTCTATCTTGCTCTCCCACAAGTTGTTCCATTTCCCAGAAAGTGAAATGCAGACACAGGAAGTATATCACAAGCTTGTACCTCGTTTTTACAGACGACATCCTTTGCTTTGTAAACGATTCCAGCACATGCTTCTCCGATTTTGGAGATAACCTCCCATGACCTGTCCTGAAAAACAAAGGCACAAACAGAACTTCACAACAGTGCTGCTGAACTAAAATAGAAACAAGAGAGAGCAATCAGAGATTGCCGATCCTCACCAGGACGTGTTTTAGTGGTTTTTAAGGCTTTTATGTGATTATAAACAATTGACTGATTTTCCATCTGCTCAGATCATCAGCTGGAAAATTATTTTCTTCGAGGTTTTGATCCTTTCAGCCAAGACCCTCTCCAATCGTCAGATCCACAACCCTGGCCACAGGTCCAAATCAGCAGATTACTCAACAACAATGGATCCACGACCTCTAAGTTGTGTCCAAACAGTCAGTCAACACAGCAATATAAAATCCTTTTTCAATCTTATTTAATTTTTACTTTCATTTAAAGTATTACCTCATCGAATAGCACACACAAGGTCAATCCTCATGCCATCTGTCGGTGGCCAATCATTTTGTCGCTTCTTCCTACCAATCAGCGGGTCACTCTTAGCTCTGCTCCTGCCTTCCCGTTGGTCGACACCTGGCCCAATGGTGTGATCTTCCCATCAAACCCCCTCGACCAATCCGTCCCGAGGTGGGCATGGTCTTAGCCTGCCTGAGCAATGTTTTATCGCCATGGTGGCGCAATGCGTGGGCGCTTCCTGCTTGCACTGCTCTTCTTCCGGTGAGTTTTGTTGTTGGGGGGGGGGGGGATTTAATTAGTGTGTGTGTGTGTGTGCTATTGGGCCTTTCCTGCCCTACGTGTCTAGTGCGTTGCCATACAAGACGAAAGATAAATCACAGGTCTCCCTCCCTACTCTAGTTAACACAAGGCCATCCTCGTATGACCACAAATATACAAACTTCATCCGACATCCGGGCTAGACAGGTCCTCGACTTATGTACTTCGAGATGGTTCTTCTTCTTCACGTCAGTCAGAGCATGATACCGACACAGATCCACCTGATCTATATATCACTCTACCCCAAAATTCATAACAATATATAGGATTTTGTCAGACTACGAACTCTACCATTTGGTAAAGTTTCGTGAATATCCGGCTTAAAATTGTGACGTGCAGGTAAGTACAACTGAACGGACAGACAAACACACACACACACACACACACACACACACACACACACACACACACACACACACACACACACACACACACACACACACACACACACACACACACACACACACACACACACACACACACACACACACAAACCGGAGTGATCAACATACACGACATGACCAAAAGTATGGGGACACCCAAACATCACACATCTCATTCCAAAATCATGGGCATTAATATGTAGTTGATCCCCCCCCCTCCCCCCTCCCCCCTCCCCCCCTTTGCTGATATAACAGCCTCCACTCTTCTGGGAATGCTTTCCCCAAGATGTTGGAACATTGCTGCGGAGATTTGCTTCCATGAAGCCACAAGGGCATTAGTGAGGTCAGGCACTAATGTTGGGCGATGAGGCCTGGCTCGCAGTCGGCGTTTCAATTCATCCCAAAGGTGTTTGATGGGGTTGAGGTCAGGGCTCTGTGCAGGCCAGTCAAGTTCTTCCACACCGATCTCGACAAACCATTTCTGTATGGACATCACTTTGTGCACTGGGGCATTGTCATGCTGAAACAGGAAAGGGTCTTCCCCAAACTGTTGCCACAAAGTTGGAAGCACACAATCGTCGAGCATGTCTCTCTCATCTCCACGCATGGCTGGCGGACTTCCTCTCGAGTCGTAGTCAACGTGTGGCCTTGAATGGGTTTCTCTCATCTGCTCTTCCTGTTCAGGCTGGAGTTCCCCAAGGCAGTGTTCTGGGCCCTGTGCTTTTTCTTGTCTTCATCAATGATCTCTCTGACTCTCTTGAAAATCCTCTCTATCTCTTTGCTGACTCCACTCTCTGCCGCTCCATTCCTCATCCCTCAGATCGGCAGTCTGCAGCCTCCTCACTCTCTGCAGACCTGGACAAAATCACAGACTTGGCAAACAAGTGGAGCATGTCTTTCAATCCTGACAAATCTCACACTCTTCCGATGTCTATCCGAAAAGACCGACTGGACAACCCTCCCATCTACTCTCTGAATAATCCTCTCCAAGAAGTTCTGTCACTCAAGCTTTTGGGTCTCACTATCTGCCATGATCTTTCCTGGGAAAACCACATTTCCAAGCTGGCCTCCAAAGCCAGTCACCGACTGGGCATCCTCCGTCGTGCTAAGTCCTTCCTTGGCACACCTGAGCTCCTCACCACATACAAGGCTTTCATCCGCAGCTCAATGGAGTACAGCTCTCCCCTCTGGGCTGGTGCTCCTGCCTCACACCTAGCTCGTCTTCACGCTGTTGAAACCAAAGCGTTCAGAATCATTGGAATCTCCTGCGATGACGCTATCTCCGAGGGCCTTTCACTTACTCACCGCAGGCAGGTTGGTGGTCTTTCCGCCTTCTACCGACTCCTCTCCGGCCTTCCTCCCCCAGCTCTCTCTGGGCTCTGTCCCCCAAATATTCCTGCAGGTCGCACTAGATCTGCCTGCAACCCTCTTATGGTTAAACTGCCAAAATCAAGACTCTCTGCTCACCTTCACTCCTTCATTCCTCTTTTCTCCTGCCTCTGGAACAAACTCCCTCACTCTCTTCAATCCCACTCCTCCCTCCAGGTCTTTAAAACGGCTGTTCACCACCATCTCTTATCTTCCCCAATCCAAAACCTTGATCTTTTCTACCCCCGCTAATTTCACCCAAAATCCACTTTTTTGAGGTGCCGACTTCTTTCCTGGAAGTCCTTGGTGTCCTTGCGTTTTATACCTATCCTGCCTCCCCCCAGGCCCTCTCCCTCCCACACATCTCCCGATGTCCCTGCTCTCAAATGTTGTATTTATGTGCTTCCTCCCCTTCTCTCCCCATCTTGTCGACTGCTCCCCTTTTTATATACTTTGTTTGCTTGTTTGTTTTATTTGTTTGATTTCTAAATGTTAGCTCTTTCACGAGCCTCGACTCTGTGTACAAAGAAAAAAAAAAAACAAATGTCAGTGTATGCTGTCGCGTTAAGATTTCCCTTCACTGGAACAAAGGGGCCGAGCCCGAACCATGAAAAACAGCCCCAGACCATTATTCCTCCTCCACCAAACATTACTTTTGGCACTATGCATTCAGGCAGGCAGCGTTCTCCTGGCATCCGCCAAACCCAGACTTGTCCGTCAGACTGCCAGATGGTGAAGCGTGATTCATCACCACAGAGAACGCATTTCCACTGCTCCAGAGTCCAATGGTGGCAAGCTTTACACCACTCCAGCCGACGTTTAGCATTGCTCATGGTGATCTTTGGCTTCTGTGCAGCTGCTTGGCCATGGAAGCCCATATCATGAAGCTCCTGACAAACAGTTGTTGTGCTGACGTTGCTTCCAGAGGCAGTTTGGAACTCGGTAGTGAGCGTTACAACCGAGGACAGATGATTTTTACATGCTGCATGCCTCAGCACTCGGCGGTCCCGTTCTTTGAGTTTGTGTGGCCTACCACCCCGCGGCTGAGCTGTTGTTGCTCCGAGACGTTTCCACTTCACAATAACAGCACTTGCAGTTGACCAGGGCAGCTCAAGCAGGGCAGAAATTTGACGAACTGACTTGTTGGAAAGGTGGCATCCTATGACGGTGCCACGTTGACTGTCACTGAGCTCTTCAGTACGGCCCATTCTCCTACCAATGTTTGACTATGGAGATTGCATGGTGGTGTGCTTGATTATATATACCTGTCAGCAATGGGTGTGGCTAAAATAGCCGAATCCACTAATTAGAAGGGGTGTCCGCATAATTTGTCAAGTAGTGCACTTGTCCCAAAAAAATTTTTGGACAAGTAATGCGAAATCACTCAAGAGTGACAATTGGCAAAAGAGAACAAAGTAGAATGGCACTCAGTGGAGCATCCTTTTGACCTCACAAATAATTGGTGGTTGGATTATATGACCTGAGATGCAAATCGCCTTCAAAGTTTAAGTTAATCAGATAAAAATTGACAAGTTTAGAAAGTTGGCCTATGTTGACCTCAAAAATAGTTGGTGGTTGGTTTCAGTTGAGCCTGGTGTTACCTTAGCGGTTAGGGTGCCGGCTTGGGATCCTCGGATCCTGGGTACGAATCCTGGTCAATTGCTGAATTAACGCCAGGGGGGTTGACTCACTCAGCCTGTCATCCTTCCGAGGTCGGCAAATTGAGTACCAGTTTACTGGTAATTCCCTGTGTGTCGCAAGAGGCGACTAACAGGGTTGACGGCAAAAAGGGCATCCGGCCATAAAACATTGCTTCAAAAAGGTGACCAAGGTGACCGAAAAAGGCCAGCCCCTGCTCTGCAAGGAAAATGGCCGCTAAAAGTGGTTGGATGGTTTCAGTTAGCTGATAGCAAAATCCTGCTCAAATTTCAAGTCAATCGGATGAAAATTTAGGATTTTAGAAATTCCAGAATGGTTGTTGACCTGAGGCTTATGTTGACCTTTTGGCCTATGTTGATCTCAAAAATAGTTGGTTGAATTCAGGAAGCCGATATGTAAATCCGATTCAAATTTCAAGTCAATCGGATGAAAATTGAGGATTTTAGAAATTTGAAAAAAAAGTAGTTCACCTTTGACTTCGTTGACCTTTTGACCTTTTAACCTCAAAAATATATAGGATTTTGTCGAGCATGAACTCTACCATTTGGTGAAGTTTCGTGAAGATCGGTTTAAAATTGTGACCTGTAGGCAAGTATAAGTGTGCGGACAGAAAAACACACACAACACACACACACACACACACACACACACACACACACACACACACACACACACACACACACACACACACACACACACACACACACACACACACACACACACACACACACACACACACACACACACACACACACACACATGATCACATACTTGTGAAAATGTTTTTGTTTTTTTTCTCAAAGTAACAAACGGACTCAAATGCAATACCCTCACCTCTGGCGAAGGTAATAATGAAGCCATGTTTGAATGATTATTTCACATCAACTCGACAATCATCATTGTCATATTCATATTCATGTGCCATACTTGAGGCAGAGCAGATACTTGGCTACCATTCTGGTCAAGTCGCCACTCCGGCTCAGGAAGTTTGGGAAGGAATTTGAAATAAGTTCAGGGTGACAGCAACAGTTTGCCTCCTCTTTGTGAAGGACACCATGTGTTCTTTAATGTCCACCAACTAATTCTGGCATACGAATGACCAGTTTAACGTCCATCCGAAGGACAGCACAAACATAAATGAATCACCATGCCGATGAAACACCAGAATAACAGTTTGTGGCTGGGTTGGGATTCTAATCCAAGCTCGGCAGCTCACATCAATGACTAAGATATCTCATGGGAACTAAAAAGGAAAAAATAATTGGTAAAATAAATAAATGGGGTAATACCACCCATTATGTCAGGTAATTATACCACTACCTGACTTGCGTCGCCTCAACCAACACTGACGTCTCTTTACAAGCCATACCTACTATTCTCGAACGTTTTCAGAACTTACAAGACTGAAATAAATGCCATAATGCATCGCAAAGTACAAAATTGGGAAATCGCAAAATAATTGACATAACTACTGTACATTTGTGGACTTGAATATAGCTGTCATTAATCAAAAAGAGAGGAACATCACCGGTAATAAGTGAAATACGATCCGTGAAGTGGCGACGTTCAGAATACATCTCAGGCTTATCCTATTAATTCTAATGAGAATGAGAACAACACTCTTCGACGTCATGACATCGACTGATATGCCTCCGCCCACATTATTACCTAATCATACAAACTTGCAGCAAGTTTGATTTAAATCCATTCAGCTGTTCTCAAGTATCACATTTTTACCTGACATGACCTCTGACCTCACCAAAATCACCAAATCACCTCACTTCTCACATTTGATGCCAAAATATAATCAGTTCATCTTTGCATCAAAATATACACTTTTACCAAGTTTTGGCAAAATCCCATCACTGGTTCACAAGTTAAAACAGCAACAGATTTTTTCCTTAACAGGACCTCTCATCTTGACCCCAAAATTTAATCAATTCATGTTTACATCATGATAATACCTGTACCAGGTTTAATTTAAATCCCTGCAGCTGTTTTCAAGTTGTCACGTTTTTACTTAACATGACCTCTGACCTTTGCCCTTTGACCTCATGACCCCAAAATGTAATCAGTTCATCTTTAACGCATTATACATACCTGCACCAAGTTTGACAAAGATCCCTTCAGCCCTTCTCAATTTAAAGCAGAAACGAAATCCTATCATGGACGGATGCACGGATGTACGGATGGTCAGACGGACGGACAGACATCTGGACAACTAACCTGAAAGCATAATGCCTCCGGCGACTTCATCGGCGGACGCATACAAATTATTTTGATTTACGTCGTTTTGATTAATCATAACACTTTTCAGGAACGCATCCCCGATGCAAACCGAGCTATTACTGTAAAAAGGTAATCGAATGTCTTGCTTACCACGACCTGCCCCACATCGTACTCTTCATCCTCAACACTGAAAACACTCTCATCACTGAAAGCACCGAGATCAAAGGAAACACTCTCATCACTGAGATCAAAGGAAGCACTCTCATTCTCATCATCTTCACCATGACGTTGAGACGATCCTGGAAAGAAGAGGCAAAATGAACATGAAACATATATTGTGACAAAAAAGATCATGGACAGAATATCACCGTGATGTGTGTGCATTGTGCAAATGAGGCATCAATTTCACAAATTAGTCTTCGTCTTCTTCTTTGCCCACCAGGTCTTCACATACCATATCCCCGAGTAAGATGTCAAGGGCTCAGAACATGCAGAATTGGCCCACATCTTTCAGAAACTGGTTGGCTAGGCCTGACATGATTGTCGTGGGTCCAGGCAGGAATTTGTAATTTGCTCAGGGTGCCGGCATTGGCTTGCCACCTCTCCATGAAAGACACTGAGAGATGTTTAATGTCTACAAACTAATGCTACCAGACAGAATACACAGCACAAGGTACATCAGAGGGACCACACATTTGTGACCAAACACACTATCTGAGAAGAACCATTTGATTTTATGAAACGGATGGAATCGCCAGGAAGGACAATGATCATGCTATGCTTTCCACAGATGGAAGCGAGGGGAAGCTGATATTTCGGGCATCAACCCTTCATCGGACCAAAAAAGCCAACAACAGTCCGACACAGGGCCTCACCAGCAAGACTGGCTCTTCATTCGACAGTGCATGGTCAGGATGAGAAGCAAAGCAGACTGGACAGTTCGGAGGTAAATTTGCTTTGTCTGTACAGCCCTGATGGACAAAGTACAATTTATAAATGGGGGGTTCCCTTCAGGAAAAAGGATAAAGGAATGATGGCGGAAAGAACACACAAATGCATCTGAAACAGTGTTGGACAACAATAAATTAAAGCAAATTTTTGTTTGTTGATGGATATTAAAAAGACTCATATTTTCCAATCAGACAAAGCCGTCTTTGTCTTTACAATCAAGACCATGCTCATATTTAGCACAAGAATGGATTGGCAAGCACCATTGACTGAGAAGGCAGATGTACCGCTGATGCAGTGCCCCCTGCTGGTTATGGGAGGAATTTGGAATTTATCTAGGGTGCCAGTGATTGCTCCTCTACTCTTCGCGAAGGACATCATGTGATCTTTAACACTCACCACATCAGGCCGGCACGTGGGACACCCAGTTTAAGCACCATCTCACGTCATCTATCCTCATGACCATGATCTTTATAAACCCCATAAACCCTTCCCAAAACAAACCTATTACTTGCTTCCTTTCAGGGTTTCCTCCACCTCATTGATCATGTCGTTTTACATTTTCATTGAAATTGATTTGCTCTCTCACCATCATCTGGTGCCATCTATGATCCAGAAGTTGCCCCTTACGGAACGCAATTCAAATGTTTATCCAGCATCTCAATCTTTAACTTCTTCATCTATTCCATCATCTTCTCTGTCCATTTTAATCATTGCCTTCCTCCTCTTCCATCAATATTCCAAATCAGTGTTGTTTTGTATTGGTTGAGGTGATGCTCAACTTGGCCAAATATAACACATTGGGTGCCTCTGCACTATAGTTACACCTGTGACCGAGTGAAGCTGTTGAAACACCGCCATGGACGTTATTGGAGGAACAAAACAAGAAGTTTGGAGCATTCACGGGAAAGGTTACCTTTATGAGAGGAAGTTGTTTGCGTCACTGTCATGAGGAACAAGCAGCCACCACCGGCAAATTGAAAAAGAAGTAAAACAACAAACATTTTCATGTGTCTCTTCTTGTACTTGTAAATGAGGTAATTTATTTTGTGAAGATTGAATATCAAAACTCACCATTTTGTGGCTCCACATCAACAGATACATTTTTCACTTGAGACCCAGCGAACTCTTCATCAGCAGATACATTTTTCACTTGAGGCCCAGCGGACTCTTCATCAACAGATACATTTTTCACTTGAGGCCCAGCGTACTCTTCCTCAACAGATCCATTTGACACTTTAGGCTCAGCATTCCTGCAGAAAATAAAGATTTTGTAAGGCTGTCGTTAAATAAATGTCACAAAGAAGAAACAATGTCAGAATAAAAGTGCAGTCAGGCAGGTGAAAATCAGACTGCATTCTTTGTTTTCTACATTCAGACAGCAAACAACACCACTGCACTGTGCTTCCCGACCAACCATAGAGGGGGTGAATATCACCAGTTGTTTTTTTTCACCACACTTCTTTCTTTCGCCTTATTGTCCCAAGCTCCCACACTCACCTCTGAGCTGTCCAACCTGGGTTTGAATCCGAGAGTTCTAAAGTTTAAACGGGTAACTCTACATGCTTATAAAGGATAATTCTACATGGTTCTAAAGGGTAATTCTGATGGGTTTTGCTTTTCTCTCCATGTTGGTTCTCAGGCCTCACAGGTCTCTGGTGCACATGAACCGCTGCAAGTTAATAGCGTCGGTGCTGTGGTTACGTGAGTGGATGCAAGTGTGGATATTTGCAGAGGCGAATGTTTCCTGAGAAGAAGAAAGCAAGACTAAAAGTCGACCAGCGGTGTAACCGGATTTGTTTGATACTTCACTTGAAGAAGATAGTATGATCTGGGTAGCAAATAATGTAAGTGTAAAATTATTTTGAAGCACTAAGTATCTCAGCTGGCTGTTACCATGGAAATAAAGAGATTGCACTGAGACATTGGTGTTTTCGATTTGTCTCGAGTCATCAAAGAACTATACACCGCTTCAATCCAGCAACTTTGCATTCATGACAAAGAGATTGCTGTGTTACGATGATATTTACGATATTATTTTTAGTAATGTTATTATTATTATTATTATTGTCACGAATACGATACTGCTTTATGAAGAAACCTGGGCTAATTTGTCCGAAGCAGCCTGAAGATGAGGCATGGAGGCATGAAGTCTAAGGCCTATACGCATTGTGTTGTTGGAAGACCCGTAACTCTGAAGCTTTCGGTATTTGATGGTCATTTTAACAATGTGTATGTTTATGTTTCACACAATGAAAAATGTAGAGGTAGAGCATGGCGATTGTGATGATATATGACAGGTTCGACAATATGTTCGGCCTGCTGCCCTATAATTTCTAAAATATATATATCCAGTGTCCAAAGGAACCAGTTCAGTTTGGCATTTTAATATGAAATTGGCAAAGCCGAGAAACGCACAAAACCCATTAGAATTCTCTTAATAACCCCATAGAACCAGCCTTTAGAACCCGATTAGAATTACACTTTGTAAACATTCAGAATTAACCTTTGGAACCCTCTGGAATTACACGTTAGAACTATTTGGAATTACACTTCATAAACCTTAAGAATTACACCAGAATCTATTAGAATTACCCTTCAGAATCACCCTTTAGAATCCATTGGAATTATCCTTTATATACCTTTAGAATTATCCTTCAGAACAAATTAGAATTACCATTTAGAACACATTAGAATTAAACACGGTGGGATAGAGGTTCTTCTTCTTCATTTTGGACGGAAAGACAGCCAAATATTGAAGCGGCTTCACCGCTTAAAAGCGGTGGTAACTTTATTTTGAAGTGAACAGACAGACATGTCAACAGACAGACAAACAGACTGGTGGAGAACAGATAAATAGATGAGAATGGGCATTCGGTAGAGCCAATATCTCTGAAAGGTTTAGCAGTTTATGTTTTGCATCCCACCAATAGGCCGGATCCGATTCCGGATGTGAGCCAAAATCAAATTGCCTTGTTCTTGTCACCTACGCAAATCATGCACCTCGTTTTGTTATAACTCATCCACAATATCATGCCATACGAGGTGTGTTCAAAAAGTATCCGACCTTTGTTCATAAAAAATACTCGTATCCAGATACAAAAACTTACGCTAAGCTAATCTCCTTCAAAGTAGTCCCCTTGGGCTTGGGCGTGAATTTTTTCCCACCTGCAGAAGCTGTCATTCGACGGCAGACCGCCGATGAGTGTGGAAGTGTCAGTGAGCGCCGTCGGATTTTCGTTTTTGACAAAATGACGGAAAAACTTGAACAACGCTACTGCATCAAATTTTGTGTAAAGCTTGGCGATTCCCAAGTGGAAACGATCTGCAAGATTCAACAGGCCTTCGGGGACGAAGCAATGAGCACCACACAGATAAAGGAGTGGTACAACCGCTTCAAAGATGGCCGCACATCAGTGGAGAGTTCACAATGCAAATCACAATTTTGTGCAATGGAGTCGCACAAAATCACAATTGAGTCGCAATGTGATGTGTGCAATTGTCACAATGTCAAAGTGGATTTGCAAAATCAAATGTGAAAAATTCACATTTGTGCAATTGTCAAATCAATTTGTGTGCAAATTCACAATGGATTGTGAAATGTTGTCAATCACAATGCAATGTGAAAAACAATTGTGAAATTGTTTCACAAATCACACAATTTCCAATTCGACTTTCACAATGTGAAACAATGCACAATTCACAATCATTCGACGGTGATTGTGAATTGAGTCCATTGTGCTCCATTGTGAATTGCATTGTGAATTGTGAATCACAAATTCTCCATTGTGGAGAACACATTTGCATTGTGAATTGTCACATTGTGAATTGCAATTCACACATTGTGAATTGTGAATTTCACATGTGAATGTGAATTTTGCACACAAGTTGATTTGACAATTGCACAAATGTGAATTTTTCACATTTGATTTTGCAGATCCACTTTGACATTGTGACAATTGCACACATCACATTGCGACTCCATTGTGATTTTGTGAGACTCCATTGCACAAAATTGTGATTTGCATTGTGAACTCTCCACTGATGTGCGGCCATCCTTGAAGCGGTTGTACCACTCCTTTATCTGTGTGGTGCTCATTGCTTCGTCCCCGAAGGCCTGTTGAATCTTGCAGATCGTTTCCACTTGGGAATCGCCAAGCTTTACACAAAATTTGATGCAGTGGCATTGTTCAAGTTTTTCCGTCATTTTGTCAAAAACGAAAATCCGACGGCGCTCACTGACACTTCCACACTCATCGGCGGTCTGCCATCGAATGACAGCTTCTGCAGGTGGGAAAAAATTCACGCCCAAGCCCAAGGGGACTACTTTGAAGGAGATTAGTGTAAGTTTGTTGTATCTGGATACGAGTATTTTTTATGAACAAAGGTCGGATACTTTTTGAACACACCTCGTATATCGTTTTTGGCCGTATCACTTAATGGTGAAGAATCACTTGAAACTTAAAAAATTCTGGTGTTGGGATTTGGATATTCCCCAAATTTGAACCAAATCTACGACATATCGGTTTTAGCCGGAGCTTATCACTCAATGGTGAGGAATCACTTTTTTAAATCCCAGATCTAAATCTTCACCAAAATTTCATCATTTCATCCTCGTCACACACTCAACCTCTACATCAAATTTCTCCGAATCCATCCACAACTCAGATATCCTCTTCACAGACAACCAAATAAATAGACAGACAGGGGTGCAAACAACATAACCTACACCCGCTGATGGTAGCAGAGCTACAAATATGGACAGACAACGGATCTGGTCCAAACAGTTAGCTTTGATAAACTGGAAAGACACATGGCACGATTGAAGTTTAACGCACTCGGACCTGGAACTGGAAGTTCATCTTTATTTTGTTCAATACTTGCCCTGCTGCCATATTATAAGTTCACGTCCTCCATCACCATGCTCTTCCATTACGCTCCATTTTGCAGAGAAACAATAAGAATTGAAGATGTAAAAAGAGAACAAAGGAGTGTCGGTTACCATAAAAATTCCACTGGCTGATTTTCCTTGAACCATGTGTGGTTCACAATTTCCTGCAAAACAATGGATGTGTTGGAATAAAATATAATCATGATCAGGAAACACCTGCACTCGTGAGCAATTGCATTTTGATCCACAATAACAAGAGGTCAGTAACCCGAGCATGAGTGAACATTCCTGTTTATGCAAATAAAATACTGCAGTTGAAAACTGTGTCAATCCCTCACCGTCATAGTGAGCCTATTAAATGGATACGTCTGAAGCATCGCAGTCAGAAGGGAAACCAATGTTCCTCTTGCAAAGTTTGGTCGACTGTTTCCCACATTGAAGTCAGTCTTGTCATGTGCTATCTGCAAAGAAGCAAAACAAATGTATTTGTGACCGAATCCTAAACATTCGTCCCAATTGTAATTACATTTGCAAAATAAGCATATTCCAAACAGGCACTCACTGATGCAATGACCAAGTTTTGACTTGAAATGAATAATATACATTTTCATTCATCAATTATTCCTGATACAGTGCCTTCAGAAAGTATTCACACCCCTTGACTTAAAAAAAAACATTTTGTTGTCTTATAGCCTGAATTTAAAATGGATTACATTGACATTTTTTTTGTCACTGATTGACACATAATACCGTATTTTCTAGTATTAACTGCACCTTTTTATTGACAAAAAAGATAAAAGTTGGGGGTGTGGTTAATATACAGATATACAAAAATAAGTCTTAAAAACAATAAATGCGGAATTTCAATTATACTAGTGAGGTACCCATGCTACGCACGGGTGGGAGGCCAGAAGCAAACAGACAATGCAGAAACGGTTAATGCTAAAGCATGAAACCAATAAATTCCAAATTCCTGTAGTACCTTCAGTCACACATCAGACATGGACAGCAAGTTTGTGAAGGACTTCCATGAAAAACGTTCCCGTTTGCAAACAAACAGGTACGTGTGTTCCATATCCAGTCAATGGTGAATCTGCATATGGCGATCCGCGAATGTCACATTTAGAAAGTAGAAACCACCACGGCATTCCATCATTCACTTGAACTCAATATCTCTTTTTTCATTCCAAACAGCATAACTCCAATCACAAATGAAATTAAAACTGCGGGCAGTGATGATCCGGGGACCATGCCGCTCCATCCCGCCATGTCACGTGACCTATGACGTCATAATTAGGATATGCATCCAATCAGGTGACATACTATAACACTGGGCTGCATTTGAAATATTTTTTTCAGAGGTCTAGGTTATCTCAACGTTTCTTATATGTTTTTTGCATGCTGAATTCAGAAATGTATGTAATTTCGCTCAATCAGGTCAAGTTTTTATGCTATCTCAATTTTAAGGAAAAAAATAATCAAAATTTTTGTTTTTTTAATTAGCATTTTTTAAATTCAAAATCAGACTTACATTGACAGAAAATGTACAAACTATACATATAATGACACACAAGTACACTTAATGTGGAAGAAAGTGCTTTCTCAATTACTTTCCTGTCTACTTAGGTGCACGTGAGCGGCAGTACGTCCTGCGTAGTGTCCTCCTTACTATAACATTACTGTGATTCACGATGAATCGAAAGTGCAAGAATGACCCAAACAAGTTCTGCTATATCTGTGGTAAAGTGACCATGCCAGACCGGCAGTCTAACATCACACGTTTTGTAAGAAAAAGCTATCACGCATACTTTGGAATGAAACTTGGTGACCAGGACAAAGCCTTTGCCCCTCACATATGCTGCAAAACGTGTGTTGAGAGTCTGCGGCGCTGGAGCCACAAGAAGATTGAGTGTCTGCCTTTTGGTATCCCAATGGTGTGGAGGGAGGGAAGAGATCATACTAATGACTGTTATTTCTGTATGACAAACCTACAAGGTGAGTTTATCAATTTTGTTTGAGTTTAACTTTATGTTTAATAAATTCCCAAACATTCTAAATTGTTTAACTTTATATATCATGTCACCCCCTTGACGGTATGTCTATCTCTTTCATTTTAGGCATAAATCGAAAAAACAAGCAACACTTAAAGTATCCAGACGTGCCATCTGCCATTAAACCAGTGCCTCATGGACCAGGAATTCCAATTCCAGCACCGCCCGAAAATTGCAGACATTCGGCGTCCGATTCCGATGAACAAATGGAAGATGGTGACATATCTGGTACATATCAACCTATGGGCGAGACAAATCAACCCAAACTCTTTAGCCAAGCGGAGTTGAACGATTTGACACGAGATTTGTGTTTGTCCAAAGAATCTGCTCAGTTGCTAGGGTCACGACTTCGTGAAAATCGTTTGTTAGCTCCTGAAACTACATTCTCCTGGTACCGCAGCCGTGAAGAAGAGTTTCGAGAATATTTTAGTTCGGACGATGAAGTTTCTCTGGTTTACTGCAGCAACATCACCGGCCTCATTGCAGCTATGGGTTTAGCGTATGATCCTACAGAATGGCGGCTCTTCGTCGACTCCTCAAGTAGAAGCTTGAAAGCAGTACTACTCTTCAATGGCAACAAGATCGCGTCTGTTCCGGTGGGTCACTCGGTACAGATGACTGAGAACTATAGTAACATGGAGCATTTGCTAACTGCTTTGAAGTACAAAGATCACAATTGGATGATTTGCAGAGACCTAAAGGTATGTTGGTGTCAACCTAGTTACATATATTTTTCTACTTTATTTATTGAAATATTCTTAACATGGATTAAAATATATATTTTTAATAAACTGGAATAACAAATTTTAAAACAAATGTGTGTGTTCTTTCTTTTTATTTATAGGTTGTGTCCATGGTGCTGGGTCTACAAGGCGGCTACACCAAATACCCCTGCTTTCTCTGTCTGTGGGACAGCCGAGCAGACAAGCAGCACTATGTACAACGCAACTGGCCAGAAAGATCTGGCCTGGAACCAGGTTCCCACAACGTTGTGTCACACGCTCTTGTGAATCCTCAGAAGATTCTACTTCCGCCACTGCACATCAAGCTCGGACTTATGAAGAATTTTGTCAAAGCACTGAACAAAGAAGGTCGAGCTTTCGCTTTCCTGAACAAGAAATTTCCTCGCGTAAGTGAGGCCAAACTGAAAGCAGGCATTTTTGATGGCCCTCAGATCAGGGAGCTGATGAAAGATCCTAAATTCGACGAAAGTATGGAGAGCAATGAGAGGAATGCCTGGCTCTCATTCAAATCCATTGTGACGAACTTTCTGGGCAATCACCGAAGTCCAGAGTATGAATGTGTTGTGGAAGGGCTCCTGCAGAGCTTCCAGGCTCTTGGTGCACGCATGTCCATAAAGATGCATTTTCTCAGCTCGCATTTAGACTACTTTCCGGAAAACTGTGGTGATGTCAGCGAGGAGCAAGGAGAACGGTTTCACCAGGATATTCGAGTGATGGAAGAGAGGTACCAGGGCCGATGGGATGTCAACATGCTTGCAGACTACTGTTGGTGCCTCAAGAGAGATGTTACAGATGCGACACACAGACGAAAATCTTTGCGAAAGCCATTTATTCCACATTAATTGTTTTCCTTCGTATTTTTAATGTTGAATTTCGCATTAACGGTACTTGTGCGTCATTTTATATATATAGTTTGTACATTTTCTGTCAATGTAAGTCTGATTTTGAATTTTAAAAATGCTAATTAAAAAAACAAAAATTTTGATTATTTTTTTTCCTTAAAATTGAGATAGCATAAAAACTTGACCTGATTGAGCGAAATGAGATACATTTCTAAATTCAGCATGCAAAAAGCATATAGGAACCGTTGAGAAAACCTAGACCTCTGAAATTGGTCAATTATAATTGGTCAAAGTTTCAACTCAATCAATCAAAAAATAAAGACAGATGCATTTTATAAGTTTGCATTAAATCCAATATGGCCGACAGGTCACATGACCTATGACATCATATTTATGATATGTATACAATCACATGGCGTTCTATAAGTGTTCAAAGTTTCAACTCAATCGGTCGAAAAATGAAGGCAGGGATGCATTTTAAAAGTTTTTTAAAAATCCAATATGGCCGCCGTGTCACGTGACCTATGACATCATAATTATGATATGCATCCAATCAAGTGACATACTATAATTGGTCAAAGTCTCAACTGAATCGATCGAAAAATTAAGACAGAAATGCATTTTGAAGGTTTTTTTAAAAAATCCAATATGGCCGCCATGTCACGTGACCTATGATGTCATAATTAGGAAATGCATTCAATCACATGGCGTACTAAAAGTGGTCAAAGTTTCAACTCAATCGATCGAAAAATGAAGGCAGGGATGCATTTTAAAGGTTTGCATTAAATCCAATATGGCCGCCATGTCACGTGACCGATGACATCATATTTATGATATGTATACAATCACATGCCATACCATAAGTGGTCAAAGTTTCAACTCAATCGGTCGAAAAATGAAGGCAGGGATGTATTTTAAAGGTTTGCAAAAAACCAAATATGGCCGCCATGTCACGTGACCTATGACGTCATAATTAGGATATGCATTCAATCACATGGCATACTAAGTGTTCAAAGTTTCAACTCGATCGATCGAAAAATGCAGGCAGGGATGCATTTTAAAGGTTTGCATTAAATAAAATATGGCCACCATGTCACGTGACCAATGACGTCATATTTATGATATGTATACAATCAAGTGCCATACTATAAGTGGTCAAAGTTTCAACTCAATCGATTGAAAAATGAAGGCAGGGATGCATTTTAAAGGTTTGCATTAAATCCAATATGGCCGCCATGTCACATGACATATGACGTCATATTTAGGATACGCATCCAATCAAGTGACATACTATAATTGGTCGAGGTATCAAGTTCATCTGACCAACGGTTTGGCCTGTAGGTCGATACAAAGTTCACGGCATCACAATATTAATTAAATAATTTAAACCAAAGCATTCAGCATTCAAATTAAATAAATTAAATATTAAAACCAAAGCATTCAGAATCATTGGAATTTCCCGCGATGAAGCCAACTCCAAGGGCCTCTCACTCACTCACCGCAGGCAGGTTGGTGGTCTTTCCGTCTTCTACCGACTCCTCTCTGGCCTTGCACCCCCAGCTCTCTCTGGGCTCTGTCCCGCAAATATTCCTACAGGTCGCACAAGATCTGCCTGCAACCCTCTTATGGTTAAACTGCCAAAATCAAGACTTTCTGCTCACCTTCACTCCTTCATTCCTCTTTTCTCCCGCCTCTGGAACAAACTCCCTCACTCTCTTCATAGTCCAGGAATAATAGATTTAACCCGGAACAAATTCAAACAAAGCTGAAAATTTCGGGATATGTTCAGAAAACTGTCCTGAATAACATACTAAAAGTCCCCAGACATCCGCTTTGTGCTTCAGCGGAAATTCAAGATGGCGTCCAAAATGGCAGCAATTTTGGCATTTTATCATATTACCACCTAAAAACATGATAGAAATGCAAACAGGGTGTCAAAATACATGTTTTCAAGCACGAGGATTGTTTTAAAGATTACATTATGAGTTTATATGACATATGTGTCATTCGATCGATTATGAACAATTTCAACTACTTATAAGATTATATTTTATCATCATCGTCTTCATCACTGTCAGGAAAAACTGGTCTAGTCTCTTCATCTTCTCCATCTTCATCCAGCAGTGATGGAAATGGTGCAGCATTGTTGCAGGTCTGGCCATTGCACTTGACGCATAAGGTGGAGCAAGGTAACCCAAGCTTCCTGCAACCGCACGACGAGCCACAGCCATCTGCTTTGCAGCAGCATGATACCATGTTTAGCAGAGTGTCAGGGGCAATGGGCTGGTCTGTTTCAACGGGAATGAGATTGTTATCCTGCAGTCTCCATCCCCACTCTGTTGGCTGCAAGGGATTGCCTGGGAAGTGGTGGTTTGCATGTTATGGTCAAACAAGATGTTACTGGATGTGGCTTTCTTTGCCCGCCGCTGTTGTTCAACTGCCTTTGTGGAGCTGGTGTTATAGCCATCAAATACAACAGTGTTGCCTGCTCCATAATGTTTCAAAGTATAGGAAACGTAACAATGACACACATCACTGTACTTCGATGGTTGTGGCCAGAACACCGACTGCAACAGATGACCCCCATCCACAACGTAGCGACACTTGTCGGGCATGTCCGGCTGTGCAGGGACAAACGACTTCAGGAGTGTACGTACCTAGGGCACTCTTGTTTGTCTCCCGCATGGCGCCATCGTGAAACAGGGAAGAAGGTTGAGGGCCAAGTTCGTATGCCAGAAACTCTTCCAGGTCCGAGCTAGTCTTCAAGACACAGTTTATCTTGTTGAAGAAGAGATCAGGATTCACGACTGTGTTTTTCCTCCTGATGTTGATGCTATTATGCTTATCATTCAACGTCTTCACTTTGTCGCTGCGGTGCAGTGTGATCTCTGTGAAGTGTTTGCCGGCTATCCTAGAGGCCACAGTAAGACCAACGTTCACTGCATCATCACAGTTGACCGAGACATCAGCTACAACTCCAGTCGCTATTGACACCAGACGGTCTCGTTGATAACCAGCAAATGGTGGATGCGCTTGCAACCACTGCACGAAAACACCATGATCCGTGTTGAATTTTTCTTTGGTGGATGAACGGAGATCCTTATGTTGTTCCGAGTTAGTTGTGTGTACACCAGTGAACTCCTCCAGATTATCACAGACAGGGACACATTGAGGTAAAGCATGAACCCATTTTGCCAAGGTACTGTCGGTAATACCTCGACCATGGGTCATTCCCCCACTCATTTTCAGCATCCTCATCAAGAACTGCTCGATTGTTTGATCAGAGAAATTCCCAGCCCAGAATTAATTAGCTCGGCGGATTGTGAAGTAACCTTCGTCAGTGAACAAACTATACTCATCAGGTGGCATGACTTTGTTGATGGATTCCATCTGCTGGAGGTAGAGTCTGGCAGATTTGGCATAAGGAAGATGGCCAGCTGCGTGGACATGTGGAATCATCTCCCTAACACTGTGAAGGTGGAGCTTCCAATCACCTGTCCTCTCAGCTCTGACAAAGTTCAGCATCAGGATAACCTGATGGACGTATTGCACCCATAGCTTGCCAGTTCTACTATGGCTAGCTGCTTGGTCAAGTTGGTGGAACTGCATAACAATTTCGTCCTCTTCTACATTAGCGGTGCCTACATCTTGGTGAATAGTGTTGTCGTGCACACAGGCCAGGTGTTCTCTGTCAGTCTGGTTTAACGAGTCAGACTTCTCCAGCAGGACACTTATGAGAGCTAACAAGGAGAGAATGTGAGCCCGCACTGCTCGAGAGTAAGCATGGCCAGTCAGCATGTGTACCACAGACCCATTGGCATACACTCTTCCCCACAGTTCCGCTAACCCACTCCCTGACATGATATGGCCTATACTACCAAGATATGACATCAGAAGATGAAATCCACCAAGTCGAACAATCACTCTGTCCAAGTCGTTGGAAGCAGCAACTATTTCTGAAGCCTTCTGGAACAAAGGCTGATCAAAAGTTACAGGACAGATTTTCAGATCATGTTTTTCACTTTGTTCTTGGGCAAAACACAGTGCAGAGTAGATGGTGCTGGGGTTGATGAAGGGGAGAGTTTCAATTCTGGAGGTATGAAACTCGACATTCCTCACAACAGTTTTCATGAATCCACTTCAAGGAACTCGAGATGATAGGTTCAACACATACCCAAGCATCCAAACCAAATCAAAAGCTGTCGCTTGAAGAATTTGACTGTCAGAAATGTTCAGAGACTCAACTGTTACACATTGAAGCTCAGGAACTGGCGGTTTGCTGTAAGTCTTGAAGGGGATTTGCGCAAATGTACCTAATAGCTCTGTTGATGGTGCTTTCGCTGTGCGCTTGATGGGCGACTTATCCACTGTTCCGTAAGGAGTTACACATGCTATTCCACCCATAGCATGAAATGTGTTGTGACCGGTCAGCGTAGCTACGTTGAAGTCCGCATTGTCAAACACAAATTGCGTAAAACCGTTCAAGCCATAGGAAGGTTCGCAAGTGGGTATTAGACTATTCTCAAAGCATTGCACTTCCTTGTAATCGTCAGCAAAGGTGATACTGCTCAGGATATCTATCAGCTCACGTGAGGCGTAGTTGCGATGTATGTACAATGCAATGGCAAGTAGCAATGGTGAGCTAAATGACCTCGGCCTGCAGGTTGAAATGATGGAATGGGCTATGGCCGTGCACCGTCTGTTTATCCTTCGGATCTTGCAATTTTTGCAAGAAACGCTTTAGTAAGTCAGGAATCAAGGTGTTACCATTCTCAGTGTCTTTCATTGTGGGGTATTCAGTGAGATCATAAATTGATAAGCGAATATCAAGAATAATTGATGCAGCCATTTCAATTATTTGATCATTTTCGTTATAATTCCCAGTTGTTCTGTCGGTCACCCACTTTTCACGAAGGATCCGGTGCGCAGAGTCACGAAAACTGACAATGCTTGTCTTTCCAGGGATACTTGTGATGATGATGTCCTCAACATAACGTTCGTTCAGCTTCTGTTTGAAGTATTTGATGGAATACCCTTCTTCACCTTGAAGAAACGTTTCCATATGTTCCATGAGCACCGAAATAGAAAACTGACATTCATCATTCTCATCTATAAATGAACAGAGTGTATTGAAGGCATAATCTCTTACAGCGTCAGCTGGTTTGCCAACGGATTGTGTTTTCTCAGTATTAGTAAAGAACTCAACACCACAGGCTCTATGGTATTTGGCCTCAGCTGCTACCAAATCTATGACAGCATCTATTCTCTTGGCAACTTTGTTGCCCCACTCATCACATCTTTCTCTTGCGCGTTTCGAAACACTGTCCTTATATTCAATGGTCTGAACATTGCTGAAGGGTTTCCTTCGTTTGAGTGCGATTTTGCTTCTAGTTTCTATCATAGCGGATATATCATATATTTCTTTTTTAGATTGTCCTTGGCACAAGCAACACAATTCAAGCAAGGTCAAGCACATAACGTCTTAGCGGAGACACAATGTGCCAAAAATCATAAACTTACCAGTAGTATGTTCTTGAGTACTTTAGATACATTTTGTTCATTTCTCTATCACAATCAAATACATTGATTTGTGATGGTGATGCTAAAAGTGACAACACAGTGACGTGAGACTACTACTGAGAAGTCAGGTCATCTAGCGTGACATCATTCGCCTAAGACGTCATTCGCCTATGACGTCACAATACCATCACGTCGCCCAGTGGGAATAAGACATATTATAAAATAAACCTAGTATAAAACTATAATAGAATAAACCTAGGTCCTAAGAGCCTAGATAATATGTTTCAGAGTTACAGCCGTTTTTGGCCAACAATGACCTTGATAAATATCATTTGACCTTGAAAATGACACATATAAATCCTATAAACTCAGAATGTAATCTTTAAAACAATCCTCGTGCTTGAAAACATGTATTTTGACACCGTTTGCATTTCTATCATGTTTTTAGGTGGTAATATGATAAAATGCCAAAATTGCCGCCATTTTGGACGCCATCTTGAATTTCCGCTGAAGCACAAGGGCGATGTCTGGGGACTTTTAGTATGTTATTCAGGACAGTTTTCTGAACATATCCTGAAATTTTCAGCTTTGTTTGAATTTGTTCCGGGTTTCACCTTATTTGGTGCTAATGCTCTTGGACTATCAATCTCACTCCACCCTCCAGGTCTTTAAAACAGCTGTTCACCACCATCTCTTATCTTCCCCAATCCAAAACCTTGATCTTTTCTATCCCCGCTAATTTCACCCCAATTCCACTTTTTTGAAATACCAACTTCTGTCCTGGAAGTCCTTGTGTTTTATACTTCTTCCACCCCCCCCCCCCCCCATTCCCACGCCACCTCCCCCCAAGCCCTCTCCCTCCCACACATCTCCCTGCTCTTAAATGTTGTGTGCTCTCAAGTGTTTGTGTGCTTCCCCTTCTCTTGTCTTCCGCTCCCTCTTTTTATATATTTTGTTTGTCTGGTTGATTTGTTTGTGAAGTAAATGTCAGCTCTTTCACGAGCCTCGATTCAGTATTTAAAAAAAAAAAAAAAAAAAAATGCAGAGTCAGTACTTTTTTAATTGGCGCGCCGTAGACTAATTAAGCAAAAAATTAAAAAATCGGAGAAAAGGGTGTTCTTCGCCTTGGGGTGTACTTACTATATGTGTGCCAGGTTTCAACTCAATAGGTCGAAAAATGAAGGACGAGATAGATTTTTAAGATTTTCACTAAATCCAATATGGCCGCCACATAACGTGACCTATGACGTCATACTTAGGATATGCATCAAGTCATATGGTATCCCGTACATGGTCAAAGTTTCAAATTCCTACGATGAAAGGTGTGACCTGTAGGTCGCCAACAAATTTCATGGAATCTGAATAATAATAATTAATCTGAGCGATTTCAAAAGGGTACCTATGGTCCCCTAATAACATTAGTATAAAAAAAATAAACTTTTAACAACATTCGTGACATAAACAAATATTTAAATCCTGATGTGAAGTTCAGTACGGTTGGGTGAATACAATTACGAATTGCAAATCATAATTGTATTCACTCAATTCCAATCATCAACTGATACTTTAACAAAACGATGAACACGATTAACATTTAACGATTAAACATTGCGATTGAATGACGGTTGTATTGGGATATTATCAAACCCACGCATTGCGTAATCTGTCAACTTCCGGATTCGCTGCAGGTTCGTAATTCTCATCAAAATCTAAACAGTATTTGTAGAATTTCAATAAAAGCCACATCCCTGTTCATATTGGTAAATATTATTCCATCGTGTTTGGAAAAACTTGAAAATTGGAAAACTTGGAAAAACAATATAGCCTATTTTACTCCAGGGGGTCCGACGATTACCCACCCAAAATATCGTTGCGATCAGTTCAGCTGTTTTTGCGGTACCTTCGAACGGACAGACGGACATTTGGTGAATTATCGTAAGATTCCAATTGTCACACATATACCAGTAGATATACATTCTACATATCGGGGAATGTTTACAGCTCCACGTCTGGGTTTACAATGGCTCCTATGATACTTCGGTGCCAGGCCCCCAATCAGAGAGGCCCATAATGACCAATGTAGCTTTTTTTTTAAAGTGTATATATTGCGTTATGTTTAAATAGACATGATGTGTAGAATATAATGCTGCTTTTAAAAAAATTGGGGCAATACACCTGGGTGCTCTCCTGGTAGAATAAAGCAGTTTACTTCACTGACTAAAGGTATTTTAACAGGTATCACACCTGTTAAACAGGTATCACACCTGTTAAACAGGTATCACCAAACAGGTAACAGGTATCACCTGACCAAAGGTATCACCTATTTTAAACCAATTTCAACGATTGCTTGAACACAGGGCAGCATGTAGAATCATACCAACGTAATCATAAAACTATAAACAAACAAACAAAATACCTTTTTGGGGGCAACGCCCCCCCACTCAACCACCCAAATACCTCCTTTGACCCCAATTTTTCTAATGCCTTTAACAAACATTGGTACATCACGGGTGATGAAAGTTGTGATCAAGCGTCATCAAAATTGTGTTTGTAGTTTCGGAGAAGAGAGCAAATACCTGTTTTGGAGGGGTCAATCCTGGATCCACTTTGACCCCTGGTAGTCCCTCTTAGACCCCAATTATCTGATGCCATAAAGAAACTTGAGTTGCATCATACCAAATATAATTTGTGCCAAGTTTGGCCACAATCCCATCAACGGTTTCGGAGAGGAGCTTGAAAGCGTTTACGAACTGACAGACTGATGGACGGACTGATGGAGGAATGACACGCCATTGCATAAGCTTCCCGGAACTAAGTTCCAGGTGTCGGGGAACCAGGAAATCAATGTCCCCTCTGGGTTGAGTTGGAGCGTGGCTTGCAGAGACCTTCAGATATCAAATAATTACGGAAGAACCAGCAGCAATTACAAAAGAAACAGTTAGAAAATAAAACAGCACAATAATACAGAGATAAGTACAACAGAACTCTCTGATAATCTCTGAATCAATGCGTCTCAAGTTCAGCCTGTATAAGATTGTCAAACACAACAGTGGGATGCAAATGTGCAGGTGTGGGGTGGGTGAATATGGGGCATGAGTCACCCTATCTACTTTGGGGTGCTTGTTTTGTGTCAAAGAATCAAAAGGAACTGTGTGAGGATACAATACGTCAAAGAGAGTGGAAGTGTGTTGTCTGAACCGCCGGACAAACCTTGATTCATGTCGTCTTACTCTGAAGTCCTTTCATTAGAATTATCTGCTGGGCTAGAGGTTGTTCAGCCTTTGCCGGCACAAATGGCTTTGATCATTGTGCTCGATGTTCTTGTCCAAGATCGAGCAACATTGTCTGTCTCTCTTGTAGACACTGTGTCTCCTTCAAATTATTTCATTATCCCACTGTCCCTTTAACCTACATATATAGACTAAGTTTATATGGAATATATATGTCCTTATCCTAATAGTTATAAGTACGATTAACTTCATTCAGATCGACATAAAGAAGACCAATTACAAGAGCAGAGTTTTTACACTCATTATTAAAGCAGCAATCACCCATTTCCTGTGTTGTTTTAATCGCGGCTACAGGCATTAGCAAAGCAGCCTCAAGGTCAGGTGGATGTCATCTGAGCTAGCTTGCTTTGAAGTACAAGTTTAGCTTCATTAGATTTCAGAATTAATTCGTAAACTGTTTCAGATTAAATTTTTCTTCCACACAGGTGAGCTAAAAACACATGATTTAAATTCAAACAAGCATTATGCCTAGGTCCCCCGTCGGTGAAGTGATGTGAGTTGACAAAGTGGAAGACGCAAGGCGGCCATCTTGCATTTTGACGTGGTGACCCAATTTTCAATAGCATTCTCCCTCATGCGTAGATACACCCACACACCAGATTAGAAGTTAGTAGATCGTTTATTTTTCAAGATATTTAGCTCACAAGGTTCAGACATATATATGGTGGAGGTCATCTTGGATTTTGACGTGGCGACCCAATTTTCAATAGCGTTCTTCCTTATGCCTAGATACACCCACACACCAGATTAGAAATTGGTACTTCGCTTATTTTTCAAGATAGTCCGCTCACAATGTTCAGACATACTTGGTGGTGGCCATCTTGGATTTTGACGTGGGTTGCACCCACACACCAAATTAGAATTCGGTCCTTCGCTTACACACGCACGGACGTACGCACGCACGGACGGACACACAGACAGAGGGGAAAACCATAGTCCCCCTTTCGCTCCGCAGTGCAACGGGGGACAAAAACACCCCAATTTCCCAGCGTGTGACATCACCACACTCTTTAATGGCATGCATCCCACTTCCAGTTTGGTATGTTTGCGTTTTACGTGTGCTCTGTTTGCACATTTTTGGAGCAGTGCGCATCGGATATTTACACCATTTTTTGGAATTGCGTAACTCGAGCGTGTCAGTAATGCTGCGATTAAATTTTCGCACTGAACAACATGAAAACGTGTTCGTGATAACACCTGGATTCTGGCTAAATTGCCTTCCCTCTCCATCCTCTTCCACTCTGTTTCTGGAAATGCTCAATATTAACCTCTACCTCTTAAAATGGGAATGTCGTTTTAATTTACATGTTTTCATTTGCAACACCTGCTCAACACTTGCTCTCAGGCTGAAGGCAAGGAGTTTTCCCGAGGATGACATTGTGAACTTCAACACGAGCCCGTCATGGGCCTACATGTTAATGGCATGTTATGATCTGTCTGTTCGGTGCTGCACACACATCTCCCAACATGCACACGATGACACAGCTGATAAGACTACGCACTTCCAGTCCTACATGAAGCTTCGCGGGAGTATAATTATTTTTTTTTGCGGTGAAAAACAGGGGTGCGGTTAATACACCAGAAAATACGGCACCCCAAGATGCCAAAGTGGAATTTTTTTCCAACAATTTTTCACAAAATAATTGACAGTGAAATACAGCAGTATCTAATATTCATAAGTATTCAAACCCCTGAGTCAATATTTCATAGAAGCACCTTTGGCAGCGATTAAAGCTTCGAGTCTTCTTCAGTATGTATCGGCTTTGCACATCTGGATTTGGGGAGTTTCTCCCATTCTGCTTTGCAGATTTGCTCAAGCTCTGTCAAGATGGATGAGGAGTGTCGGTGAACATCATTCTTCAAGTCTTCCCACAGATTCACAATGCGATTACGGTCTGGGCTATGGCTGGACCAGTGGACCACTGAAGGACTTTCAGGTTCTTGTTCTCAAGCCATTCCAGTGTTGCAACACTGGCTGCACCAGCAGCCGAGTGGCTGCACACGAACCACCCACATTGTTCCCTCTATCCTTGCAAGTCGCCCAGTCCATGCTTTTTTTTCTCAGGAATGAACTCAATCTGGCCACTCTCCCACAAAGCCTAGATCTGTGAAGTGCTGCAGCGACTGTTGTCCACCCGGCAGGTTCTCCCTTCTTAGCCAAGGAACTCTGTGGTTCTGTCAGAGTGATCATTGGGTTCTTGGTCACCTCTCTGACAATGGTCCTTCTTGCCCGGTTGCTCAATTTTGTCGGACAACAAGGGACTACCCCGGGAGAGTCTGGGTAGTTCCATATTCGTTGCAATTCCTCATGACGGAGCTCACTGTGCTCTTGGGAACTTTCAAAACCCTAGTAATTGTTTCATCCCCTTCCCCAGATCTATTCCTCCTCAAAATTATATCTCAGAGTTCTACGGACAGTACCTTGGACTTGATGGTCGCGTTTCTGCTATGACATGAACTGTCAACAGTGGGACCTTATATAGAAACGTGTGCTTCTTTTTAAATCATGTCCAATCAATTGAATTGGCCACGGGTGTTCCCCAATCAAGTTCTGGAGACATCTCAAGGACGATCAAAGGAAATTGGATGCACATGACATCAATTTGAAGTATCAGAGCAAAGGGGTTGAAGATTTATTGACATTTCAGCTTTTCTTTTTAAATTATTTTGTAAAATATATATATTTAATATCCACTTTGACATTATGAGGTATTATGTGTAGATCAGTAACAAAAAATATCAATTTAATCCATTTTAAATTCAGGCTGCAACACAACAAAAAGAGAAAAAAGTCAAGTGGTATGAATACATTCTCAAAGCACTGTATGTGAAACACTCAAGACTCCCTTCATGCAACACACCCATGGCATCTCCTCCACACCACATTCATGATCATGACACCATTATAAACAATACTCACTTCAATACTAATACGACGTTCTTTAAAGCGAAGTCCACCAAATAAGTTTGTGAATAGGACGCCAAGTGCCCACACATCGACTGGGGGACCTTCGTAGCCGTGCACATTTGTCATCTCTGGTGCAATACTGCGACGTGGACTCCATGAGGCCCTGTTCCCATACAATTTTTTACCATGTATGAAAGGTGTGGCAAAGTCAAAGTTGATGACCTTCACGATCCCCTTATTGCTGAAAAGCACGTTTTGTGGCTGGAGAATAAACAAAAATCAACATGTTAAAAAAACAGAAAACCTTTGGTGATAAATTATCTTGAAGGAAAAATGCAAATATGAATGCGATGGGAAGGCAGGACAAAAAATTCCAGAAAGACAAAACTTTAAAAAAAAAACATCCTCAACCAATGTCAGTCAGGAGTCGACATAATATGGAGGAGGTTAAAGCATAAGCAGATAGCGAGAAGTACAAACGATAGAGTCGCAGGAAGTGAGACTTGGTTTAGCAAAATGACAGGAATCAAAGGCCACAAGATGTGGAGGTGTGAAAGGAAAGAGAAAAATCGGAGGAAGTGTCGCAATCTCAGTATAGGACAATACCATATCAAGAGAAAAGGGCGATCTGAATCAGGGAGTTAATGAAGAGTGTTCTGTGTGGATAGAGATTCGAGATGGAAGAGGCTAATCAGCAAGAGGTACGTCGAATCAGGCTCTTGGTGTCATGGAAGAGTAAGATCAAAAGGTTGGTGAAGAATTCAGAAAGGATTGTGGTGAGGGAAGAGTACTGATTGTGGGTGATATTAATTTGCCAGCGATAGATAGACTGGGTTCAGAAAAAAGGAAAGGGCAGAGGAATTTTGTGATCTTGTCCAGGATTGCTTTTAATGCAGTTTGTTGATAATAACATGAGGAGTTAGACCTCTTCTGAGGGAATAATCTGAATATGGTGGGGCAGGTTGAGGAAGAACAGCACTTATGGACGAGTGACCATAACATAGTGTGTGTAAGTGGATTCTGTGAAGCCAAGATTGAGATTGGAGGATGAGATTATCAGACGTCAGGAAGGTAAATTTTGAGAGTATGAGGAGAGTTGCCTTAAATTGGGATAAATTACCAGGAGGGCAATCAGTATCAGAGAAATGTGCAACATCTTCAATATGTCGCCTTGAAGAGAGATAACAAAATTCAACACAAATTCCAACATTGGGGGGCTGTCTTTTTCAGAGTACGGCCGAGCTGGAATGGGTATTTAATTTTGATATCTTGCTTTCCATTTACATTTCAAGTTTAATCCATTATGTTGTGAACACAAAAAGGATCCATATGTGACAGATTCCCCCTCTTTCCCTCCATTGTAGGTCATTACCCAACAATACAGTGCATTCAGAAAGTATTCAGACCCGTTCACGTTTTTTACGTTTTGTTATGTTGCAGCCTTATGCTGAAATCGTTTAAATTCATTTTCTCCCTCATCAATCTACACTGAATACCCCATAATGACAGAGAAATAAAGATTTTAGAAAGTTTTGCAAATTTATTAAAAAGAAAAAACTGAAATATCACTGACATAAGTATTCATACCCTTTGATATGACACTTGAAATTTAGCTCAGGTGCCTCACATTTCTCTTGATCATCTTTGGGATGTTTCCACACCTTGATTGGAGTCGACCTGTGGTAAATTCAATTGATTGGACATGATTTGGAAAGGCACACACCTGTCTATCTAAGGTCTCACAGCTGACAATGCATATCAGAGTAAAAACCAAGCCATGAGGTCGAACAAACTGCCTGCAGAGCTCAGAGACAGGATTGTGTCGAGGCACAGATCTGGGGAAGCCCACAAAAAAAATTCTGCTGCATTGAAGGTTCTACAGAGCACAGTCGCCTCGATAATTCTTAAATGGAAGAAGTTTGGAACAACCAGGACTCTTCCTAGAGCTGGCCGCCCGGCCAAACTGAGCAATCGGGGGAGAAGGGCCTTGGTAAGAGATGTGACCAAGAACCCGATGGTCACTCTGGCTGAGCTCCAGAGATCCTGTGTGGAGATCAGAGAAACTTCCAGAAGGACAACCATCACAGCAACACTCCACTGCTCTGGGCTTTATGGCAGAGTGGCCAGACGGAAACTTCTCCTCAGTGAAAGACACATGAAAGCCCGCTTGGAGTTTGCAAAAAAGCACCTGAAGGACTCGCAGACTGTGAGAAACAAGATTCTGTGGTCTGATGAAACCAAGATTGAACTGTTTGGCTTCCGTCTGGCCACTCTGCCATAAAGCCGAGATCGGTGGAGTGTTGCAGTGATGGTTGTCCTTCTGGAAGTTTCTCTGATCTCCACACAGGATCTCTGGAGCTCAGCCAGAGTGACCATTGGGGTCTTGGTCACCTCTCTTAGCAAGGCCCTTCTCTGCCGATTGCTCAGTTTGGCCGGGCGGCCAGCTCCAGGAAGAGTCCTGGTTGTTCCAAACTTCTTCCCTTTAAGAATTATGGAGGCCACTGTGTTCTTGGGAACCTTCAATGCAGTAGAAATTTTTTTGTGGGCTTCCCTAGATCTGTGCCTTGACACAATCAATCCTGTCTCTGATCTCTGCAGGCAGTTCCTTCGACCTCATGGCTTGGTTTTTGCTCTGATATGCATCGTCAGCTGTGAGACCTTGTATAGACAGGTGTGTGCCTTTCAAAATCATGTCTAATCAATTGAATTTACCACAGGTGGACTCCAATCAAGGTGTAGAAACATCTCAAAGATTATCAAGAGAAATGGGAGGCACCTAAACTAAATTTCAAGTGTCATATCAAAGGGTATGAATACTTATGTAAATGTGATATTTCAGTTTTTTCTTTTTAATAAATTTGCAAAACTTTCTAAAATCCTGTTTTCTCTTTGTCATTGTAGGGTATTGAGTGTCGATTGATGAGGGGAAAAAAAAGAATTTAAACGATTTCAGCATAAGGCTGCAACATAACAAAATGTGAAAAAAGTAAAGGGGTCGGAATACTTTCTGAATGCACTGTATGAATTTTGTTCTTTCCTGCCCCATGCACTTCCCACTCTCACTCCTTCCTTTGCTCCACCAAAAAATAATTTTCATTGCAGTGTTATGCAGAACGTATCACAGTCTGCACTGATGTAGTTGGTTACCTTTATATTCCTGTGCACAATGTTCCGGGAGTGCATGTACTCAAAAGCATCAGCCATCTGGGGGGAGAACAGCGCACATCATTTACAGATGAAATATTCAAACGTGGACACAGATTGTGGTTGTTAAGAATTTACAATTATGATTGCAATTCTCATATTTCAATCCACGTGATAAACATCACACTGAGGCTGAAACCAACTTTCGCTCACCTGCTTCATGGGACACCACAAATCTCTTTCTGGAAGCTTCCTCAGAAACCGAAGTTGGGAAGCAAGTGAACCTGCACACATCAGACAGCAACACACAAGTGCAAGGCAATGAGCTTTTTCATTTTTCAGAAACGAATAGAGGAAAACTTGTTTTGTTTTTGAATATTTCATGGTTAAAATAAACACAAAATGATAAATATAAAAATTTGCTTGCAGAATCAAAGGCCATGGAAGAGGAAGGTAGAGGGCCACAGTTGGACACAAGTTGGGGAAAGAATGAACAGAAAAAGGGAGGGAGGGAGAGAGAGAGGGGGGGGGGGGGGGAAGTAAACACAGGACACTGGAAGTGAAGGGTTGAGACTGGACACTGGAAAAAGACACTGGAAAGACACAGGACAATGGGAAAAAAACATTGAGGAAAGGATGGAGGGTGACATGAGATGGTGGTGCCTGCCAGTCGGCCGGTACTCATTTAGGGGTTCAAAGAGCGAGAGTTGAACCAGGAGGGGATTACTGGAGGAACTTGTGTAGTGAAGGAGCGTGAGACAATCAGTCTCTTCCAAGACACTCTGTCTTTTGACATGCCGTGTAAATGAGATGAGCCACCCCATCTGCCATGTGAGGAACCGGCAATGTGTTTCAGCCTCATCACGTGATATGATTATTTTATGAGATCTTCCTATTTAACAGAAACCAAATCAGTTTTTGATGCTGCCATCTCTCCACCTGCAGTGCTTTCAGAAAGTATTCAGACCCCGTCACTTTTTTCACATTTTGTTATGTTGCAGCCTTATGTTGAAATCGTTTAAATTCATTTTTTCCCTCATAAATCGACACTCAATACCCCATAATGACAAAGAGAAAACAGGATTTTAGAAAGTTTTGCAAATTTATTAAAAAGAAAAAAAATGAAATATCACATTGACATAAGTATTCATACCCTTTGCTATGACACTTGAAATTTAGCTCAGGTGCCTCCCATTGCTCTTGATCATCTTTGAGATGTTTCTACAGCTTGATTGGAGTCCACCTGTGGTAAATTCAATTGATTGGACATGATTTGGAAAGGAACACACCTGTCTATATAAGGTCTCACAGCTGACAATGCATATCAGAGCAAAAACCAGCCATGAGGTCGAAGGAACTGCCTGCAGAGCTCAGAGACAGGATTGTGTCGAGGCACAGATCTGTGGAAGCCTACAAAAAAAATCTCTGCTGCATTGAAGGTTCCCAAGAGCACAGTGGCCTCCATTATTCTTAAATGGAAGAAGTTTGGAACAACCAGGACTCTTCCTCGAGCTGGCCGCCCGGCCAAACTGAGAAATCGGGGGAGAAGGGCCTTGGTAAAGAGAGGTGACCAAGAACCCGATGGTCACTGGCTGAGCTCCAGAGATCCTGTGTGGAGATGGGAGAAACTTCCAGAAGGACAATCACTGCAACACTCCACCCATCTGGGCTTTATGGCAGAGTCGCCAGACGGAAGCCTCTCCTCAGTGAAAGACACATGAAAGCCCGCTTGGAGTTTGCAAAAAAGCCCCTAAAGGACTCTCAGACTGTGAGAAACAAGTTTCTGTGGTCTGATTAAACCAAGATTAAACTGTTTGGCTTCCATCTGGCCACTCTGTCATAAAACCAAGATCGGTGGGGTGTTGCAGTGATGGTTGTCCTTCTCGAAGTTTCTCGTATCTCCACACAGGATCTCTGGAGCTCAGCCAGAGTGACCATCGGGGTCTTGGTCACCTCTGTTACCAAGGCCCTTCTCCCCCGATTGCTCAGTTTGGCCGGGTGGCCAGCTCTCGGAAGAGTCCTGGTTGTTCCAAACTTCTTCCATTTAAGAATTATGGAGGCCACTGTGCTCTTGGGAAACTTCAATGCAGCAGAGATTTTTTGTAGGCTTCCCCAGATCTGTGCCTCGACACAATCCTGTCTCTGAGCTCTGCAGGCAGTTCCTTCGACCTCATGGCTTGGTTTTTGCTCCGATATGCATTGTCAGCTGTGAGACCTTATATGGACAAGTGTGTGCCTTTCCAAATCATGTCCAATCAATTGAATTTACTACAGGTGGAATCCAATCAAGGTGTAGAAACATCTCAAAGATTTATCAAGAGAAATGGGAGACACCAGAGCTAAATTTCAAGTGCCAAAGCAAACGGTATGAATACTTATGTCAATGTGATATTTCAGTTTTTTCTTTTTAATAAATTTGCAAAACTTTCTAAAATCTTTATTTCTCTGTCATTATGGGGTATTCAGTGTAGATTGATGAGGGAAAAAATGAATTTAAACGATTTCAGCATAAGGCTGCAACATAACAAAATGTGAAAAAAGTGAAGGGGTCTGAATACTTTTTGAATGCACTGTATGTGAGAAGAAGCACAATCACAAACGCATCTACTGGATCCTGTGGAATATAAAGCTCTCAAGAGGTCTCCATTGTCCAACACAGACACCGTGTAGACGATGAGTTTAAGGAATTATTTGGAGTGATGGAATCTGCAGCTCAGTTTGGAAGACAGCTTTGATATGTGATCCACATCATGGCTGATGGTGAAGCCGATACAGTCAAGAAACTGAACCACTTCCTGTGTCTGACCAGGAAAAGAGATCAGTTGGTTGTTTTTGACAATCGTCCCAGAGTGATAGGATGAAACTGAGATTGTGAGAACTGAAAGACATGGTCCAATCAGGAGATCATAATTCATGTTTACTCATGACTAACTTATTCAGCTACTCAAGGAAAAGTGGACTTGATAGACACAGACAGTGGATTTTCAGCAAAATGACACCAGAAACCTCACCTGCTTCCACATACTCCAAAACGAGGATCACTCGGTGCCTGTATGGATTTTTTGTTGCGATGTCGATCAACTTCACTAAAGGAAAACAATGTTGTTTAGCATAAGTTAAGATGGCAAAATAAACTCATCCAAAGTCAAACACCTTTAAACAACATGATAAACATGCACATTTTGTGTGATGACAAGTTGTGAACAGGTGACACTCAACATAGTCCTTTCACCATCACCATTCATGATCTTGTCCATAAACATTTGGGCAGAACTGCACCACTAATTTCTTCGATTAAATAAGCATGGGTGAGTGTGGGAATAATTGATACCAGAATAGAAATTGTCCAAACGAGGCTGGAACGGCAGGGGGTTATCAGGGTAGTGTGTGTACGAATCGCAATTCATAGAGTAAACTTAAGTTTCAGCAAACAACTGATGAGAATTCTTCCAATAACATGACATTTGGCGAACACACAACTCAGACGCGGTTTGCTGAGAACACGTGACTTAGTGTGTTGGAGTCTCATTGTTGATTATACAAAAACAAACGAAACTGAAACGCAAAGAGTTGATGAGAGGATTCTGTTTACAGCAGCAGATTCTCTTCTTCTCATCACCTTTTGACCACTTTGATCAAAAGTGGTAATTACCACACATTTTGCATGCCTTTTTTGTTACTTTTGTATCTTGCACTTAGCATTTCGTTGTTCTTTACGCACATGATCAATCACCATCACTTGACCTCATGAAGCATGGCGTTGGCTTAACCGTTAAGGTGGTTGGCTGAAGATCTTCTTGTGTTGAATTTGAGCCCACATCATGCCGCTGAAATACCACCAGGTGGGTTGGTTCAGCCTGTTATCCGTCCGACGTCGTAAAATGAGCACCGGCCTACTAGTAACAGGGGCACTTCATCAGCCTGACAGCCGGACTTCGAGAAAATGATGCAACCAACAGCCACTGGCTGCATACGAAACAACAATTATTCCCATCCTCGCTAAAAAAAAACATCCTTATTCAGCTTGTTCAGCGTCTGTGTTTCCTTCCTCCTACTCTCACTCTATCTTCCTTCAAGTGTATTCCTCTTGCATCCATTACTCCATTACTCCATTACTCCATTACTCCATACAGCATCCATCACTGCTTGCGGGGACCGCAAGGCTAACCCCCGCTCTTGCAGGGAAAATGGCCTTAAAATGCCTGTTATTGTTGTTGTTGTTGTTGTTGTATCCATTACCCTGCTATCGGTGATGTACCAGTCTGATGGTGGGACCTGCACCTAGACTCAAGAGCTCAAGTGTGCTTCCTATTAATCCGACGCACCATCCTGTCAAACCTCAAAGACAAGTCATGACTTTCTTGATATTGGTGGGTAAATTTTAGAGGTCCTTGAAGTAAATAGAATTGGATTTCAATCTCAATATGTACATTTATTCTCAAAAACTAGTTGTTGAAGTCTCTCTGAGACAAGAATTGTGATTATGGTAATTTCATTTCAAGTACTTTTCAATTTTGTTCAGAGATTTCATGATAAAGAAGAAGAACCACCCATTTGCAGCTTCAGAAAATTTCCCGACATCGAAATCAAATTTTTATGTCACCACGGTGTGGATGGGATGTTGCAGAGAAGAACGAGTGCCCGCATGCACTTGCACAATGCAAAATAAATGAAATACAGTGGCTGGGACGTTTGTGCCACCAAGTGCACAGCAGAACAAATTTGCCTGCACAAGTGTGTGTTCGGAGGTTGGTAAATCGCAGAAAAATAACAGACAGCTTCTCATCACCAAATTTGGCATCCGAGACGTTTGTAACCATAGGCAGGTCCAAAGCACAAGAAAAAAAGAACAGCACTTGGATCTCGGAATGCTTAGTACTCAGACAGACAGCTTGGAATCGGACTCGGATTCTGACTCGGACCAGGTGGACTCGACTACAACACTGAAGGTGGTGGGAGGAACCATCCTAGATAGGTCGCCACTCTGACACAGGATATGACAGAGTGTTATGTTTGTATATGTTATGTACATATCGAGTTGTGTTATAGAGCAATTATATATGTATATATGCAGTTATGTAGTTGTGTAGTTGTGTTATGTTTATATAGAGTGTTATGTTATGTTTACAGATATGATAGAGTGATAGAGTATATGATATGATGATAGACATGATATGATATATTTGATAGAGATTATAATAGAGCAGAGATATGCAAGCGATGTTTCTATTTAAGAACAAACAATCCAAAAGCGGATTTGGCAGGATGCCCGAGAACTCTATGTATGCAGACTCACCTCAAGGCCGTCTCGCCTGGGATGGAAACTCGGCCCAGCTATAAACTGTCATCGCGATGTTTCACAGGCAGGGTGATTCAATAATTGTGCCATCCCACGGAGGAAAGTCTAGCATCCCGTCTGCTAGAATTACTTGGTGGACATTAAAGACCCAGGGTGCCCTTCGCGAAGAGTAGGCGAGCTATCGCCAGCACCCTGGCCAATTTACAAATTCCTGGCCTAACGACTGTCCTGACGACGGCAAGCCATCCAATTAGCAATCCAATTCCCTTGCTGAGGAAGCTGCTTTGGTGACACGGGCATTCTGTGACAGAGTGTGAAGAGATGGAGTAAAATGGTTTTTTGCAAACTTGAACTGTGGCTTTGATTAAGTTGAAGAAAAGTCAATAATTGAGGTAAGGGAGAAATTCATGCCACAAAAGCACAATTTGTGACTTGATTTTTTTCACACTGCAATAATCAAAATAAAGCCAATTACTGCACTGTCGTCCCAAGAAGGAAGCCGGACATGAACAAAACATACGCACAAATACAGTCCCGAAAGAAAGTCTACACCTCCCTTCAAACTTTTCACATTTTGTTGCCTTTTTGCCTGGAATTTAATTGTATTGAATCAGACTTTTTCCACCTTTATTTACACATCGTAACCCACAACTTCCAAGTGAAAAACAAGTTCTACGAATTTCAGAATTTGTGTTGAATTTGAGCCCATATCATGCCACTGAAATGCCACCAGATGGGTGGACTCAGCCTGTTATCGTTCGGAATATGAATGAAAAATACAAAACTGGATATATCTTCGTAGAATAAGTGTTTCTGCCCCTCCGGCCACCCCCACCCCCCCACCCCCCTACCCCAGTAACTCTCTACCCACCCGAAAATATCCACGCACATATACAAACACACATACACAGATATATTATGCACAATTGCACATGTAAGTACTTGTTAAATCTATGATATTTGAAATTATAACCTTAATTTAAAAGCAATTGACTGATTTTCCAACTGCACAAATTTTCCAACTTTCCAAACTTCCAACTGCCGAGGTGGCGACTTATCTTATTTCGCCAGAAGATACGGCAGATTTTCCGAAGGCATCCAGTGGAAAGACTCCACCTTGCCCATATCTGACTTTATTACCTGCCAGCACTCAGAGCTATAAAGAAGAACAGACTTGGCATTGCTGTTGTAAAGTCTTATCTTCGTCTTCAGGCTGCACTGCTACGACTTCCAGATAGAATGGAGTTGAGGGAATGCATTACAAGCTTTGCGGAGTCTTGTCTTGATGTCTTTCTTGGCTCCGTGGTCTTTGCTGATTAGACTGCTAAGGTATGGAAACTCATCTACAGTGTCTTGGGCTTCTCCATTTAAAGTAATGGATGCTCGATGTACCGTGTTGATGTTCATCACCTTGGTCTTGATGGTATTAATATTGAGACCTGTCCTTCTGGCAAAGCTAGCTAGCCTGTCAGATTTTCCTTGCAAATGCGTGTTCCTTGATGACAAAACAGTTAAATCGTCAGCAAAGTCCAGCTCTTCAAGTTGGGTGGAAAGGGTTCAATGGATCCCTCCAGGTCTATCTGATGTGGTGTTCCTCATGAATCAGTCGACAGTAATCAGAAAGAGGATAAGTGATATAATACAACATTGGCGAACTCCAGACTATACCGGGAACCACTCTGATAAGGAGGTGTTCATGACAACAATACATTCAAAGTGTTCATAGAATTTGCTTGTTAGAGTGATTATCTTCTGTGGAATTCCATAAGATCTCAGTATCTTTGACAGGCTTGCTCAAGCAACACGATCAAATTCCTTCTTGAAGTCAACGAAGTTGATATAAAGGTGTATTTCATTCTGGTCTTTGATATTATTATTGAATTATTACCTTCGCAAAAGCGGAAGGTTATGTTTTGATCGCTGTGTATTTATTTGTATGTCTGTGTGTGTGTGTGTATGTTAATCGCATAACTCAAAAAGTATTCAACCGAATTGCATGAAATTTGGTGGGATGATTGGTTATTATACGGGACACATTTGATTAGATTTTGGGAGCAATCGGGTCAAAGGTCAAGGTCAAGGTCACGAAAAGGTCAAAATCGTATTTTTGTTGTTCTGTTCCCTACACTCCCATGCCAAGTACAGAACAGTAGCTGCGGCGAAGGTATGCGCTCTACCGAGTGCCCGTTCTAGTTATATTCTATTATAGGTCGTTGTATTATATAGTTATATATTATGGTGTTATTACCAAAGGGAGGTTAAGCCCCTTGTTCTCCTTGGGTCGTCGCAACCGCGAGTCTTGAATCGCCACTCCCGGGCAGACGCGAGACAGGGTTTCGGGACGATGTTCGCGTGTACCTAAGTACTCACGCTGCCGCGGAAGCGGGGCTCAAGTCTCGCACGAACCACGCGTAATTTGAGTGCACCCGAGCGGATGGCGCACCACGTGGATACCTTATTATTATTATTATTATTACCATGCAGATACCTTATTATTGGAACCCGATTCGAGCGGTTTTATTCACACCACGCTTAGTCAATGATGGAAAACACAAAAGCGGGAGAATCAAAGGAAGAACACAGGTTTAATAATTATTATGAACAATGATCGGTAAAAAGCAGAGACACTGTGCAAAACTTAAACAGTCTTAGCATATTACCCAGACACGGGCCCGTTCACACTCGCAGGGAAAATGAAGGAAGGATGGTGTTCATGTGCTGAACGCGCCGGCTCCGTCGTCCAGGAACAGCTCGCCCAGCACGGTCCTCCGCGATCACAACACGTCCCCCGACGAAGGCAGGCAGGCAGGCAGGCGGGAGGGATCCTCGCAGCGCATATCTCGTACAAAGGCAGGTTGGCGAATATGCGCGTCTCTCGCCCGGCTCGGCGGTTCCTCACAGCGTGATTAATCAACGGCGTGCTTTCACCCGCGCAACTCAATAGAGGTTCTGCCTCAAGCTCAACCAATCGTTTATCTTGTAACCCAATTCAACACGCGCACTCTCAGAGCTGTTCGACTTCTTTCAGCGCACCTCTCCTCAGAGCTTGTATGCCTCCGTTCCCATAACTTAGGACTTGTTCAAGCGCCTCTCCCCTCAAAAACTGAGGTGGGGGGCTTCGCGCAATGGGTTATATTGCCACGCCCTCAGCCCGCTCGAATGTTCCAAAACCACGCCTTCTGACGCAGCGGTAAGCCACTCCCTTGAGCCCTGATTGGCGGCTCATGCTTACCGTCACTCCCACTGTCCCGTCCCGTCTTCCTTCGGCCTGCCTCGACTTGTTAGGCCGGCATCGTGGTAGTTTGCGCTGTTACAGATTCGTCACTTCCGTTGTTGTGGTTCTCATCCACTGTAAACATTTTTGGTTCCATGTACTATTATTGTTATCGTTTAAGTGAAGTAGAGATTACTGTTTTCAGAAGGTAAAAAAAATTAATGTTTTAAAAGAAACCGAAAACCGGATCGGGAACCGGACGAGGAAGACGAAGAAAAGGGGGAGGAGGCAGAGCAAGTGAGTTCGACAAGAAAGCTGAGCTGCTTTGAGGTCTGGAGGAGATGCTGGCGAACGGGGGTCACGGGTGAACTTTGGGTTTCCCGGGAAAGGGATTCCTGCGACAGGGTTGTTATCGCTGTGACAGATAAACCTACGTGTCAGGTTTTGCGGTTGATTCCGAAGAGAATCGTTGTTTGAGGGCAGGTACGCCTCGAGAACGGGTCCGTTGGCAGTCTTACCTCGCGCCTGATTTCGCATCGTTCTGGGCTCTTCGCCTGGCTTCGACAATTTCACTGCATCCAGACGTTAACCTGGTTTGCATGTGTAACGTGGATTCTGAGTGGGAATTTGCGGTTCGCCGATTGGGAGCCGTTAAACGTCCATACCCGGAGGTGTGATTATTTCCCAGTCGTCTCTTGAGGGTACCCTTTGCCCATCTTTGGCAGTGTGACCGTCAACCAAACGGGATTCTGGTCTCGATATGACATCGTTCTGACGATCATCGGAGCGTGGATCGACTTTGGCTTGAAGCCGGGAAAGAGACATTGGGGATGTTATTTTCGCTCACTTTGAGCACAGTGAGTTATATTGTACGAAAATGATCGTACCATCATAGGAATGATATATTTGTTGTACAAGTGATTACTATTGTTTTTGTGCTGTTATTCTTGTGTGACCTTAATACAATACTTGTTTGTTGGTAACAATTGGTGTGGTTTCACCATTGATCTTTGACACACAGAATAACACATCTTTCTGCCGTGACTCCTCTAGGGGCTCGGAGGTACACCGTGACCGAGGTTTGGAGAGGAGCACGTAACAGAAATTGGGGGCTCGTCCGGGATAGAATTCCCCAACATTCCCAAAATTCCCAAATTTGGAATTTTTCTAACATTCCCAAATTTTTCAAAAAATTTGAAATTTTTTTGTGTGAAGGTTAACAGGTGCTAATTGATAGTCACCATGGTGTTTGACACAGAAAAGTTTGCGGCGTCCCCTAATGGGGCACAGCTCCAGGCGTTCCAAAAAAGATCGGAACTCATGATATTGGCCAAATATTTTAACTTGGAGGTCCGAGTTAATATGAAGAAAGCAGAGATGCAGACATTGGTGGTAGAATCTCTGGTGGGACAAGGAACATGGAAAGAGGTAGCCTTGGATTGGTTACCCGAGGAAAAAGGAAATGTGGAGCTCCGGAAAATGGAGATGCAACTGCAGAGCCAGGAAAGGTTGAAAGAGTTGGAATGGAAAGCGGAAAAGGAAAGAGCAGAACGAGAACTCGAACTCGAGGAGAGAAGAGCAGAGGAAAGAGCAGAGGAAAGGAGAGCTGAAAAGGAACTTGAGAGAAGAGCAGAGGAAAGGAGAGCTGAAGAAGAAAGAAGAGCAGAGGAAAGAGCAGAGGAAAGGAGAGCCGAAAGGGAGTTAAAGGAACGGGACATGGAGTATCAGAAGGAACTTAAACTCAAGGAGCTGGAATTACTGGGGGAACGGAGAGAGTAGTATCCATGCCGGCTAGTTTGACAACTAGTCAGAACACTTGGGATGTTGGTAGGCATGTGAGGCTGGTTCCATCCTTCAATGAAAAGGAGGTAGCCAAGTTTTTTTTTACATTTTGAGAAGGTGGCTCAAATGTTAAAATGGCCTGTGGGATCCTGGACTATGTTAGTGCAAAGTGTTCTGTTGGTTAAAGCTGAAGATATATTTTCGGCTTTACCGATTGACCAATGTGCAGATTATGAGAAAGTGAAGAAAGCCATTCTCAAAGCCGATGAATTGGTCCCTGAAGCTTACCGACAAAAATTCAGGAATGCCAGGAAGAGGGAGAGTGAGACCCATGTGGAGTTTGCCAGAATGAAGGAAACCATGTTTGATAGGGTGTGTGACTCGAAGGAGATTGGGAAAGACTTCAACCTGTTACGACAATTGATCTTGGTGGAGGAATTCAAACAGTGTGTCCACGTGGACATTAAAGTACATCTGGATGAAAAAAAGGTACTGGAGTTGTATGAGGCAGCAACAGTGGCAGATGACTATGCCTTGACACACAGGATGGCGTTCCACAAACCTAACTTCCCGCCTAGAGTTAACCAGGGGAGTTACAGAAAATCAGGTTCGGAAAACAAATGTTCATGGACGCAGCCGAGAGAGGACGATGGGGACAAATCTGATACCGCGACTTTTAGGGATCAGAAGACTGCAATTCCAAGACATACTTATCTTCCGGGGGGCCCGAGGCAGACCACAAGTTTTTCCTCCGGGCCTACTTGCGCTTTTTGCCAGAAACCTGGGCATTTGATGTCCCAATGTTACGCCCTGAAAAGGAAAAATCAGGAGCGGAGTCAAACTAGTGCAACTCCGAATGCATTGGCCAATGCAAGAAATTGTCCTTGGAGGACAGTGCCTTGTGGAGGTTCCCATGCCAAAGTAACGGCATCACAGAACGACCTTGTTCAAGAGGGTTACAAACCTTTTATTTCAGAGGGGTTTGTGTCACTGGATGAGGACCTGACTAACCAGAGACCTGTTCGGGTATTGAGGGTCACAGGAGCACATCAATCTTTGATGCTTGAAGGCATTTTGCCATTGTCAGAGAAGACAACAACTGGTGTTAGTGTTCTTTTACAGGGGGTTGGTGGCTATGTTAAAGATCCTCTTCATGTCATCCATTTAAAGTCTGATTTGGTGTCAGGACCGGTCACTGTAGGTTTACAAGCCACTCTTCCTGCAGAGGCAATCTTTTATTATCGGGAATCATTTGGCCGGTGGTCGAGTTTCTGGTAATCCAATGTTGGTTGAAAAGCCCAGTATGGAAAATAACATCGCACAGTTAGAGCAGGAGATTCCGGGTCTTTCCATCCTGTGCAGTGACGCGTGCTATGGGTAGGAAGTGCTCTGAAGAGAAGGAGAAGGAAGGCGATGTGGATTTGGGTTCCTTAGAGGTATTGGAGGAAAATTCTGAAAGAGGTAATAGGAAAGGGAGTGACATCAAGGAACTTAAGGAAAAGGTGGCATCTGGAACAAAAGAGGAAATGGAGTGTCCGTCAGAGACATCTGGGAACGAGGTTGAACAAATGGTGCTGGTCCGAAAGAGACTTGTTGAAGAACAACACGGAGATTCGGAGCTCCGGAGTTTGATTGATAAAGCCGTTACAGAGGAAGAGGCTATGAAAATACCAGGTGGTTACTTCATGAAAGGGGAAATACTCATGAGAAAATGGAGACCACCGGAGGTGCCAGCAAACGATGAGTGGAAAGTTCATTACCAAATTGTGGTGCCACCGCCGTACCGGAAGGAGATATTGAGTTTGGCACATGAGACACCTTTGGCCGGGCACCTTGGAGTGAACAAGACATGTGACAGAATATTGGTACATTTTTTCTGGCCAGGATTGCGACGTGATGTGGCGGAGTTCTGTAAATCTTGCCATTCTTGCCAGCTGGTGGGAAAACGTAACAAGAAAGTCCCATTCACACCTTTAAAACCAATTCCAGTTTTTGAAGAGCCATTCAGCCATGTCATTATTGACTGTGTAGGCCCTATACCTAAAACTAAGGCTGGACATCAGTATTTGCTGACCATCATGTGCACTACCACAAGGTTCCCAGAGGCAGTGCCTCGAAGAATAATTACTGCGGCAGTTATTGCGGAGGCCTTCATTAAATTTTTCACTTTGTTTGGCCTACCCAAGGTCATCCAGTCTGATCAGGGTTCCAATTTCATGTCAACGCTTTTTCAGCAAGTGGTACACCTGTTGGGAGTGGAGCAAGTAAGATCAAGTACTTACCATCCCGAGAGCCAAGGGGCCTTGGAAAGGTTTTACCAGACATTGAAGAATATGATCAGAACGTATTGTTTTGAATGTGACAAGGATTGGGATGAAGGAATACCCTTATTGTTGTTTGCTACGAGGGAATCTGTTCAGGAGTCATTGGGATTCAGTCCTTTTGAACTTGTGTTTGGACACGCAGTGCAAGGACCATTGAAATTGGTGAAAGAGCAGTGGCTACAGGAGGAGTCACAGTCAACAGTGGTGGAGTATGTGTCAACGGTTAGGCTCAGATTGGCAAAGGCTTGTGAAGTCGCGAGAAGAAACTTGAAAGTGACAGGATAAAATGAAAGTGAGACATGACAAGAAATCTCAGATAAGAAATTTCAGTCCTGAGGACCGGGCGTTAGTGTTGCTTCCTGTTCCAGGTCAGCCACTACAGGCTAGATATTTTGGTCCCTATGCAATCGAAAGGAGGGTTAATGAAACAGATTACGTGGTGACAACTCCGACCGAAGGAAAAAGCGGCAGCTGTGTCATGTCAACCGACTGAAGAAATATGATGAGGAAGCCTGTGGAAAAAATGGTTCCTGTCTCACCTGTCGTGCCTGTAGTCGGGGTGCAAGAGAATCCAGAGGTTGAGGCCGGTGTGAAGTTTAATAACTTTGATGACCAGGCTTGTCCCAGATTGACGAACACGGAAGTGTTGAGTCATTTTGATGAGAAATTAGATCATTTGACGAGGGAACAACAAGGACAACTGTCCGGCCTAATTTTTGAATTTGCACATTTGTTCACAGATGTACCTGGTCGTAATGACCTGTTATATCATGATATTGAGGTGGGGGGAGCCACTCCTGTGAAACAACACCCCTATCGGATGAACCCTGTGAAGATGGAGTATCTTCGGAAGGAGGTTAAGTATATGTTGGAGAATGACATCATCGAACCAAGCAGCAGTGAATGGAGCTCACCATGTGTGTTGGTTCCAAAACCCGATGGCAGTTTTCGCTGTTGTACGGATTTAAAACGGGTTAATGCAGTGACCAAGACCGACTCATATCCCATCTCGAGGATTGATGACTGTATTGATAGAATAGGCCCAGCTAAATTTGTAACTAAATTTGACTTGCTGAAAGGGTATTAGCAGATTCCTCTTACTGATAGAGCCAAGGAAATCTCAGCTTTAGTCACACCAAGTGGGTTGTATCAGTACAAGGTTCTTCCCTTTGGATTGAAAAACGGGCCTGCTACATTTCAACGGCTGAATAATAAGCTCATTGCAGACCTTGAGGGGGTGGAAGCTTATCTGGATGATGTCATCATCCACACTATGACCATGGAAGATCATATTAAATAAATTCATGCATTTTTCAAGAAACTGACCGAGGCAGGGTTGACCATCAACTTATCTAAGAGTGAGTTTGTAAAAGCACAGGTGGTGTTCCTAGGCCATGTAGTAGGTCAGGGTCAGGTGCAACCGGTGACAGCCAAGATAGAAGCCATTGATTGCTTCCAAGTTCCAAAAGGGAAGAAGAAGCTTATGAGATTCTTGGGTATGGCTGGTTGGTACCGGCGGTTCTGCAGGAATTTTTCTGATGTGGTAGCCCCTTTAACGAATTTGCTGAGGAAAGAGACCAAGTTTATTTGGGATGACAAATGTCAAGCTGCCTTTGCCCACGTCAAAGCGATATTAATGAGCTCTCCTGTCCTGGCAACCCCGGATTTTCAAGAACCATTCAAGTTGGCCATTGATGCAAGTGATGTGGGGGCTGGGGCAGTTCTATTACAGGAAGATGAGGATGGAGTGGATCACCCGGTGTGCTACTATTCGAAAACGTTTAACAAACATCAGGCAAATTATGCCACCGTGGAAAAAGAGACCCTTGCTCTCCTGCGAGCGCTTCAGCATTATGAGGTGTATCTGGGAACTACTACATTTCCTATAAAAGTCTTCATCGATCACAACCCCTTAACCTTCATTCAAAAAATGAAAAATAAAAATCAGAGGTTGATGAGATGGAGTTTGGCTTTGCAGGAGGAGTTAAACTTGGAAATTGAGCATGTAAAGGGCAGGGGCAATGTCTTTGCCATTGCTTCATCCAGAGTGAATTAATTTTGGAAATTCCTGTAGGTTGTTTGGAAGTTTTGTTGCTTTATTTTGGGGAATATTAATTATTGTTGCTCACGTGAATTGATCATTTGGGTGTGAGTTTTACTTTTGTTTGATAAAAGGGTTTTTGCATGAAAAGAAAGTTTTCACGATGTTCAAACTTTATTTCTTGAGGGTGGGAAGTGTTAGGGATTCGTCACTTCCGTTGTTGTGGTTCTCATCCACTGTAAACATTTTTGGTTCCATGTACTATTATTGTTATCGTTTAAGTGAAGGAGAGATTACTGTTTTCAGAAGGTAAAAAAAATTAATGTTTTAAAAGAAACCGAAAACCGGATGGGGAACCTGATGAAGAAGGCGAAGAAGAGGAAGAGGAGGCGGAGCAAGTGAGTTCAACAAGAAAGCCGAGCTGCTTTGAGGTCTGGAGGAGACGCTGGCGAACGGGGGGTCACGAGTGAACCTTGGGTTTCCTGGGAAAGGGATTCCTGCGACAGAGTTGTTATTGCTGTGACAGATAAACCTGCGTGTCAGGTTTTGCGGTTGATTCCGAAGAGAATCGTTGTTTGAGGGCAGTTACGCGTCAAGAACGGGTCCGTTGGCCGTCTTGCCCCGCGCCCGATTTCGCATCGTTCTGGGCTCTTCGCCTCGCTTTGAACATTTCACTGCATCTAGACGTTAACCTGGTTTGCATGTGTAACGTGGATTTTGAGTGGGAATTTGCGGTTCGCCGATTGGGAGCCATTAAACGTCCATACCCGAAGGTGTGATTATTTCCCAGTCGCCTCTTGAGGGTACCCTTTGCCCATCTTTGGCAGTGTGACTGTCAACCGAACGGGATTCTGGTCTCGATATGACATTGTTCTGACGATCATCAGAGCGTGGATCGACTTTGCCTTGAAGCCGGGAAAGAGACATTGGGGATGTTATTTTCGCTCACTTGGAGCACAGGGAGTTATATTGTACGAAACTGATGGTACCATCATAGGAATGAAATATTTGTTGGACAATTGATTACTATTGTTTTTGTGCTGTTATTCTTGTGTGACCTTAATACAATACTTGTTTGTTGGTAACAATTGGTGTGGTTTCACCATTGATCTTTGACACACAGAATAACACATCTTTCTGCCGTGACTCCTCTCGGGGCTCGGAGGTACACCGTGACCGGGGTTTGGGGAGGAGCACGTAACAGTGCCAAAACCCAAAGCATCGAGGCGGCAGAAAGCATTGGAAGGACCTAACTCTCATTATTCTACACAACGCAAAACTAACACAGGACTATGCTGACATTTACTAAGAAAGAACTACGCTTTAAATGAGGCTACATGTTGTAGTGTGACTAACTATGGGGGAACAATCAACCTTTTATTGCACAACCACAAAACCGCAACAATATTATATATTATATATTATTATTGTATATTATATTATATATATTATAGGTCGTCGTATTATAGGCCGTCTCATATGTTGTGTGCAAGAGACGAGATGGAAGGGAAGTGGTGTGAGAATGGTGAAGGGTAGGCAGGGACAGAAATACAAGCTTGTGTGGCAAGGGTGCCCGGAGGGCATGAATGGTGATGGTGTCCTGTTTTCTGAGGAGTTTGTAGACAGTGTGGTGAGTGTGACTAGAGTGAGTGATAGGTTGATGATGGTGAAAATGATGATTGGAAAGCTCTTGGTGAACGTCATTTCGGGATATGCTCCGCAGGTTGGTTGGAGCGATGAAGAGAAGTACAAGTTCTGGTGTGCGATAGAGAACCTGAGGGAAAACGTGAAAGATGAGGAAGTTGTTGTGGTAGGAGGAGCCCTAAATGGACATGTGGTAGGAGGAGACCTAAATGGACGTGTGGGAAGGAGTATGGACGGTTTTGAGGGAGTTCATGGGGGCTACGGATATGGTGTGAGAAATGGAGAAGGTGAAAGGATTTTGGAGTTTGCTGATGGAGCTGATTTGTTGATTTGTAATACTCAGTTCCAGAAAGAGGATAATAAGCTTGTTACATACACGTCAGGTGGGTCGACGACAACCGTCGACTACCTGATGGTGCGTAGGCGAGATAGGGGGCACCTCTGGGACACAAAGGTGATCCCGGGGGAGGAGGCTGTTTCACAGCACCACTTGGTTGTCTGCGACATGAGGGTGAAAGGTGCGAGGAGAGCTCGGCGGGTGAAGTACCAACCGAGAATGAAGGTGTGGAGGTTGAAAGAGGTGACAGTAAGGGAGGCATTAAAAGAGAGGCTGAGTAGGGTAGAGGATGATGTGGTTGAGTTTGAAAGTGGTTGGATGTCAATGAAAGATAGTCTGTTGGGAGCCGTTGGTGAGGTATGTGGATGGACAAAAGGACCACCGAGGCACTCGGAAACATGGTGGTGGGATGATGAAGTTGAAAAGAGGAGCGACGAGAAGAGGAAGAAGTTCAAGGCGTGGAAGAAGGCGAAGAGTCCGGCAGCAGAAAAAGCAGAGCATGAAAGTTATAAGGCAGCCAAGAAGGCTGCAAAGAAAGCGGCAGCAAAGGCGCAGGAGGCATGTCGGAAAATCTTCGGAGAACGCTTGGATTCGGAAGAGGGTCATAGAGCGGTATTCAGGATTGCAAAGCAGATAGCAAAAGAGAGGTGTGATGCGATGGCGGAGAGTTGCTTGAAGGATGAAGTGGGACAAATCGTTGTGGACCCAGATGGAACGAAAGGAAGAATGAATGAATGAATGATCGTTTTAAGGCCATTTTCCACACTAAAGCGGGGGTTAGCCTTGCGGGCCCCATGACAATCATGGTTTCCTGTTTTGAAGCAATGTTTTTATGGCCGGATGCCCTTCCTGGCACCAACCCTTAGTCGCCTCTTGCGATGCGCAGGGATACGGTGTACCTATTCTAAATCGGGGCACACACCGGGAGATGGAATTAAAGGAAGATGGAAAAGATGTATGGAAATGCTGTTGAATACAGATAATGAATGGGATGGTAACATAGAGAGTCACCCAGTTTTAGGACCGGCAGAGAAGATAACTGAGAAGGAAGTTGAGGAAGCGATAAAAGCAATCAAGAGTAGAAAAGCGGGAGGGCCGACGTGAGTTGTGGGAGATATGTTGAAGGCAGCAGGAAGTTGGGGTGTGAGGAGAATGAAAGATCTGTAATCTGGTGGGGAAAGAAGGCTGCATTCCAGTGGTTTGGGAACCGAGTACCCTCGTCCCTCTATACAAGGGGAAAGGTGACCCTCTGGAGTGTGGCTCGTACCGAGCGATAAAGTTATTGGAGCATGGAATGAAGGTATTGGAAAGGGTGTTGGAGAGGAGGATAAGGAAGAAGGTGAAGATCGACAAAATGCAGTTTGGATTTATGCCAGGAAGAGGAACGACAGACGCGCTCTTTATTGTGAGGCAGTTGCAGGAGAAGTACATGGAGAAGAGGAAGAAGTTGTTTCTTGGGTTTGTTGATCTGGAGAAAGCATTCGATAGGGTTCCACGTGAAGTATTGACATGGGCATTGAGGAAGTTAGGAGTGGAGGAATGGTTGATCAGAGTAGTGATGGCAATGTACAAAAAAGCGCGCACAACTGTAAGGATGAAGGACGGGAACAGTGGTGAGTTTGAGGTGAAGGTGGGAGTGCATCAGGGGTCGGTACTAAGTGCACTACTATTTGTAGCTGTGATGGAGGTGCTGGCCCAGAACGTAAAGGAGGGTTTACCATGGGAGTTGTTATATGCAGATGATCTGGTGTGGATTGCGGAAAGTATGGATGGACTGAAGGAAAAGATGAACAAGTGGAAGGAATGTAAGGAGACAAAAGGTCTGAAGGTGAATATCGGAAAGACGAAAGTGATGGCAAGTGGTAAAGCATGTGCTAAGGTGGAAAGAACTGGGAAGTGGCCATGTGCTGTGTGCAGGAAGGGTGTTGGAGTGAACTCCATTCAATGTACAATGTGCGCTGAGTGGGTTCATCAAAAATGCAGTGGTCTGAGAGGGTCATTAACCAGTGTGTCAGCTACATTCCAATGTAAGGTGTGCACAGAGGGAGCTGCAGATGGAGGAAATGTTGAGTTGGATCTTGGAGACGGCGTGAAGCTGGAAGGTGTGAAAACATTTTGCTACCTCGGAGACATGCTGAATGGAGAAGGTGGATCAGACTCGGCAACGTTTGCTGGAGTGAGATGCATGGCAGAAGTTATGGGAACTGAGTGCTGATGAGGAGGGAAGTGTCGTTGAAGCTGAAGGGAAAGGTGTATGCTGCATGTGTGAGAAGCGTTATGACTTATGGGAGCGAGACATGGGTAATGAACGTAGAGCAGCAACGAAGGCTGGAAAGGGTGGAAATGCGAATGGTTCGGTGGATGTGTGGAGTATCGTTGAGAGAGAGGATGACAAATGATGAATTGCGAAAGATGATGGGAATAGAGCCTGTGATTGATGCTGTGAAGAGGATCAGGTTGAGATGGTTTGGTCATGTATTGAGGAAGGATGAAAGTGACTGGTTGAGAAGAGTGATGGAAATGAATGTAGAAGGAAGTAGAGGACGGGGAAGACCGAGAGAGACTTGGCTGAAGATGGTGGAAGAAGAAATGCGGGCAAGGGGGTTAACAAGAGAGATGCAGAAAATAGGGAAAAATGGAGAAGATTGTCATGGGGACCGCAAGGCTAACCCCCGCTCTAGCAGGGAAAATGGCCTTAAAATGCATGTTGTGTTGTGTTGTATATTCTATTGCAATCAAACTTCATTAAGTTCGAGTGAAATCCAAACTTACAAATGTTTGGGTGATTCAGCGCCTTCATTATCGAAGCTTCACGCCAAACCTGCAGAAAAAAAAATTAAAAAGAAAGAAGGAGAAAAGAGATGGAGAAAATTATACAAATTGCTTCTACAACCTGGATTAAGGTTAAATCACCCCATCACAATAACCACAAGATTGTAACTCACACACAGAGACGCACAGCCTCAGGAGCCAAGAGACAATGCATCACAGATAAAGGTTCGACCAAGAGAGTTCAGGGATAAGTTAAACTGTGTTGCTAGTTCTGCAGTTAAAAACCATACAAACACAAACTTACATGTATTGAATAGTTCGGAGATTTTGCCATCCTCAAAGCAACCTGAAAGAGGCGACAAGAGATCGTATTATAACATCTCAGTTACAATGTGGGAAAATAAGTAAAATATATGATATTGGTGTGTCGTGATGTACAATTGTTATATCTGTTTGTGGTGAAGTCAATGTTGGAGATAAATGTCACAAAGGAACAACTTCACATAGACGGGGGTGAAAAGGGGGGAGACGGGAGAGGTAAACAATTACATCAACACACCACAAGTGAATCTCGTCGAGTGGAAGGAAATGGAAGAAGGACAAAACATTGTGGTGCAAGGGATGAGGAAGTTGAAGGGGTGGGGAGAAATGATGGCCATCAGAGTGTTAATTGGGGAAAAAAAGAAAAGAAAAACAATGGTAGGAATAAATAAGCCCCCTCAATTTGCATCAAGGGGGTTTCCCCATTATTTTTGTTAAGATTTCTGACACACCACCACCATCTCTCACAGATTACACATTATTTGATCATTGTAATCACATCTGTGATGTAATCTTCTGCAGGTGATGTGGGGCCTGCAAGTCAAAATAAAATCATTGTTCATCTCATCAGAAATAGAGAAGATACATTCAGATGCAGGATAATTTCCCAATCCCTTTGCTCTCATCCTTCTTCCATGTGTCTCTCCATCATGTCCCTCTACCCTGCTGCCCGTATTTTCCAACGTGGTCTGTTCTGTGTTCTATCACTCTCCCACGAGCTGCCCCATTTCCCAAAATGTGAAATGAAGACACCGGAAGTATATCACAAGCTTGGACCTCTTCTGCAGAGTTGACATTCTTTGCTTTGTAAACGAATACAAAGAATCCTTCTCCAATTTTGGAGATAACTTCCCACATCCCGACCTGAAAACAAAGGCACAAACAGAGCTTCACAACAGTGCTTTTGAAATCAAATATAAACAAAAAAGAACAATCAAAGATTGCAGACCCTCACCAGGACGTGTTTTAGTGGCTTTTGTGTTTGAAAAAAATATGGTGGCTGAACCACGTGACTGATTACGTCATCATTTTTTTTTCCTCCACCAATTTATCCTGAGATCATGATCAAGAAATTTCATCTTGATTGGATGAAGTTTTGTACTTGTCGAATTATGACGTCATAATGGAGGCACCGATGACATCATTAACAGATGCTTTTACACATGGAGAGTTCTTTACAATGAGTCATGTCTCAATCTTTCCTATGCAGCACTTTCGGAGATACAGAGGTGCAAAGTTTTTCGTTTTTTCCAAATGTCGCACGTCCCACGTGACCGATGACGTCATCGTTATAGTTATAGTTAAAAAATTCTGCAGGAGGAGCACCGATGGTGAAAATTTCCTGTCAATCTCACCAACGGTTGCAGAGAAAATCATATTTATTCTGTGCAGACAAACAGACAGACAGACAAACAAACGGACAAAGACAGACAGACAAACAAATGAAAAATCACTCAAAAAGCGACACTTGGCAAAACCGAACAAAGTAGAATGGCACTCAGTAGAGCATCCTTTTGACCTCAAAAAGAATTAGTGGATGAATTCAGTGACCTGATATGCAAATAGTCTTCAAAGTTTCAATTAATCTGATGAAAATTGACAATTTTAGAAAGTTGGCCTATGTTGACCTTTTGGCCGATATTGATCTCAAAAATAGTTGGTGGTTGAAATCAGTTCACTGATCTGAAAATCCCATTCAGATTCTAAGTCAATCAGATGAAAATTGAGGATTTTAGAAATTTGAAACAGGTGGTTGACATTTGGCCTATGTTGACCTTTTGGCCTATGTTGATCTCAAAAATAGTGGGTGGTTGAATTCAGTACGCCGATATGAACATGCCCTTCAAATTTCAAGTGAGTAGGATGAAAATTTAGGATTTTAGAAATTTTGAAATTGTTGTTGACCTTTGGCCTATGTTAACCTTTTGGCCAATGCTGATCTCAAAAATAGTTGGTGGTTCAATTCATTTCGCCGATATGAAAATGCCATTTACATTTCAAGTCAATCGGATGAAAATTGAGGATTTTAGAAGTTTGAAATTGTTGTTGACCTTAGGCCTATGTTGATCTTTTGGCCTATGCTGATTTCAAAAATAGTTGTTGTTGAATCCGGAGTGTTCAACATACTTGCAGAAATTTTTTTTTCCAAGTAACAAACACCCACACACACACAAACCGGTGTGATCAACATACTTGCAAAAAAAAAAAAATGTTTTGCCAAGTAGCAAGCAAACACACACACACACACACACACACACACACACACACACACACACACACACACACACACACACACACACACACACACACACACACACACACACACACACACACACACACACACACACACACGAGTGATCAACATGCTTGCAGAAAAAAAGAAATTTTTTTGGCCAAGTAACAAACACACAAACAAACACAAAAACCGGAGTGATCAACATACTTGCAAAAATAAATGTTTTTTTGCCAAGTAACAAACGGACTCAAATGCAATACCCTCTCCTCTGGTGAAGGTATTAATAAAGCTATAATGTTCAAATGATTATTTCACATCAACTCGATAATCATCATTATATTCATATTCATGTTGCATACCCTAGGTCTAGGGCATCTAGGCAGAGCAGATGCTTGGGCACAATGCTGGTCAAGTCGCCACTCCGGCTCAGGAAGTTAGGGAAGAAATTTGAAATAAGTTCAGGGTGACAGCAATAGTTTGCCTAGTCTTTGTGAAGGACACGATGGGATCTTTAATGTCCACCAACTAAATCCGGCATATGGATGACCAGATTTGAATCACCCTGCCTATCAAACACTGGAATGACAGTTTATAGCTGGGTTGAGATTCAAACCCACGCTGGGCAGCTCACATCAATGACTAAGATATCTCATGGGAACTAAAAAGGAGGAAATAATTGGTAAAATAAATAACATAGAATAATACCACTCATTATGTCATCACGTAATTATACCACTACCTGACTTGCGTCGCCTCAACCCACACTTACATCGTTTTACAAGCCATACCTTTTATTCTTGAACGTTTTCAGAACTTACAAGACTGATAGAAATGCCATAATACATCGCAAAGTACAAAATTGGGAAATCGCAAAATCATTGACAGGACTACTGTACGTTTGTGTACTTGAATATAGCTGTCATTAATCAAAAAGAGAGGAATAACACTCGTAAGTCGTGAAATCTGATAGATGAAGTGGAGACGTTAGGAACGCCTCCGCCCACATTATTACATCATGATACATACTTGTACCAAGTTTGATTTAAATCCATTCAGCTGTTATCAAGAATCACATTTTTACCTGACATGACCTCTAACCTCACAAAAATCACCAAATCACCTCACTTCTCACATTTGATGCCAAAATAGAATCAGTTCATCTTTGCATCATAATATTGTTATGTTTGTCGAGGTAGCAATGGAATACCTTAGGCCAGGTAGGATTGTATAAGGGAGTGTGCTCCGAATGTCGTGAAGAAGAATAAACCTTCCTGTAACTAAGTAGGGCCAGATATCGCGTGAGTGTATATTTGTCTCCCTGTGAGGGGTGGAGCTATGCTAATTGTTTAGGGAATAAGGGTAGATTTCCTGCGTGTAGTTGCCTCCGTGGTTTTCCCTTCGTTTCCTCTAACTCTTACAACACTTACAACACCAGGAATGCAATCAGCGCCTACAATTAAATACACCACATAAGCGCCGACCGGATCCGGCCATTCGACCACTGACAACACCCAGCGAATCATCTCGATGCGTGCGAAGAGGGCCGTTAGGCCACACCCCGAAGAACGATTGGTTGGAACGATGCAATGGCGTGGCACGATTGGTGAGAGTGTGACGTCAGAGAGAATGTTCCCGCACAAGGAACAAAAAGGCAGAGCTCTGCCATTTTCCCTCTCTTGGTTCAGGGCTTCATAACAGTCGCATTTACTCTCTTGCGCTGGGTTTGATTGTGGGCGGATGCACATTTACTCACGTCTGGCCTGGAACCTTCATTGCGAGCAGACGCGTCCTTCTCTTCCCTCTCCTTGGTGTTGGCTTGTGACGGCTGCGTTTCGTGCCGTGTGCACCTGGGAAGTTCGGGACGGTAGGAGCTCGGTGCATCCGAGTGAGAGGGGCGTGGGAGGAGCTCGGGTCTGTTCACTTCGCATCGGCGGCTGGTGGTGAACGCGATTTCTTGCCAACGCATGTTTTCCCGCTCAGGGATGCGGGACCTTTGACAACCCCGGACGGACAAAGAGACCAGAGCTGAGTCCCTCCCAGCTAACATTACACACATTTTTACTTTCGTTATTTTATGATCCTTGTGTGTGTAATTGTGTCTGACTGGAGGATCCTCAATATAGGAATTTTTGTTTTACCGCACATTCTTTGTTATCCTGGCATTACTTTCATTACATCATTATTTGTTACATTTTACATTCCTTGTCTTGTCCATTTATTTGTTTGTGGTTCAGAAAACCAGCATCGCGTCAGCAGTACTGGTAAGCTCTTGCTGCCCTCCAATACCCCCACGCATGTCACCACAGCCATAGTTGAGTAAACGCCTCTGAGTTAAAGCTCGGTTGGCTATCCGTCACCCAGGGGTGTTAATCCCGGTGAACACGACAATATATACTCATACCAAGTTTGGGCAAAATCCCATTGCCGGTTCACAAGTTAGAAAAGCAATATATTTTTTCGTTAACGGGACCTCTGACCTCTTGACCCCAAAATGTAATCAATTCATGTTCACATCATAATAATATCTGCAGCAAGTTTGATTTAAATCTCTTCAGCTGTTCTCAGGTTATCAGATTTTTAACTGACATGACCTCTGAACTTTAATCTGTTGATGCCACAATCCAATCAGTTAATCTTTGCATCGTATATATGAATACCAAGTTTGTTCAAAATCCCAATTACTGGTTCACGAGTTAGCACAGCAACATAATTTTGACTTAACATGACCTCTGACCTCTTGACCCGAAAATATAATCAGTTAATCTTTACAACATTATACATACCTGTGCCAAGTTTGAATTAGATCGCCTCAGTCATTCTCAACTTATAATAGACCTATCACAGACTTTGACCTTTGACCTCTTGCCGCCGAAATAAAATAAGTTTATCTTTGCATCATAATATGTACTTGTAGTAGAATTGAACTCCAAGACCTCTCAGCAGAATATGAGGCTTTATTGTGATCTACCTGGCGTTAACATACATAGTCAAAGCAAACATCTAATGAGACCACCAAAGCAAACAAAACGTATCAAATCATGCATTTCAGGTTCCAATCAATTCTAAGTAACGAATCCAAAAGATTATCTCCCCATCTTACCAAGATATACAAGGATTACATAGCAGCACTGGACAGTGTCTCCCCGACAGATGGTTAAATACACATACCCTCTCCACAGCAAGCATCTGCCCATGGCAGACAGATATGTGTATTACACGCCTGCAATACTCTTCTTCTTCTTCATCTCGAGATTTCACCACAATACTTGAACCAAACTTTGGTCAGAATCACATCCCTGGTTCACAAGTTATCGTGGTAACAAGATTTTTTTTACCTAATATGAACTCTGACCTTTGCCCTTTAACCTCATGACCCCAAAATTGAATCAGTTCATCTTTATCTCATGATACGTAACTTCACTAAGTTTGACAAAGATCCCTTCAGCCCTTCTCAAGTTAACGCGGTAACGAAATCCTATCACGGGCGGATGCACGGACGTACGGATGGTCATACAGGCAGACAGACATCCGGACGGATAACCTGAAAACATAATGCCTTCGGCGACTTCGTCGGCAGAGGTATAAAAATTGTTTTGATTTACGTCATTTTGATAATAGTCACACTTTTCAGGAACGCATCCCCGACGCAAAAAGAGCAATTGCTGTAAAAAGGTAATCAAATGTATTGCTTACCATGACCTGCCCCACATTGCATTCTTCAGACTCATCACTGCAAGTACTCTCATCATCTTCACCATGACAGAGAGAAGATACTGGAAAGAAGAGGCAAAATGAACAGAAAAATGATTGACAGAAAAAGCTCAATAGACAGAATATCACTGTGTTCAGATGTGTGTGCATTGTGCAAATGAGACATCAATTTGTTACGGATTTGTCACTTCCGTTGTTGTGGTTCTCATCCACTGTAAACATTTTTGGTTCCATGTACTATTATTGTTGTCGTTTAAGGGAAAGAGACTACTATTTTCAAAAGGTAAAAAAGTTAATGTTTTAAATGAAATCGGAACCGGATGACGACGAAGAAGAAGAGAAAAAGAGGAGTGGAGAGAGTGAAGTCGGACAAGAAGCCGAGCTGCTTCGAGGTTTTGAGCAAACGTTGGCGAACGAGGGTCACGAGCGAACTTTGGGTTTCCCGGGAAAGGGATTCCTGCGACAGTTGTTATCGCTGTGACAGATAAACCTGCATGTCAGGTTTTGCGGTCGATTCCGAAGAGAAGCGTTGTTTGAGTGCCGTTACGTCTTGAGAACGGGCCGTTGGCCATTTTGACTCGTGCCCAATTTATGCATCGCTCCAGGTTTTTCACCTCGCTTCAACCATTTCACTGCATCCAGACGTTAACCTGGTGTGTGTGTAATGTGGAGTTTGAATGTGGGAAATCTGCGGTTCGCCGATTGGGAGCCGTGGAACGTCCATACCCGAAGGTGTGATTTCCCAGTCCCCTTGAGGGCACCTTTACACATCTTTGACAGCCTGACTGTCACTGTCAACTGAATGGGATTCTGGTCTCGATTCGACATCGTTCTGTCGATCACTGGAGTTGATCAACTTTGGCTTGAAGATGGGGACAGAGACATTGGGGATGTTATTTGCGCTCACTTGGAGCACAGTGAGTTGTATTGTACGAAACTGATGGTACCATCATAGGAAGGATATATTTGTTGTACAATTGATTACTATTGTTTTTTGTACTGTTATTATTGTGTGATCTTAATACAATACTTGTTTGTTGGTAACAATTGGTGAGTTTCACCATTGATCTAAGACATACAGAATAACACATCTTTCTGCCGTGACTCCTCTCGGGGCTCGGAGGTACACCGTGACCGGGGTTTGGGGAGGAGCACCGTGACCGGGGTTTGGGGAGGAGCACGTAACAAATTTCACAAATGAGTCTTCATCCTCTTCTTTACCAGCCACGTGTTCACAAACCATATCCCGGAGTAAGAGGTCAAGGTCTCAGAACATGCAGAATTGGCCCACGTCTTTCAGGAACTGGTTGGCTGGGCCTGACGTGATTGTAGTGGGTAAAGGCAGGCATTTGTAATTTGCTCAGGGTGCCGGCATCGATTTTTGTAATCTTCTTTTTTGTATAGAAGATCGAGGCTCGTGTAAGCGCTAACATTGACCACAAAAAGACAAACTGACACATAAAACATATGATAAAGGGAGCGGGAGGACAATATTGGGAGAGGGAAGCACACAAGTACAACATTTGAGAGCAGGGACGTCAAGAGATCTGTGGGAGGGAGAGGGCTTGGGGGAGGAGGCATGGGAAAGGGGGGGGGGGGGGAGTGGGAGAGGTATAAAACACATGGACACTGCTAGGATCCCAGGAAAGAAGTCGGTATTTCAAAAAAGTGGATCTGGAGTGAATTAACGGGGGTAGAAAATATCAAGATTTTAGATGGGGGAAGATAAGAGATGGTGGTGAGCAGATGTTTTAAAGACCTGGAGGGAAGAGTGGGATTGAAGAGAGTGAGGGAGTTTGTTCCAGAAACGGGAGGTATTAAAGAGTAAAGGGGAGCAGAGAGTCTTGATTTTGGCAGTTTAAACATAAGAGGGTTGCAGGCAGATCTTGGGCGACCTGTAGGAATATTTGGGGGACAGAGCACAGACAGAGCTGGGGGAGCAAGGCTGGAGAGGAATCGGCAGAAGAAAGAAAGACCACCAACCTGCCTGCGGTGAGTAAGTGAAAGGCCCTCGGAGTTAGCTTCGTCGCGGGATATTCCAACGATTCTGAAAGCTTTGGTTTCAACAGCGTGAAGCCGAGCTCGGTGTGAGGCATGAGCACCGGCCCATAGGGGAAAACAGTATTCCATTGAGCTGCGGATGAAAGCCTTGTATGTGGTGAGGAGCTCAGGTGTGCCGAGGAAGGACTTCGCACGACGGAGGATGCCCAGTCGGCGACTGGCTTTGGAGGCCAGCTTGGAAATGTGGTTTTCCCAAGAAAGATCATGGCCAATAGTGAGACCCAAAAGCTTGAGCGACAGAACTTCTTGGAGAGGATTGTTGAGAAAGTAGATGGGAGGGTTGTCCAGTCCATCTTTTCGGAGAGACATAGTAAGAGTGTGAGATTTGCCAGGATTGAAAGATATGTTCCACTTGTTTGACCAGTCTGTGATTTTGTCCAGGTCTTCAGAGAGTGAGGAGGCTGCAGACTGCCGATCTGAGGGAAGAGGAATGGAGCGGCAGAGAGTGGAGTCATCAGCAAAGAGATAGAGAGGATTTTCCAGAGAGTCAGAGAAATCATTGATAAAGACCAGAAAAAGCACAGGGCCCAGAACACTGCCTTTGGGAACTCCAGCCTGAACAGGAAGGGGAGATGAGAGAAATCCATTCAGGGCCACACGTTGTCTACGACCAGAGAGGAAGTCCGCAAGCCATGCATGGAGATTTCCATGGATACCATAGGAGAGTTTGGTGAGCAGAGCTGGGTGCCAGGCCGTATCGAAGGCACGTGATATGTCAAGGGAGACGGCTCTGATTTCCTGTTTGGCATTGAGGACCTCCATCCATTGTTGAGACAGCAGAAGCAGCATGTCTAGAGTAGAATGACCTGGTCTGAATCCAAATTGACGACCGGAGATCAAGCCATTGGAGAAGAGGAAGGATGTGATATCCGAAGCAATGATGGATTCCATGACTTTGCTGATAATTGGGAGCAGGTTGATTGGACTGTAGTTGCAAGGATCTGTTTTTGCACCTTTTTTGTGTAAAGTGGTAATGTTTGCTGATTTACAGGATGCTGGCAGATGACCTTGAGCAAAAGAGAGGGTGAAAAGAACAGAGAGAGGGTGAGACAGAGCGGCAGAGCAGGATTTTAGGACCCGTGGGCTGATGCCGTCTGGTCCAGTTGCATAATCAGAGTCGAGGTTTGACAAAAACTCCTCCACATTGTCAGGAGAGAAGGACACAGAGTCCAGGAGCAGCTGGGTATGACTGGGTACGGTGGGTACAGAGAGAGATGGGTTTGGGGCACAAGATTTTGAGGCAAACACAAAGTTGAGGCATTCGGCTTTGTCACGTGCGGTGTCAACTGTGTAGCCATTTGAGGTAAGGGAGGGGATGGAGGGGGAACAAACACCAGAAACGGATTTGACCAGACGCCACCAGGATTTGGAGGAAGGAGACAGGTTTGAGAGTTCATTCTTGAGCGTGGAGAGATAGTGCTTCCTGGCACTCCTGAGGGTAGACACACTTGTTCCGAGCTTGGTGGAAGGAACTGAGACTGCCTTCAGTTGGATTAGCCTTCCAAGAGGCAAAGGCAAGTTGTTTCAGGGCAACTGCCTCACCACAAGATTCAGTGTACCATGGACGGGAGGAAGGGTAAGACAACTGAAGACGAGATGGGATGAATCTGTGCATGAGAGAGAGAGAGCAGTTTGCTTTGGAAGAATTCCCAGGAAGAATTGATGTCAGAGGCAGTGGAGATGGGAGACCAGTCCAGATGATTGATGGCTGCTTGAAGACTGTGCCAGTCGGCCTGAGTGAAATGCCAGACTCGGCGACGCTGAGGAGGCTCTCTGAGAATGGCCAGAGAGATGTCAACTTTAACAAGCACATGATCAGAAGAACCGAGTGGGGCAGAAGAAGAGCAGCAGACATTACCAGGGAAGTTTGTCATAACCAAGTCTAGAAGAGAAGATACACCATTGCCTGAGATCCGGGTCGGGAAATTGACAGATTGTGTCAACCCAGTGAGTCGCAGAAGTCCTTTGCTGAGGTGCCATGGCTGGTGAGAGATGAACCGACACCCAGCCAGCTGACATGATGACAGTTGAAGTCGCCACATATGAGGAAGAGAGAGTTGGGATGAGTGGACAGAAGTTGGTCCATGTTGTTAGACAGTGAAATGTAAATGGAGTCATCACTGTTTGGAGGATGGTACAGAACACATATGAACAAAAGGTGGAAGCGGAGAGGAAGCCGTAGCCAGAGGTACTCCTGGGGGTGAGGTGGAGAGAGGGCAGTGCAAGGAGAGTGAGGCACAGAGTTTTTGATAAAGATAGCCACCCCACCACCAGGACGAGGCTCAGGTCTATCAGACCGGAAGAGGGAGTAACCAGGAAGAGATATTGAGGAATCAGAGACATCTTGAAGGAGGAAAGTTTCTGTTAAGCAGATCAAGTCTGGATTGTCAGAAGCAACCTGTATGGAGAGATCAGTCAGGTTTGAGCGAAGGCCCCGGATGTTTGAGGTCCATACCGTTAATGAAGAGAGAGGGGGAGCATCGGGTACAGGACAGGGGAGGGGAGATGTCGGGTAAGATGAAGGATGAGAGGGGGAGGTAGGGAGAGCAGTTGATAGTGTGTCAGAGATTACAGAAGAGTTATAAGAAAAAGAAGGATGAGGAGAACGAAAGGTTTGATGGTGAAGGTATGAGGCACAGTGAGGGGTTGTTTGAGGGGGGACAGAGGAAAGTAGAAGGTTGGGGGAGGTGGAGGTATGAGATAGAAGGGAGACGAAGTGGGGAGGAGGCAGCTTTGAGGAGGAGGAGGGGGGAGGGAGAATTGGAGAGGAATGGTATGTGAGGAGATTTGAATGGGAGGGGTTGGGGGGGAGTTTTGAAGGGGAGGAGTGAGGGGGGAGTTTAGGAGGGGAGGGGCAAGGGGGGAGTTTAGGAGGGGATGGGCAAGGGGGAGTTTAGGAGTGGAGGGGGAAGGGGGGGGTTTAGGAGTGTAGGGGCAAGGGGGGGGGGATATGGAGGGGAGGGGCAAGAGGGGAGTTTAGAAAGTGGATGATTAATGAAAGATGAAAATTGATAACAAATTGGGTTTATTGTGATTTTCAAGTTAGCAATCCGATTAAGAACGATGGAAAGAATGTGAATTTGGAGCATGCAGTGATTTAGAGTTATAAGGGATTTAATTTATTTTTTTTGAAGTGGAATGCGTTGGAGAGGAAATTGAAAGAAGCCTTTTAAATATGAAGAAAAACAGCGTGTTGTAATATACCACTGAATAAAACACTGAAGGGGAAAGTTTAAACATATTTAAATAATATTTAAACAGAACCGTGAATAATCATAAATGCACAAAATTCCGACGGTGGGAGGGCCGAGAGGGACCACCACGAGTCACGTGAACAGAGCAAAAGGTGGATGGCAAGGAGATAATGGGGGCGGGGCGAACAGCACACCTGGACAGAAGTACAGGATGAGACAACAGCACACGTGGAGAAAGAAAAAATAAATGCTTTTGGTTATTTTTTATTTTTTATTGGTTTTTTTGGGGGGGGGGTGGGGATTTAAAACGTCAGAGTATTATGTTCGGGGTAGAAGGGAAAAATCTATGCCGAGCAAAACACGAAGTAGGGGACTTAAGTTAGCAAACAACGACGGGGGTACAAGGCCGCACACGACGAGCAGAACACGATTAATTACGGTATTTGCCAGACGGTATTTAAAACGTTAGACAAGTAGTTGATGTTCGGGGAAGTTAGGGGGAGAGGAGAAAATTTAAGAAATAAGCAATACAGCGAAGGAAAGAACTTAAATTCACAAAACACCTATGGGGGTAGGGAAGCCGAGAGAAACCAGGCCGCGCACGCGGTGCGACAGAAAACGATTAAATTATACAAAAGTTTGCAAGAATTGCAAATCAACACCAACTGGAAAACACACTGCAACACATGCACAATAAAAAAACGAGTAGAAATTGACGAAGACACGAATGGAAAAAATACTATAACTTTGCTGCCGTGCAGAGGTCGAAGACATTTCCTTGCTCCAGGGACCAGAAACGGAAGTGACCGGAGTGAAGTATTGTTACGGATTCGTCACTTCCGTTGTTGTGGTTCTCATGCACTGTAAACATTTTTGGTTGCATGTACTATTATTGTTATCGTTTAAGTGAAAGTGATTACTATTTTCAAAAGGTAAAAAAATTAATGTTTTAAATGAAACCGGAACCGGACGACGACGAAGAGGAAGAGGAGAAGAAAAGAGAAGGCAGAGCGAGTCAGTTGGACAAAAAGCTGAGCTGCTTTGAGGTCTGGAGGAAACGCCGGCAACCGCTGTTCGTGTTCTTTTACAGGGGGTTGGTGGCTGTGTTAAAGCTCCTCTTCATGTCATCCATTTAGAGTCTGATTTGGTGTCAGGACCAGTCACCGTAGGTTTACAAGCCACTCTTCCTGTAAAGGGAATCTCTTTTGTGATCGGGAATGATTTGGCCGGTGGTCAAGTTTCTGGTAATCCAATGTTGGTTGAAAAGCCCAGTATGGAAAATAACACCGCACAGTCAGAGCAGGAGATTCCGGGTATCTTTCCATCCTGTGCAGTGACTCATGCTATGGGTAGGAAGCGCTCTGAAGAGAAAGAGAAGGTATTGACGTCACGCTTTGCACAGGCACTTCTTGTCGAGTACCCTGAAACTAAGTGTCAGCACACACAAGTCATGGATGGAGGCAATGTTGGCAAGCTCTTTGTAGGTGGACTGAACTTTGACACAAGTGAAGATGTTCTGGACTCTATCTTTGGCAAATATGGACCACTCTTGGAAGTGCTGCTGATAAAAGACGGAGACGCAAAAGTCGAGAGGGTTTGGCTGTCACGTTTGAAAACACAAAGGACGCCAAAGAGGCAGAAAAGGATTTGAATGGCAAGGATTTGGATGGTCGGACCATAACAGTAGAGAAGGCAGGCCATGGGCGTCGAGGGGGCTACAGAGAAAGAAAACGTGGAGGTAGTTTCAGGGGTGGCTATGGCTCCCGGGGTGGGAGTAGTAGTTTTGGTGGCGGCCGCAGTCGTGATTACTACGGAGGCTCCCAGCAGCAGCAGCGCAGTTTTGACAACTCTCGACGGGATGACTATTACGGTGGTAGCCGAGATGGGGACCGCTACTCACGTGACTACAGCACCCGACTCTACAACTGTGATTATGATTTTTATGATAAAGAGAAGAGTTGGAAGCACTCGGTGCTCAGGAGCAGCCGAGCCAAGATTCCTACATGGATTAACCCGTGAACTCCCCGTCCCTAAATGCGTCCATGCAGTGAATACTTCAAGGCCTCCCCACCCAACCACCATGAAACCTGGCTCTCAGCTCAGCCTCCTCCAAAAAGTGCTATAGATTTGCTTTGCTTTGGATTTTTGATCACAACCCCTTAACCTTCATTCAAAGAATGAAAAATAAAAATCAGAGGTTGATGAGATGGAGTTTGGCTTTGCAGGAGTTCAACTTGGAAATTGAGCATGTAAAGGGCAGGGATAATGTCGTTGCTGATGCTTTATCCAGAGTGAACTAACTTTGGAAATTCCTGTAGGTTGTTTGGAAGTTTTGCTGCTTTATTTTGGGGAATATTAATTATTGTTGCTCATGTGAATTGATCATTTGGGTGTGAGTTTTACTTTTGTTTGTTAAGAGTTTTTGCATGCAAAGAAAGTTTTCACTATGTTCAAACTTTCTTTCTTGAGGGGGGGAAGTGTTATGGATTCGTCACTTCCGTTGTTGTGGTTCTCATCCACTGTAAACATTTTTGGTTGCATGTACTATTATTGTTATCGTTAAGTGAAATAGAGATTACTATTTTCAAAAGGTAAAAAAGTTTATGTTTTAAATGAAACCGGAACCGGACGACAACGAAGAGGAAGAGGAGAAAAAAAGAGAAGGCGGAGCGAGTCAGACGGACAGAAAGCTGAGCTGCTCTGAGGTCTGGAGGAAACGCCGGAGAACGGGGGTCACGAGTGAACTTTGGGTTTCCCAGGAAAGGGATTCCTGCGACAGAGTTGTTATCCCTGTGACAGATAAACCTGCGTGTCAGGTTTTGCGGTCGATTCCGAAGAGAATCGTTGTTTGAGGGCAGTTACGCCTCGAGAACTGGTCGGTTGGCCATCTTGCCTCGCACCCGATTTTCACATCGCTCCAGGTTTTTTACCTCGCTTCAACCATTTTCACCGCATCCAGAAGTTAAGCTGGTGTGTGTGTATAACATGGCTTTTGAATGGGAAATCTGCGGTTCGCCGATTGGGAGCCGTGAAATGTCCGTACCAGAAGGTGTGATTTCTCCCTCGCTTCTGGAGGGTGCCTTCGCCCATCTTTGGCAGTGGCACTGTCAACCTAACAGGATTCTGTTCTCGATTCGACATCGTTCTGTCGATCACTGGAGTTGATCGACTTTGGCTTGAAGACGGGGACAGAGACATTGGGGATGTTCTTTGCGCTCACTTGGAGCACAGCGAGTTATATTGTACGAAACTGATGGTACCATCATCGGAAGGATATATTTGTTGTACAATTGATTACTATTGTTTTTTGTACTGTTATTCTTGTGTGATCTTAATACAATACTTGTTTGTTGGTAACAATTGGTGTGGTTTCACCATTGATCTAAGATTCTAAGACATACAGAATAACATCTTTCTGCCGTGACTCCTCTCGGGGCTCGGAGGTACACCGTGACCGGGGTTTGGGGAGGAGCACGTAATATAAATAATCTTAAAATGATACGTGGTTCAGGATGAGGTCAGATGAGGTCAGATGAGGTGATTAAGAGAGGTTTATCATTTCATATCAGCTCAACAGCGATACCTAAACCGAGAGTTAAATTATAATGTGATATTGAACAATATTTTAGATGGTGATTCTGCTTTTAAGAAAATTAAGCTATTATCTAAAATCGAAACACAAATATTCGTTGGTCCTTTTTTTCGAGTATAATGAAAGATGAGGAGAGTTGTTAAGTTAAAATAGGGAGAAAAATGGTGTAATTTTTCAAGAGATGGGGTGTGAGTCAATAAGTTTCCATAATTTTCCCCATTGACTTCAATGTTAAGTTTGATGTGTCCAAGAACCCCCATTATCCCTCTACTCACATTTGTGACCAAACACACAACCTGTGAAGCACCATTTGATTTTATGAAACGGATGGAATCGCCAGGACGGACATTGGTCAATAGTCATTGGTCATGCTACGCTGTCCACAGTTGGAAGCGAGGGGAAGCTGACATTTCTGGCATCAACCCTTCATTGGACCAAAAAAGCCAAAAACAGTCCGATACAGGGCCTCATGAGCAAGACTGGCTCTTTATTCGACAGTGCATGGTCAGGATGAGAAGCAAAGCAGATTGGACAGTTTAGAGGTAAATTTGCGACGTCTGATACTATATTTCCATCTATAGATGATATGAACACAGTACAATTGATTGATGATATGAACCCTGATGAACACAGTACAATTTATAAATGGGGGATTCCTTCAGGAAAGGGATAAAGGAATAGTGGTGGAAAAAACACACAAATGCATCTGAAACAGTGTTGGACAACAATAATGAAGGCAAATTTTCGTTTGTTGATGGATATAAAGGGATTTATATTTTCCAATCAGACAAAGCAGTCTTTGTCTTTACAATCAAGACCATGCTCATATTTAGCACAAGAATGGATTGGCAAGCATCATTAGCCGAGAAGGCAGATGTACCGATGATGCAGTGCCCTCTGCTGGTTTTTGGCAGGAATTTGGAATTTGCCCAGGGTGCTAGTGATAGCTCCTCTACTCTTCCTGAAGGACACCATGTGATCTTTAACACTCACCACATCATGCGGGCACATGGGACACCCAGTTTAAGAACCATCTCACATCAAAATAAGATCATCCTGACCATGATCTTTATGAACCACGTTAACCCTTCCCAACCCAAACCTATTACTTGCTTCCTTTCAGCGTTTCCTCCACCTCATTGATCATGTCATTTTACATTTTCATTGAAATTGATTTGCTCTCACAATCATCTGGTACCATCTACGATCCAAAGGTTGCCCCTTACGGAACGCAATTTAAATGTTTATCTAGCAGCTCGATCTTTAACTTCCTCATCTATTCCATTATCTTGTCTGTCCATTTTAATCCTTGCCTTCCTCCTCAACCATAAATATTCCAAATCAGTATTGTTTTGTATTGGTTGAAGTGATGCTCAACTTGGCCAAATATTACCCATTGGGTGCCTCTGCACTACAGTTACACCTGTGACCGAGTGAAGCTGTTAAAATACCGCCATGGCGTCACTGCAGGATCAAAACAAAAAGTTTGGAGCAAGCAAGGGAAAGATTACTGTGATGATAGGAAGTTGTTTGTGTCAGTCATGAGGAACAAGCAGCCACCACGCTATTTTGTAAGCCAAGCAGCCACCACCACGGAACAAGCAAGCTATTTTGTGAAGATGATTTCTCAAAACTCACCAGTTATCCGCTCATCACCAGATACATTTTTCAGTTGAGGCCCAGCGGACTCTTCCTCAACAGATCCATTTGACACTTTCAGCTCAGCATTCCTGCAGAAAAGAAAGATTTTGTGAAGCTGTCGTTAAATAAATGTCGCAAATAAGAAAATGTCAGAATAAATGTGCAGTCAGGCAGGTGAAAATTAGACTACATCGATTCTTTGTGTTTTTTACATTCAGACAGCAAACAACACCATGACACTGTGCTCCCCGACCAACTATCTTCAAAGACAGTTGCCAAGGAAGCCAAGAAATGTCACGTGGTGAAGGTCACCCAAAAAATGTTTACACCACTTTTTCTTTCCTCTTCGTGTCCCAACCTCCTCACCTCCAAACTGTCTAGCCTGGTTTGAATCCCGACTCAGCAATACACTGTCGCGCGAATCCCTCGGTTAATGCCACAGGATCGCGGATGATCGAACGGGCTTTAACTGTGGCGACGATCAATTCAGATTCGACTATAAAAGCGCAGGAGGAAGAAGGAAGAGGAAGAAGCGGCAAGCGCTTACCTGTAGCGATCTGACGGCAGCTCCAATCCTGGAGGAAATGAACTCAAACGGAAATCCGGGGTAAAATGTACAAAAATAACAGGTTTATTCTGCGGAACCCGATACAAAGAAATGCGACGATAAAACCTAATTCTAAATTGGGACATCCCCACATAGACTTCAAATACGAGACAAAGGAAGAATGAATAAAAGAAATGTCTCGTCGTGTGCTGGTGAATGCGAGCTTATTTGGCTGGCAGTGTAGAGCCGTCAGGAATCGACGGCTCCAAGCGAACAAGCCCACCGCGGCTCCGATGTCGGCGGGAAGCAGGCCTCAATGCGCCCCTGTTCGCACGCCGTCAGGCTTCACCGAGCGCCTCGCTCACTACGCTCCGCCTGCAAGCCTTGCTCGTAGCACCAAGCCTCGCTCTAAGCGCACCAAGTACCAAGAGCACAGAGCACCAAGAAGAACCCAGGGAAGATGTCAACGACCACCAGGGAAGACGACGACCAAACACACCGAAGCACAAGCACCCGCGTATAACCCAGAACAAAGAACGTAGAGCGGAGAGCGAAGAGCGATCTCCAAGAGTCCAGCGCAGAGAGACAAAAGGCCCGCGAGCGAGACGTTTTGTCACTCGCCCTGTGTCGTCAGTTCTGGCGCGTTACCAATCTGTGCCTCGTATCTTTTTGGTCTTTTGTGCCTTCCGACGTCACCGGCGCTCTTCCTCTAATCGGCAACCCCCTTCTAAGTCGTGTGTTCGCGCCTTCCGCACTGATTGGCCGAAGGTTCGCGCCTTCCGCACCAACTATCGCGCCTTCCACCTCAACTAATCACACGTTCCCTGGGCGTGGCTCCAGCCTGCCACGATGCTCACCGCCAGGCCAGCCGGAGGTGTGGCCGGCCGCGGCCCCATGCGGCGGTGCCCCGATCTGGCTTCCTGCCTGTTTTCTTCCAAAGTCATTGTGGTGGAGGGGAATTATTTAATGTGGTGCACGAATGGGCCTATCTAGTGTCTATGTGAGTGTGTTGCCATCAGGGACACTGGGTTGGCGACAGAGGGGACGACAAACGAGGGAATTTTATCCATAATCCCTGTACTACTTAGCACACCCCGCCCCCTCGTGGCGGGGCCACAGATACAACTTATACTGACATCCCAGCTAAACATATAACTTATTACAGGTAGATTCCCTACCTATCAGATCGACCTGGCTCTAGATATTCTTCTACACCCATGACATAACTCTCTCATCCTGGTAATTCACAGACAGGATAATTCATCAATGTGTGTGCCATCCTTTGGATGTACAGTCATGGCCAAAAATATTGGCACCATTGCCACTTTTTCAAAGAACTCACAATTTTCTCAAAAATAAGTTGAAATTGACAAAAGTATTTGGTCTCCACAATTCTTTATTTCACTGTTAATATTACAGAACCTCTGTTTTTGATTCAGAACTTAATATTTATTTTTTAAATCAGAAAATAAAACTAAATGACTGACAAAATTATTGACACCCTCGACTTAATATTTGGAAGCACAGCCTTTGGACAAAATAACTGCAGTCAAGCGCTTCCTATAGCCATGAATGAGCTTCCCACACCTTTCTACTGGCCCACTCTTCTCCTGTTCTCCCAGATTTGAAGGATGCCTTCTCCCAACTGCTGATTTCAGATCTCCCCACAGGTGTTCAATGGGATTTAGATCTGGACTCATTCCTGGCCATTTAAGAACAGTCCAGCGTTTTGTATTGAACCATTCCTGGGTGCTTTTTGAAATGTGTTTGGGGTCATTGTCCTACTGCAAGATCCATGACCTTCGACGGAGACCCAGCTTTCTGACACTGGGTTGAACATTGCGCTCCAAAATGCCTTGGTAATCTCCTGATTTCTTGATGCCATGCACCCATTCAAGGCACCCAGTGCCAGAGGCAGCACATCAACCCCAAAACATCACTGAACCTCCTCCGTGTTTGACTGTAGGGAAGGTGTTATTCTCATTGAAGGCTTCATTTTGTTTTCTGTAAACATATAATTGATGTGCTTTACCAAAAAGCTCTAATTTGGTCTCATCTGTCCACAGAAGGATTTTGGCTTGTTCAGGGGTGTTTTGGCAAACTCCAGTCAGGCTTTCTTATGTCTCTCAGTGGTGGGTCCTCCTGGGTCTTGTTACGTGTTACCTTCCCAAACTGCGGTGACGGTGCCCCTCAGAGTCTCGAGAGGGAACGCAGCAGAAAGATTTGTTCAAACTGAGTCGCGTGTTTTCAATGAGCAATCAACGAGATAGTCTCTCGAGAGAATCTCAAAGCCACCTTTGTTTATGTGGATAATGTCACTGTATGTGGACGAACACAGAACGAGAACGACAATAACTTGAAACGATTTATGGATGTAGCTCGCAAGTACAAACGGACTCTCAATGATGACAAATGCACTTTCTCAGCAAAAACTAGCAAGCTTTTGGGATATACCGTTTCCGAAGGCTCGATTCGTCCTGACATGTGCTGTTTGCAAACTCTACTGGAAATGCCACCTCCTCGTGACTTAGCCATGCTGAGACGAAGCCCGGGGCTGTTCGCACATTATTCCAAATGGATGCCGAAGTATTCCGAGAAAATTTGTCCTCTGGTTGAAAGCAAAAAATTCCCGTTGTCTTCAGCTGCCAAAGGGGCTTTTCATAATTTGATTAATGATATTGCCCAAGTGGTTGTGATGTCAATTGACAACAGTGTGCCCTTCGTTGTTGAGACCGACGCCTCCAAGTACGCAATTGCAGCTACCTTGAATCAGTCAGGCCGACCCGTGGCCTTCTTCTCCAGAACGTTATCACACAGTGAGGGGCGCCACTTGTCTGATGAGAAGGATGCGTACACCATTGTGGAGGCCTTGCGTAAGTGGAAACGCTTTCTTCTTGGAAAACACTTTTGTTTGATCACAGACCAGCGATCTGTAGCTTTTATGTTTGAAGGTCAACATTCCCAGAATATAAAGACTGAGAAAATTGCGAGGTGGCGTATCGAGCTTGCGGAATTTGGCTACGACATTCTACATCGCCCTGGCAAGGATAATGTAGCTGCCAATACATTTTATTGTGCTTTCTGTGTGACCGTGGGATCTGAGGGGGATTGCGGGAGCTGCATGATTCGCTCTGTCACCCGGGAGTCACTCGTCTGGCTCATTTTGTTTGATGTCGAAATCTTCCCTACTCTGTTGAGGACGTAAAGCGAATCTGTAGTTCTTGTCCTATTTGCGCTTAACTGAAACCGCATCAAGGGGTTTTGATCAAAGCCACCCAACCGTGGGAGCATCTGAACATTGATTTTAAAGGTCCCCTCCCTACAGACACCTCTAATCGTTATATGCTCACCATCGAAGCCGAGTACTCACGCTTTCCAGTTGCTTTTCCTTGCAGAGATCTCTCTTCAAATTCAGTGATTAAATGTCTCTCTGAGTTATTCGCACTGTTTGCTTGCCCAGCATACATTCATTCGGATCGTGGAGCCGCTTTCATGTCTCGAGAGATAAAACAATTCCTTCACGGAAGAGGTATAGCCTCCAGTCGAACGACCAGCTATAATTCGCAAGGCAATGGTTCGGTAGAACCATTCAATGGGGTAATCTGGTGTGCTGTTTCAATGCAACTCAAATCACGTTACCTTTAGGTCGGCCTGTGCGAAACGGTGCTGCCTGACACGCTACATTCGATACAATCTTTATTGTTCACGGCCACTAATGTAACACTGCATGAACGCTTGTTTTCCTATCATTGTCGGAGTTCTAGTGGACACTCACTAATGACATGGTTGTCAGAACCAGGACCTGTATTGCTACGTCGATCTATATGTCAAAGCAAATATGAGCTGCTCGTTGATGAAGTGAATCTTCTTGAAGCTAATGAGGAGTACGCTCATGTTCGCTTAGCCGATGGTCGCAAGACCACCGTGCCAATTCTTCACCTCGCGCCACGTAGGGAGGCTGTGGAGAGAATTTGGGACCCTGAGTCACAGGTAAAGTCACCCGAAGGGTTTTTGGAGAAGATTGCTGTACCGATCAAGGGTTTGTCAGAGATGGTGTCCGTGGCGCCCAATCTGAAAAATCTCCCGACAATCGAGGAGATGCCACAGGAGGAGACGGAACGTACTCCTGAGCCGGGGATTTGTCGAACACGTAGTGGTTGATCTTGCCGACCTCCGAATCGTTTGAATATACGATCTGCCATAGATTTGTTGATATTCTGCTTTGTCGTCAAAACCATCCTGGTGCCGTTTTCGTTTCACATTTATTGGAAATCATTATTATTTAAATTGATTTTGATTTGCTGCTATTAGGAGCTTCATTTTTCCAGTGGGAAAGATTGTGCTGATTGTGAAGAAGAGGATTTGAAAGTGTCGACCTCTAGGGGCTTGTGAAGAAGAAGAGGAATTGAAAGTGTCGACCGCTAGGGGCTTGTGAAGAAGAAGAGGTATTGAAAGTGTCGACCGCTAGGGGCTTGAGGCTATTTTAGATCTGGCCGTGCGAATGCTTGGGGAAGACTTGGCCTGCTTTGAGCCAAAGTCAGACAATGATTCATGCTGGTAAGATTGAGAAAGAGTACTCTGCGAGCTGGCTCGATTGTATTGCCTCGCTTAATATTCGTAATCTATAAGCTTTAATATACTCTTGTTGCATTTGCCTGTGTTTCTTCGATCCTGCTTGATTCAACTTTTATAAAGCCTGATATTGACAAAAAGCTTCTCCATCATTCATTACAGCGTTTGTGGTTCAAACCTTCCCCATTGTTCTCTTTCTCATTCCCATTCCATCATTTTCCTTCAATCCCCTTTCACAAACCTTCATTTTCCTTCAATCGTCTTCCCAAACCTTCATTTTTCCTCTCTGCATTCGAAGCTCATTTCCAAACTCCAATTTACCGACATTGTACTTGAACTGACCGCCATTTTCAAGCACCCATTCTCAAATCCTTATTCCCCGACACCGGATTCGAACCCCCCCTTCTCAAACACACCCTCTCAAATCACATCACCTCACCATTGTTTCCACCTCCTCACATCCTGGTTACACAAAAGGCACCACACACCGTGCTCCACAAACTGCCAAGCAGAACGGTCAATGATCTCATCCCGGTAAGACTGACATCTTACATGTCTTTCACATACGCACCACAGAACCTTGCATCTTTCAGCACAGACACCTCAGGGCTGGCCTGTTGTGGAGCATCAATGAACGACACAAGACCACCAACATTTATTTTCAGAGCTAAGCACCACACTCCACAACTCGACAGCACACGTCTCGCTTGCACCAAGCATCCACATGCATCGACACCTCGTTGAGCCATAATGGGCCAAACCTGTTCACATGAGGGTGAGGAAGGGGTCCCCAAAACGCATTGACCTCTTCCTTTTTGTCCCCTTTTCTGTCTAATTTCCCCAGATGAACATGGTACCGAACTGTATTTTGTTTAAAGCAAATTGTACAAGGGGTTTCATTGAATGCTAGGGATAGGACTGTTTCTTATTTGACACTGCAGTCTCTTGTAAATACGTGCCTGTTTAATGCAAGATCTGTTGTTTCCAAACCTGCAAGATTGTCTCTTTCCTTCATCGTTTAGACGTACTGGACAATAAATAGAAGGGAAATTGTACCCCACTGATTCACTACGCTAGTCCAGCCGGCATCCCACCTACCGTTTCGCTCGGCCGTATGTAATAAATAGATAAAGGCGGGAGCCGAGAGCATAGTCCCTATCTGAGCTAACTAATTAGTCACCGGGAAAGTAAAGTGAAAGTTAGCCGCAGGGACTATGCAACATTTTAATCACCTTAGATGGCGTCAGTGGTTGCTTTGGAACCCGTCCGGTCACAGAGTTGTTCACAACTGGTCGGCTGCAGGGTCTCAGGTCAGGAAGCAGTAACCACCAGGAAGCAGAAGCAGAAGAGCGGCCATCCGTAACCAGGCAATGTACCCGTAACAGATTTTTGTTTATACCCTGGTGATGTTTCTGGACCTCCTCCACAATGTTTTCATCGCCATACACTCAAACACCACTCCCACACCACCTCAACACCCAACACCTTCTCAGTGATAAGTACATGAACTGATTAATTTAACTAATGTGGTGTTCATTGAGAGCAAGCATTATGGGAGAAATGGCCTCCTCAGAGTTCCTTGTGTTGGTTGACAGTATTTTTTTTTTTTTTTTTTTTTTGGATACATAATCGAGGCTCGTGAAAGAGCTAACATTTATCACACAAACAAATCAAACAGACAAACAAACAAAGTATATAAAAAGGGGAGCGGTAGACAAGATGGGGAGAGAAGGGGAAGCACATAAACACAACATTTGAGAGAAGGGACATCGGGAATGTGTGGGAGTGAGAGGGCTTGGGGGAGGAGGCGTGGGAAGGGGAGGGGGTGGGAGAAATATAAACACGCGGACACCATTAATGATATTATTCTGATATAATATTGCACAAATCAGTTGTTGCGTCCTTTGTTATGGAACAAATATTTGCAAAAAAGATTAATATTTTGATATGCCTGGTTGAAGTGCATCACATCCCTCTCCTCAGATCAGGTAGCTCGTGACGCTTGTCATTTGCACTTCTCGATGGACATTCTTACAACCTTAAACTTCATCTTCTTCTTTAGATATCTCTTCCTTATTTTGGAGTCTGGCTGTGGGAACAGTTGTGGCAGTGGGAACAGGTGTGGCACAAGGTTTTCACGAATCGGTTGACCAATAGTTTTGTTGACTGGCAGGAATTTGTCATTTGTTCAGGGCACCGGCGATAATTTGTCAACTCTTTGCAAGAGACGTGCCAACCCAGCTTAAACTAGAACGCCACTCAGTAGGGCGCATACTCCCGCTGTGGGTGGCCGCCGCCGAGCCGTATCTTCCAAAGGTAAAAAATCCTTCAAAAAATTCCTGGATCCACAATAATATCCTGAGCTTCACCAAAAACGAATAAATTCTTCCTTATCCCAAGGGCAATCATCCCACCAACTTTCATCCAAATCCGTTTAGAACTTTTCCAGATATCTTGTCACAAACACATGAACACACAAACACATGAACACACGAACACACGAACACACACACACGGACGACATGATCGAATGCATTACTCCCTGGGAGGAGTAACAACTCGGTAGAATCCCTCAGCCCCGATACCTCCAACCAATGGTACAGAAATTATTTAAGGAGCAAAATGTGATCGAGACACGACAGGGAGAGCTTGAATTTGCTGAGATAAACACCATTCATATTGCGAGTATGTTTCATGTCAGGACATTCCAAAGGGATATTTTCTCTTACTTACACGTCATGTGGAATGTCACCACAACACTTGTTCTTCTTATCATGTGTGGTAAACTTTTGCCTAGGTTGAAAAATATTGAAAAGTCAGTTTCTTGTACATTTGGCACGGCAGATATTTCCAAAAACAAGTTTAAAAATTCAAGAGGAAAACAAAATTATTTACTTCAGATGCTTCCAACAACTGATTTTCTTTGCCTTGGTTGATGAAGCCTCGTTTATCTTTGGTTCCCTGCAAAAGAACAGAACTCTTAATACACAATTGAGTACAAATGGGCTAAACCGGATTTCATATACATTCTCCATTTCAACAAATGACAAAATAATATCCCCTCCAGTAAACATCATGTTAAATAAAACTATGTGGGAAAAGGTGCATAAAAGAAAACATAAAAAACCCAGGATTTGATCAAGACGGGCGGACGGACAAGTGAATGTGCAATCGATGCTTTTCAGATTTGGAAAAGACCCCGCAGAGTTACGTCCAACACATAAAATAACCCTGGAGTTCAGATTGCAGTCCACAGTGATTGCTTCATCAGTTTACCCATCCTCGAACCAGGGGAAAGGGATAAACGTTGCGATTGTGGTTCGAACCTTCCCCATTGTTCTCTTCCTCATTCCCAATCTTTCATTTTTCCTCTCCGTATTCGAACCTCATTTCCAAACCCTTATTTCCCAACACCCAGATTCGAACCCCCGTTGTCAAACACACCCTCTCAAATCACATCACCTCACCATTGTTTCCACCTCCTCAAATCCAGGGAACGCAAAAGCTTCTCACATCCTGGTAACTCTTTTTCCCTCCTCACATCCTGGTTACGCAAAAGGCGCCATGCACGGTGCTCCCCAAACTGCCAAGCAGAACAGGCAATGACCTCATTCCGGTAAGCCTGACATCTCACAGGTCTTTCGCACAGGCTCCCAGGGCCATCGACAAGGGCGTGGAAGGGAGGATGACCACAACGGGGCTCGGATCTAATTGTAAGAGGGATAGCGCCAGGATCCACACTGTGGATCAAGCAGACAGCTCTCGTGAGATGTCTGAGTATGAACAGATGAAGGTCATGACATTAGATCCAGAGAGAGTGGACATGAAGCAAATTAACAGCCTGGAGGAGTCAAAATACCCAAGGCAGATCTATGTGACAATGGAAGTAGAAGGAAGAGAGGTTCGCTTTCAGGTTGCCAGCGGTGCTTACATGCAATATTATTCCAAGGAAGTATGCCAGGAGGCTATGGAAGACTAACCAAATTTTATCCATGTGCAATGGTACGACGGTAGTCCCACTGGGAAAATCCAACCTCAAGATAAACAAGTACAAAAAATGGAAGAAAATACAAAGTAGAATTTGTAGTAATAGGAGGACTGCATACAAATTCTTGGCAGCAGGGCAGCACAGCAAATTGAGTTGACAACATTGCGCATAGAGAACCTGAGGAGCGTACATGCCAGAAAGGAAGAAAGTTTCCCTCTCAACAAGAGACAGCTGCTGGAGGAATTTGCAGATGTGTTTGAGGGGACTGGAAAGCTGGAAGCGAAATACCATCTAATGCTAGAGGAGAGTAAGAGGCCTGTAGTGCATCCACCAAGGCGTATTCCAATTGTGTTGAAAGGAAAGTTGAAAGCAGAATTAGGCAAGCTGAATGAGGCAGGGATAATAGCTCCTGTAGACTTGCCGACTCCCTGGGTATCCAGCCTTGTGTGTGTGTGGAGAAATCAAATGGGAAATCGAGAGTATGTCTGGATCCGACAGACCTTAATCAAGGACTGAAGAGATGTCACTATCCAATGACTACAATTCAGGACATACTGACAGAATTGAATGAGGCGAAGGTGTTCCGCGTATTTGATGCCAAGAATGGTTTCTGGCACATTGAACTGGATGAGGAGTGTTCATACTTGACCACGTTTAACACTCCATATGGTAGATATAGATGGCTGAGGATGCCATTTGGGCTCTCAACGGCCCTGGAAGAATTTCAGAGGAAACAAAACCAAGCACTCGAGGGTTTGCAGGGAGTGCAGTCAGTAGCAGATGACATCCTGGTGTTTGGGAAAGGAAAGACACAGGCAGAGGCAGAGCGAGACCATGACAGGAAGGTGAGAGTATTGATGGAGAGATGTATAGAGCGAGACCTGAAGCTGAACAAGGAAAAGGTGAAATTCAAACTCAAAGAAGTGACCTTCATTGGTCAAGTCGTCACTTCAGAGGGTCTGAAACCAAACCCAGAAAAGGTGAAAGCAGTTGTGCAAATGCCAAAACCAACTGATGTGCAAGGGGTACAGCGATTCATTGGGTTTGTCAACTGTCTCAGCAAATTCCTTCCAGGCCTTAGTGACAAGTGTGAGCCCCGACGCAGACCGACACAGAAAGATGTCACCTGGTGGTGATCAGAAGTACATGAGAAAGTTATGCAGGAGACCAAGAGGCTGATTACTGCCGAATCAGTGCTCAAGTCCTGTGACTCATTGAAGGAGCTGAATGCAGGTGGATGCTATGGACACTGGACTTGGGGCTACACTGATCCAAGAAGGACATCGCATAGCATTTGCCAGCAGGGCTTTATCGGATGCAGAAACCAGGTATGCACAGATAGAGAAGGAGCTCCTTGCAGTTATGTTTGGTTTGGAAAAGTTTCATCTGCACACGTATGGGAGATAGGTGAAGTTGAAATCGGATCACAAACCGCTGGAGATCATTGCAACAAAGCCTCTCCACAGAGCACCAAGGAGGCTGCAGAGAATGCTTGTGAGGATGCAAGCATACAATGCTGAGATTCACTATCAGCCAGGCAAAGACATGCAAATGGCTGATACGCTTAGTAGAGCCTACACCTCAAGGACCCAATAACCGACAAGGAAAACGAGTTTGAGATGGTAAACATGCCAAGACATGTCCCAATCTCTCAACCATTCATTAGGGAGATTGAAGATCATACCAGACAAGATGGTATCATTCAACAACTCAAACTAATGATAGACAGGATGGAAAGAGACGCAACATGAGGTTGAGCCAGTCCTGAGACCATACTTCCATGCAAGAGACGAAATGAGCACTCAGAGTGACCTGATCTTCAAGGGAGAAGGAGTTGTGATTCCCACATCAAAAAGGAAGGACATGGTGGAACCAGTTCACTCATCTCATCTGGGTGTGAACGGATGTGTAGGAAGAGCCAGAGAATGCATTTACTGGCCCAGAATGAATGCAGAAATTAAAGACTTTGTTCAAAAGTGCGAGACCTGCGGGTCTTTAGAGAGAGACCAGCCAAAGCAAACACTTCAACCCCATGACATTCCAGAGCGGCCATGGGCAAAAGTGGGAGCAGACCTCTTTCACTTGGAAGGGAAAATGTACTTGGTGACAGCGGACTGCTTCTCAAGTTTGTGAGATTGACTTCTTACAAAACATCCTCTCATCAATCATCATTCACAAACTTAAAGGACAATTTTGCGAGATGTGGATTCCCAGACATCCTGATCACAGATAATAGGCCACAGTTCACAGCCGAGAAATTTGTGAGGTTCTCAAAGAAATGGCAGTTTGATCACCATACATCGTCACCTCATTTCGCTTCGCTCAGATCAATGGAAAGGCCGAGAATGCAGTGAAGATTGCAAAGTCACTGCTGAGGAAGGCAAAGGCAGCAAATTCAGATCCCTACTTGAGCATGCTTGCCCTCCACAACACACCAACAAAAGAAATGTGGAGCAGTCCTGCAGAAAGGCTGATGAACAGACGAACCAGGACCTCACTTCCAATTTCTGAGAAGCTCCGAAAACAAGAGGTGCAGAAAGGCATGGGAGGTCAACTTAGATCAACTAAAAGCAGACAGGCATACTATTATAACAGAGGTGCCAAAGACCTACCACCACTGAGAGTTGGAGACACAGTGAGGGTGAGGTCCACATCAGATAGACATCAGACATGCCAGAAAGCAGGAGTAACTGGGCAATCCTCACAACCTCGATCATGTGAAGTGATGACCGAGGAGGGTGCGAGGTACAGGAGAAACAGAAGACATCTGATAAAGACGGATGAAACGGCTTGTCAGACGGAAGCAGATGTTGGGATATCAGAGGTTTTGCCACAGGCCCGGGAGAATGAACACATGGCAGATCGACAGAAGGCCTCCAGAGAACAGCGGGTGACAACCAGATCGGGGAGAGAAGTTCATCAACCCAAGTACCTCATGGATTACGTACAAGAGCAAAGAATACTGCGTCGTGGGTTGTGGTAAAGTGTAGTATATCATACTGTAGTAATGTGTAGTGTATCATTTTGTTGTATCCACTGAATAATCCGAAGGGAACAATTGGGGCAGAAGTATGTTGTTGTCGGGGTGGAGTAGTGAATACGAACTTATTATTTGGTAAATGCATATGGGTCTCAGTACAGTGAACATATTGGAACAAATTATGAAAGGAGGGATGTAACAGGGATAGCGCCAGGGGGCGTAAGAGAGCGAGTGCGGGTGTCGGGGCGGAGCGAGCTCAATGTTGTCGAGGAATGCGAACCGAGGAATAAAGGTTGCTCGTGTATGTGAACCCGAACAAGTTGTACATGAGTCTTCTATCCAGCAAGACGAGGAATGTTACACTAATAGGGGCCCAAAATTATTCCTTCAGTTATTTTTGTTTCATATGATTGTTTGCGACGATGAAACAACGTGTGCAGGTATATTTTGTGTCTCCCTCCAAGCCATTCAGGGCGATTCCCTGGCATACTATTGCCGTGGGCAGTAAACACCCTCCCTCATGAAATAAACTAATGTGGGAACAACTTACATTATGATAATTGAGGTGATGCCATAATGACGGAAATTAACACAGGAATGTTGGCCAAATCCCAACCGGATAAAATGAGTTTGTAAACAAATCTGTTCACCTATACCATAAGAGCTGTGTGTGTAAATGTACGTTTGTGTGTGTGTGTGTGTGTGTGCGTGTGTGTGTGTGTGTGCGTGTGTGTGCAATATTAAATTTTCCTTTTTGGGTGTAGAAAGGGGAGTGTTTTTGGCACCTACAAAAAATAAAAATAACAACAAATTGATTTCTTCCAAAGACCAACAACAGGATTAGAACATCACCAGGTAACTCTGGATACTCCTGCTCCCACAGGAATAAATGAATAACACTCCAATTTCCCTTAACCATGGCATGCGTTTGGTCTGACAAAAATACAGAAACATCCTTAGCTATAGGTTGATATGGGAAAAAAATTTGAAGGGGCCCGACACTTGGTATTGCCCCGGGGCCTATTCTGGCTCTCGGCGGCCCTGCACGCACCACATAACTTTGCATCTTTCAGCGCATACACCTTAGGGCTCACCTGTTGTGGAGCATCCATGAACAACACAAGACCTCCGACATTTATTTTCAGGGCTAAGCACCACACCTCACAACTCCACGACAGCACACCTCTCACTTGCACCAAGCATCCACCTGCAGTGACACCTCGTTGCGCCCTACGGGGCCAAGCCTGTTTACATGAAGGTGAGCAAGGGGTCCCAAACACACACAGACTTCTTCCTTTATCTTCCCTTTTCTGTCTAATTGCCAGGGATGAACATGGTGCCGAACTGTATTTTGTTTAAAGATGGTTATGCAAGGGGTTTCATTGAATGCTACGGATAGGACCGTTTATGCGACACTGCATTCTCTTGTAAATACGTGCCTGTTTAATACAAGACTTGTTTCCAAACCTGCTCGATTGTCTCTTTCCTTCATTAGTTCTCCGCAGCTTACAATAAATGGAAGGATGGTTGTACCCCACTGATTCACTACGCTAGTCAAGCCGGCATCCCGGATTGTGCATCGGCCGCATGTAATGAATAGATAAAGGTGGGAGCCGAGAGCATAGTCCCTATCTGAGGTAACTAATTAGTCACCGGGAAAGTAAAGTCCAGTTAGCCACAGGGACTCTGCCAGATATTAAATCACCTTAGATGGCATCTGTGGTTGCTTAGGAACCCGTCAGGTCAGAGTTGTCCACGACTGGTCGGCTTCAGGGTCTTACGGCAGGAAGCAGTAACCACCAGGAAGCAGAAGCAGAAGAGAGGCCACCCGTAACCAGGCAATGTACCCGTAACAGATTTTTGTTCATCCCCTGGTGATGTTTCTGCACCTCCTCCACAATGTTCTCATCACCATACACTCAAACACGACTTCCACACCACCTCATTACCACTCCCACACCACCTCAAGACCACCTCAACACCCAACACCTTCTCAGTGATAAGTACATGAACTGATTCATTTAACTAATGTGGTGTTCCTTGAGAGCAGGCATTATGGGAGAAATGGCCTCCTCAAAGTTCCTTGTGTTGGTTGACAGTATTGTTGGTATTATTCTGATACAATATTGCACAAATCAGTGGGATATTTTCACAATCACAAGGGATATTTTCTCTTACTTACACGTCACGTGCAACGTTACCACAACACTTGTTCTTCTTATCATGTGTGGTAAACTTTTGCCTAGGTTGAGAAAGATTGAAAAGTCAGTTTCTTGTACATTTGGCATGGTAGATATATCCAAAAACAAGTTTAAAAAGTCAAGAGGAGGAAAATAAAATTATTTACTTCAGACGCTTCCAACAACTGATTTTCTTTGCCTTGGTTGATGAAGCCTCGTTCATCTGTGGTTCCCTGCAAAAGAATAGAACTCTTAATTCACAATTGAGTACAAATGGGCTAAACCGGATTTCTATACATTCTCCATTTCAACAAATGACAGAATAATATCCCCTCCAGTAAACATCACGTTAAATAAAATAATGTGGGAAAAGGTGCATAAAAGAAAACATAAAAAAACCCAGGATTTGATCAAGACGGGCGGACGGACGGGCAAGTGAATGTGCAATCGATGCGTTTCAGATTTGGAAAAGACCCCGTGGAGTTACATCCAACACATAAAATAACCCTGGAGTTCAGATATTTCCACAGTGATTACTTCGTAAGGTTACCCATCCTCGTACCAGGGGAAAGGGAGATAGGTTGTGATTGTGGTTGGAACCTTCCCCATTGTTCTTTTCCTCATTCCCAATCTTTCATTTTTCCTCTCCATATTCGAAGGTCACTTCCAAACTCGAATTTACCGACACCTGTACTTGAACTGACCGCCATTTTCAAGCACCGATTCTCAAACCCTTATTTCCCAACATCCGGTTTGGAATCCCCGTTCTCAAACACACCCTCTCAAATCACATCACCTCACCATTGTTTCCACTCCTCAAATCCTGGTCACGCAAAAGGCAAAGGCACACAGAACAGTCAATTATCTCATCCCAGTAAGACTGACATCTTACATGTCTTTCGCACACGCACCACATAACCTTGCATCTTTCAGCACGCACACCTAATCATCACATTTGATTGGTCGACATTATTACACCTCAAGGGTAATATTTTGTCCAAGTACTGCTAATGCTAAACTAGAGCTTTTTTGAAAATGGAGGGTCAAAAAGGCCATTTGTGTTCTGCAGTGTTCAAATATTTAATCGATTTAAAATAAAAGTTTTGAAGAGAAACTATTTTTTTTCGGAACTTTACTGTCATTGATATTTTACACCACCTTATTTAACACGTTTAATTCGTTATTTGTGCCTGGTGTTTGTGTTTTTTATGACGTCACTAAAACAAGAAGTTTCATGTTTGGAACGATTTTCAATTTCATTCTCCTGTCAGACAGGCAGACAGACTAAACCAATTACCTTACTCCTGTGTGCGCTCGGGAGGACATTCCGTACCAATTTCAGAGCCAAACTACTGTTAGTTCTCACGAGTCAACCCCGTAGTTCTCATCCTTTTTTAAATGCTGAATGAAAAGTGAGGAAACATTTGGGTACATTTGGGTAATTCGGACCCGGAACATGCGGGTCCGACGAATTACCCAAATGTACTCAAACGTAAGTGAGTTTACCCAAATGAAAGCACAATGTACCCAAATGTAAGTCGTACTACGTAAAGGAAGGTTATTTTACGCGGTAAAACGTTACGGTGCGCTTCTTGACGTCCAAGAAAACCAATGCGAACAGAATTTTACAAATTTTACCGGCCCGATCGGTGGCAGCCATTTTAGGTCAGGGGGACATAACTCGGTATACATCTGCAGGATTAATGAATCCGTGCTGAAGCTACCAAGGTGGCGGTAAGTCTACCCACATAGGTTGATCCTAGACATTAGTGAAGTATAAATATTTGATGAAAGTTACACCCAACTTTCTTATTATTTGTATCGGAATGATGTGGAATATTTACCCAAAATGAAAATCAAAAAAAATGACGATTTACGCAAATGAACGGCAACGAGCAAAGATTTACCCAAACGAAGATCATCTCACACGGAACAAGTCACACGACGTGAAGTAAATATAAATATTTTACCCTAACTCTAACTAACAACCCTAACTAACCCTAACCCTACCAGACCCTACCCTAAACCTGCCCTACCCAACCGTACCCTACCCAACCCTAACCCTTCCTTTACGTAGCACGACTTACATTTGGGTACATTGTGCTTTCATTTGGGTAAATTCACTTACATTTGAGTACATTTGGGTAATTCGTCGGACCCGCATGTTCCATTCTTAATTAAAGTCTATGGTCCGACGCAGCCGGGGTTTGATCCACACACCCAGTGGACGCTCTCACCAAAACACCACCAAGGTCGCTTTTCCCCCATTGGGATTACGGGGGTTCTGATGAGGGATTGAAAAATCGGATTCTTCGATGGATTGCAAGGTTGGGAAACAGCTTTGTGGTTTGTGGCGCGTTCGCTTAAACCACGTTTCGTACCGAAAATACCACACAACTCCCAATGACTCTTTACGTACCGAATTACGGTTCCTCATCCTGAAGCACCTCGCAGAGATCATTACATTAATAAATAATTAACGACACGAACGAGGTGACGACGTGCTTTTACAGATGAGGTGATTCCATACATTGATGATTAGCACACAATAGTCAATACTCGACATTAAAAGATAAAATTCACTGAATGTTGCGAAAACCCGTCTGGTACCTCCGTTGCGATTTCTTCTTTAAAATCGACATGTTGGGAGATTAAAAAAACGCTTACAAAGAAAATTTCAGTTAAAAAAATCCGAGAGGCGCCGAAAACACGCCGTGCTTCACAAGAAATCCGCGTGGAAATGCTTCCCTTGTCACCACAGGATACAATTGTGACGTCGCCTTCCTCGTCCTTAAATAATTATCGGATCCGACGTGACGTCACTTCCTGGCATTGGCCTTGAATCCGACCGAGTGACACTCAGGGTGGGTGAAAACAAAACTCTCCGCTGTATTGATTGCGTCAGCGTTGCAGTTGGTTCACCTCGGTTTTTAGCTTCTGTTTCGATCGCTTGGTGATCGCTTCCGGTGAAAGTACCCGGAAGTTCGGATCCAAGAATTACGAGTTTAACCGCGATCAGATTGGTGGATTCTAAGTCTTCAACGTTATTTTATTTATTAATTTTGAAAAATCGTTATATATTTATTTTGGGGAACAGTTTGTGGTGTTGTGCACGGAAGGTACGCTAGAGGGGGCGTGGCCAATAGGAGGTGGAAGGTACGCTAGAGGGGGCGGGGCCAATAGGATGTGGAAGTGGGGGGTACGTTAGAGGGGGCGTGGCCAAAAGGAGGCGGAGTTCCGGCCTCCGGGACGCGGGTAGAGGACGGAGCATGGAGAGGATAGGAACAGGACGTGGGGCCGATGTTGGATTGAATAAAATTGTTGGACCTTCCTGAAATCTTCATTCTTGGAGTACTTTACGACACAACAAATTGGAGACGAGAATGGGATTGAACTTGCATCCACCGACATCCTTTCTGCAAAACCCGGGTGAGCCTTCGATGCCTTTTACGGCCTGGACTCGTGTCTTTGAAAACTACGTGCTGGCGATACAGGAGACTACACTGGCTGATGCGATGCGAGAAAGCGCGCACTTTTGATACATTGCTTGGGCACCGAAGGTCAGAGACTCTTCCATACACTAACAGTGGATGATAAAAGCTATGAGATGCACTTGAGGACTTGAGGAATTTTTTTGGTCCCAAGAGTTAATGTCGTGGCAGAACGATATAAATTTCGGCAACGTGGTCAGGAAAATGGCGAATCTACGGCACAATACATCGCCTCATTAAGGGAGATGGTCGTCACATGCGAGTTTGGAGAGCGGGCAGACGAAATGATCCGGGACCAGCTAGCTGGTCGAGAAAACAAACTCACCTCACATTAGAGAGCGGTTACTGCTAGAAACGGGACTGATATTACAGAGAGCTATAACCATCGCCAGACAGACTGAGTCGGCAATGGCGGAGGCCAAGATCATAGGCCAAGGGGCTGCTCGCGCCATACAGGCCAAACATACACCCTGTGCAGACACAGGATTCGCAGAGCAGCAAAATACCCTTTAGACTCGCTGGGAGAGGTATTTCAGATCAGCGATCCAAACCGGCTCAAGGGAAGACGTGTTATACTATAGATGCGATTCTGGAAACCACACAGCTAATTACTATGGATGCCCAGCAAAGGACTGCCGTTCTGGTGCAGTGCTGGCAGAGAGGTTTTACCTGTAGTACACCTTGGTGGGTACGGAAAGCGGAACGTTGTCTTTTAAGATCTCACCGGAAGCTCTGAAAATGAGTTTCTCATTGTGTGCCAGTGCCACTACCTGGGCGAAATTACCTACCTGTTACCTGCATGTTAATTCGGGATGTGTCAATGTTCAGTGAGATTAATGTAGTGTGACAGGGTGCTGCAAATCGTGGTGGAGGCATCTTACCTTTGAGCTGTCTATCTATATGCATCGATGTTGGATTTCCCATATTCCTATAAACTGTCGGGTTGGTGCTTCACAAGGACATTAAGCCGGGTGTCCCGTCTGCTGGCATGAGTTTTGTGGACGTTAAAGGAGAACGGACATGAGTATAGACATCAAATGCTTAAGATTAATTAATTGTAGCAACAAAAAAGATTAAGTTTGGCGCAAAAATTGTTGCTCCCGCATGCGTGAATCGTGAGATATCTGAGTTTTAAAATGCCAATAGCAGACGATTTCTCTCGCGCCGGCCAGCATCTCGCGATAATCTGCCCTCCACGATGTGACGTCATCGGAGGAAGCTGATGTGACTGCGCAATAGTAAACAATGGCAGACACCGACTCCGATCGTTGCGTAAGTCTGGATATCAGTGATATTTCTGACCAATCTGATGCGGAAAATGAAGAGAAAGTTAATAATCTTGGGGAATCACACTCGATTCTCCCATACAGATTCGAACCATACCGTCCAGAGGGTGAAGAAGAGAAATCGTAGGACACAGACACAATGGCGATCGATTTTGATCTCGGGCGCCTCCAAAATACTGAATGGTATTCATTTTTACGTCTCTTTTAATTGAAAAAGTTTCTTTTTCTGGTCAATGGAATACATAACTAATTTTTTAATTAATGTTCGGTGCCGTGAGGCAAGAAATGGATAGAAACACAGAAACGAAATACGACTTTATTGACTTAGTGCAGCACTGCAGGTGTATCAGTTGCAGTGTTCATGTACAAGCTTTAGTAACAGGTGCAGTTGTGGTAATTGTGAGGCCATGCCACAGGTGAATGAGTGCAAGTGCTGCAGGGAGATACCTAAAGTTAGAGAGGAAATAGAAAACGCTGGAGTACTTTCATGCATTATCAACCACCCTGGTTTTGCACCATGCTGTTTTGACACATATGTGCTGCGAACAGCTAACTACGCCTACATTGACCATCATGGAAAGCACGGGCCATCACAAAGAAACCAACATGAGTAAGTTCTACACATCATCCCCAAACTATATTTAGCCCTCTGGGCCCTAGGGCTGATGCAATAAGCTGTGCTGTGCGCCAATTGATCGGCCCTTCAGGCCCCCGAGGGTTAAAATGTAAATTCAAAAAAATTTTTTTTTTTTTTTTGTATACAGAGTCGAGGCTCGTGAAAGAGCTAACATTTATCAAACAAACAAATCAGACAAACAAGCAAACAAACTATATAAAAAGGGGAGCGGTCGACAAGGTGGGGAGAGAAGGGGAGGAAGCACACAAACACAACATTTGAGAGCAGGGACATCGGGAGATGTGTGGGAGGGAGAGGGCCTGGGGGGAGGCAGGATAGGTACAAAACGTAAGGCCACCAAGGACTTCCAGGAAAGAAGTCAAAAGTCACCTAAAAAAGTGGATTTGGGGTGAAATTAGCGGGAGTAGAAAAGATCAAGGGTTTGGATTGGGGAAGATAAGAGATGGTGGTGAACAGCCGTTTTAAAGACCTGGAGGGAGGAGTGGGATTGAAGAGAGTGAGGGAGTTTGTTCCAGAGGCAGGAGAAAAGAGGAATGAAGGAGTGAAGGTGAGCAGAGAGTCTTGATTTTGGCAGTTTAACCATAAGAGGGTTGCAGGCTGATCTTGTGCGACCTGTAGGAATATTTGGGGGACAGAGCCCAGAGAGAGCTGGGGGAGCAAGGCCGGAGAGGAGTTGGTAGAAGACGGAAAGACCACCAACCTGCCTGTGGTGAGTAAGTGAAAGGCCCTCGGAGATAGCGTCATCGCGGGAGATTCCAATGATTCTGAACGCTTTGGTTTCAACAGCATGAAGACGAGCTAGGTGTGAGGCAGGAGCACCAGCCCAGAGGGGAGAGCAGTACTCCATTGAGCTGCAGATGAAAGCCTTGTATGTGGTGAGGAGCTCATGTGTGCCAAGGAAGGACTTCACACGACGGAGGATGCCCAGTCGGCGACTGGCTTTGGAGGCCAGCTTGGAAATTTGGTTTTCCCAGGAAAGATCATGGCAGATAGTGAGACCCAAAAGCTTGAGTGACAGAACTTCTTGGAGAGGATTATTCAGAAAGTAGATGGGAGGGTTGTCCAGTCGGTCTTTTCGGAGAGACATCGTAAGAGTGTGAGATTTGTCAGGATTGAAAGACATGTTCCACTTGTTTGCCCAGTCTGTGATTTTGTCCAGGTCTGCAGAGAGTGAGGAGGCTGCAGACTGCCGATCTGAGGGATGAGGAATGGAGTGGCAGAGAGTGGAGTCATCAGCAAAGAGATAGAGAGGATTTTCAAGAGAGTCAGAGAGATCATTGATGAAGACCAGAAAAAGCACAGGGCCCAGAACACTGCCGTGGGGAACTCCAGCCTGAACAGGAAGAGGAGATGAGAGAAAACCATTCAGGGCCACACGTTGACTACGACGACAGAGGAAGTCCGCCAGCCATGCGTGGAGATTTCCATGGATACCAAAGGAGGAAAGTTTGGTGAGCAGAGCGGGGTGCCAGACCGTATCGAAGGCACGTGATATGTCGAGGGAGACAGCTCTAATTTCCTGTTTGGCATTGAGGACCTCCATCCATTGTTGAGACAGCAGAAGCAGCATGTCCAGAGTAGAGTGACCTGGTCTGAAACCAAATTGATGATCAGAGATCAAGCCATTGGAGAAGAGGAAAGATTTCATATCCGAAGCAATGATGGATTCCATGACTTTGCTGATAATTGGGAGAAGGCTGATTGGTCTGTAGTTGCTAGGATCTGTTTTTGCACCTTTTTTGTGCAAAGCGGTGATGTCGGCTGATTTCCAAGCAGATGGCAGTTGACCTTGAGCAAAAGAGAGGGTGAAGAGAACAGAGAGAGGGAGTGAAAGAGCGGAAGAACAGGATTTTAGGACCCATGGGCTGATGCCGTCAGGTCCAGTTGCAGAATCAGAGTCGAGGGTTGACAGAAACTTTTCCACCTTGTCAGGAGGAAAGGACACGGAGTCCAGGAGCAGCTGGGTACGACTGGGTATGGTGGGTACAGAGAGGGATGGGTTTGGGACACAAGATTTAGAGGCAAACACAGAGTTGAGGCATTCAGCTTTTTCACGTGCGGAGTCAGCTGTGTAGCCATTTGAGGTAAGGGAGGAGATGGAGGGGGAACAAACACCAGAAACAGATTTGACCAGACGCCACCAGGATTTGGAAGAGGGAGACAGATAAGAGAGTTCGGTCTTCAGAACGGAGAGATATTGTTTCCTGGCTCTCCTGAGGGTGGACACACACTTGTTTCGGGCTTTGTGAAAGGAAATGAGATTTCCTTCCGTTGGATTTGCTTTCCAGGAGACGAAGGCAAGTTGTTTCTGGGCAACAGCCTCACCACAGGATTCCGTGTACCATGGACGGGAGGAAGGGTATGACAACTGAAGACGAGATGGGATAAATCTGTGCATGAGAGAGAGCAATTTGCTTTGGAAGAATTCCCAGGATGAGTTGATGTCAGAGGTGGTAGAGATGGGAGATCAGTCCAGATGATTGATGGCTGCTTGAAGACCGTGCCAGTTGGCCTGAGTGAAATGCCAGACTCGTCGACGCTGAGGAGGCTCTCTGAGAATGGTCAGAGAGATGTCCACTTTAACAAGCACATGATCAGATGAGCCGATTGGAGCAGAAGACGAGCAGCAGACATTTTCAGGGAAGTTAGTCATAACCAAGTCCAGAAGAGAAGATGCTCCGTTGACTGAGATCCGGGTTGGGAAATTGACAGATTGTGTCAGTCCCAGTGAGTCGCAGAAGTCCTTTGCTGAGGAGCCATGGCTGGTGAGAGAGGTACCCACACCCAGCCAACTGGCATGGTGACAATTGAAATCACCACATATGAGAAAGAGAGAGTTGGGATGAGTAGATAGAAGTTGATCCATATTATCAGACAGCGAGATGTAGATGGAGTCATCACTGTTTGGTGGACGGTACAACACACATATGAACAAGAGGTGGGAGCGAAGGGGAAGTCGTAGCCAGAGGTATTCTTGGGGGTGAGGTGGAGAGAGTGCAGTGCAGGGCGAATGAGGAAGAGAGTTTTTGATAAAGATAGCAACCCCACCTCCAGGACGAGGCTCAGGTCTATCGTACCGGAGGAGGGAGTAACTCGGGAGAAATACTAAGGAATCAGAGACATCATGAAGTCGGAAAGTTTCTGTTAAGCAGATCACGTCTGGTTTGACAGAAGCAACCTGTATGGAGAGATCAGTTAAGTTTGAACGAAGGCCCCGGATGTTTGAGGTCCATCCCGTTAAAGAGGAAGGGGGGGGGGGGCATCGGATACAGAACAGGCGGGAGGAGGGGTAGGGTAAGATGTGGAAGACGTAGGGAGAGCTGCTGTAGGTGTGTCAGAGATTTCAGAATAGCTCGGAGAAAGGGAAGGATGGGGCGGACAAAAGGTTTGATGGTGATTGAGTGAGGCACAATGAGGTGTTATTTGAGGAGGGGGAAGAGCGAGGCAGAAGGTTGGGGGAGATGGAGGTGAGAGTTGGAAGGGGGAAGAAGCGGGGAGGACGCTTTGAGGAGGGGGAGTGAGAGAGGGGAAATTGAGAAGAAATGAGGGTGGGGAGAGTTGAACGGGAGGGGCGAGGGGGGAGTTTAGGAGGGAAGGGACAAGGGGAGGGATTTGAAAGGGAGGGGTGAGGGGGAAGTCTTGGAGGGGAGGGCGAGGGGGAGTCTTGGAGGGGAGGGGTGTGGGAGTACTTAGTGCATTTATACATTTATTTATACATTTATACATTACTATGTACATTTATGCATTTTTAAGTGCTACCGACATGATTTTAGATCACTTAAATAATTCTTGTTAACAGCAGATCATGATAAAAAATGTATCTTTTCATTAAAAGTCTGGCGGTATAGAAAGCTAAAAGGCAATTAGGGATGAAAAAAAAATAAAACCTTTGTGACGTCACATGGGTTTGGCAAAGTATTTGTGCAAATAATTGGCAAGGGATTTCCACAGACAGGATGTAAACAGGTTCGACAATTTGTTTGACCAACAGAAATTCTCGGAGATTATAAGAATTGACTTAGAAAGTAACATTTTAACCATCTGCCCTTATCACCTACTGGCATGCTGGTAGCATAATGTAAGTATAAGCAAAAACATACGTATTTCCACAAGATGTAACACTAATAAGAGATTTCTAACGGTTGGAAATTTGTGTTTCAGGAGATACATATTTGTAGCGTATCGTCAGTTTGTCCGCTTGTGTTGGGGTCATCTCGGAAAAGACAATCGTGTGCCATTGCCGTCATGTGTGGTCAACAAAATACGTCATCATTTCCCAGCTGCAGACTACGTGGGATTCAAACATCCACAGCAGAAGAATTAGAGGCTGCAAAGCGGCTCTGGAGCAGAGCGACAGCTTCATCCTTGGCTGGATGACTGACACCAGCACACAGCGCAGGCGGTTGATCAATGTTTGGTGTCTGTCTGTCTTTTGCTGATGTTGTGCACTGTGCAACAACTACCTCCATGATCTCTCTCACGTACTCTGCAATCACAAACATGAGAATAATACTGTGCAAGATAAATGTCTGTTGCAATATAAAGTTCTTCCATGAAATAAGAATTTTAATCAAATGTGTAATCATGCAGTGTTGTTTCTTCAGTGAATAGAGCATACTTTGGAGAATATTATTGAAATTTGTACCATATGTAGGGTCTTTCAAAATCTTCTTCACAGAATACTCTCCCTTCTTCCACTTTGGAAAGTTGATGGCATATCGTGCCTGTCCTGCCGCAGTCCTCTGCTGTTCTCGACCAGCATTCTCGTTAAAATGCATGTCTGCGAGGAGAGTTCTAAAAATCATAACATAAATAATTTGTGACGTGTGTACATCACACAAGAATCTATAACTTTCTAAATCAATAAATGATAAAATAAAAAAAACCTGCTCAGTTGACCATGGTAGGAGAAGGAATACATCTTGGGTGCAAAGTGATTGAGGAGGCTGTGGAAGGCCTCGAGAGAGGAGGTTTGCTCTTGACCAGACAGCTGTCTCATGTCCCTCAGCAGAGCAGGGCTACGCACAAGTTTCTCCAGCTTCACCATTGCTGGAGTATCTGCAACAAGCATGACATGTGAATATGCAACACTAAATGAAACTTAGTCAATAATCTTATGACAATAACATGAACATTTATCACTCACATGGATGGAACCACTGTTTTTTGGCTTCTCTCCCAACCAGTGGAGCATGTGCACATGAAGGGAAATGAGGGTTATCATGTACATGAATATTGACAAGGTGGTTGAGGATGGATGTCCACTTTGCAGTGATGGTGTCTGTCTGTCTGGCTGTCCTGGGGGGTGTGCAGCTGGCGCACCAGTACAGGTGATTGATGATGCTGGCCATCCACTGCACAATTCCATGGCATTCTTTCTCTTTTGACAGAGATAGCAATTTCTTCTTAACACCTGCAAAAAAAGAGAACGGGAAAAATGCATATTTCCCATAGAAAGAACAAAGTTCGATACAGCTTTATAATGTAAAAGCGTTCACCACCTTTTGCAATGTGCCAAACGTCAAAGAGGTGTTTGACTTCAGGTGCATTTTCCTTCATCCATTTCCTAACCTGGACATGCCTGTCCGTGACCATTGTGTCTATGGACAGGCCTTCTTTGCTCAGAAATGCCATCACTCTTTTCAGCCCCTCCTTCTCCATGTGGCATGAGCTTGGAACTTCATTGCACTGTAAACATAATCGTGTGTTGAGAACATCTAAGTCAACTTAAATTGTCCACAACCAATATTCTGTGTACCCACACTAGTTCTATGTGTATGTTGGCATATATCTGCTGATGTTACCTGAACAAGCTCAACATCGATGATGACTTTGGCCACCAGCTCCATGATAGCATAAGAGCCAAACTTCGCCGAGTGTCCTGGCGAGTCACAGCGTCCATCCCCACCAAACATCAAACTTCTGCGCTCTGCTTGCAGGGATGCCACGAGCCACTTTCTGTTCTCCAACCAAACGTGTTTTATGGCAGGAAAAAGCATCATGTTCTGGTGTCGCGAGAAAGTTCTCGATGAAATTCCTGCCACTCTCATATGGTGGAGAACCTTGAGTACCTTGCTTGGTACAGCACCTGACATGAGAATGCCAGCTGACAAAATGATATTGCCAGCATGTGACTTGCCTATATAAGGCTGACTCTTCCACTCTGTTGTCAGAGAACACACACCACATTGAAAATGCACCAGCAACATGGTGCCGTTTGTGTTATGATCCACCTTGAGACCCGTCTCTCCACACCAGCTGCAGCGCACCAACTTGAAAAGTCGCAGCAAGCTGCTCCAGAAGACTATATACTTTGTGTCGTCGAGGACATTGTTTGTCTCAGGAGTCTGTTGCTCGGAGCTGCAACTGTCGTCAGTCTCGTCAGCAGATGAAGGCAGGTAGTCGTTATCACTCTCATCAAGAGGTGCAGGGCTGTCACAGCCGACATCTCTTCCAGCAGCTGCCACAGCATCATTTTGATGGCCACATGTTACACAGTGGCCTGGCAGTGGCTCAGTCTGTGTGCCAATGTGTGACACATGGCTGAGCACATCAGTTTGAGAACCTGGAAGTCATCAGCAAACATTAAACATCAAAACAATTAACAAGTGAAAAGTAATAGAATCATAAAAAGCATATTAATAATAATACAGCAAGTAATACCTTTGTGTTTAAGAGTGCCGAGCTTGGTTTGTGACACCTGAACACGCACGTGTCGTCTGGTGCAAGGCTGAAGAGATGTCTCTGTTGACTGAACCTGGAAATAAACCATACATATTTCTCATTAGTTATGCGATTACTTCGCTAAAAAATTGCAAAAACAAGAATTATGCTGTGGCTATTATTTGTAACAAAGTGACGAACCTCACTGGACACAGCCTCACAATCAGCAGGTGCCTGGCTCTGATCACATGTAGAAGTTGTAGCAGCAGGTTGTGCTACTTTGAGAAGTGATGAAACTTCCTGTGAATAAATAAATAATATGTATCACAAACCACAATTTCACCTGCATGTAGTGATAGAAATTTCGAATATAGGTCACCAAATGTCAAATGTAAACAAACAGAAGCCACACAACTCACCCTTTTCGTTGCTAGTTTTTCTGCAGCTTTCGATTTGCGTGTATTTTTATCTGGTTTCTCTGCCGAACTAACGAAAATAGACGGTACAGCTGAGGGAATGAGCACCCGTTTATGTTGTACAGCAAATCCCAAACTTGCTTTAAGTTGTGGGATTTTATTGAAACAGTAGCGCTCAGAATGTTCGCTGCATAACACCGACGATGAAGTTGGCATCCACTTCGGCCGTGTTCTCTGAACTTGTTTCGTCCAAATATCTCTCAGCTTAACATCCTTCGGGAATTTGAAAACGGAGACAGTTTCACTTGGACAATTAGAACAACCAGCAGCCACACAACGACTGGGCATGATTCCAACTGATCGTAATGAAAACAAAGCGATGTTCTGATCGTCACGAAGCCAACAAGGCTTTAAGAACGAAAAACTGGGTTACTTCGCAAACGTAATTTCCGGTTTGCGGTTTTGACAAAACTGATTTTGCTTGTTCGGCGATATTTTGACAAATTCTAATAAAACCGCGAAGATATTTGTGAAATGAACTCAATAGAAGTGTTTAAGATATGTTTATGTTTCGAAATCTGTAAAGTTGTTTTGGTTGTTTCCGTTCTCCTTTAACCTTTATTTCATTACAGGTACCTTCCTCCAAGTCTTCCATCACCATGTTTGCTGCCACAACAGATACCGGAGAGCCCATGGCGGTACCAAACACCTGTTTATAAATATATCCCGTTAAAAAGGAAATAAGTGCAGGACAGGCAGGCACTGAGCAGATGACACACATTTGAGTCATTTAACATGCTGCCCACCTGTTTCCAGCAATCGTCCTTTAATACACGCAGACCACCCACCTCGACGGACAAAGCTATGGGCATGTGAGTAAATCAGGACACCACATTGAAGGACACCATGGATTTGTGCGGTTTGATGGTTACATGCTTGCTTCACTGTCTGAACAAAATCCGAGCTGTTGCGTAAAGTTCGCTTCGTTTTTCCCACCAAATGCTTCAGGATGTTGGAAAGAAACTTAGACAAAGCATATGATGGTCCATTGATGCATGAGATAATGAGATGTAGAGGAACCCCTTCCTTGTGTACTTTCAGCAGCCCGCATGCCCTGGGGGCAACTCCACTGCTACTGTACAATATTGTTTGTAATGTGTCGCCGATAGTCGACCTGTTCTTTTCATTTCAGCGAGCAGCGAGTTCAACCCACATTCCTCCTTTTTTGTTGGATCCGAGGGAAGCTGCTCATAGGTCGATGTGCCTGCTCGCCTCTGAGCTGGGCAGCCTTGGGTTTGAATATAAAATGAGTGAAGTTCCGAAATACGTCGTCCAATTTGCATGTGACGTTTTATTTGAGCGACCAAATTAAAAACTATTGTTGTTTTGCGAGCCGTGATTGTGGTTTTGGGGTGGTCATTCGGATGTAGGACTCGGTATCGTGCTATTGGTCTCGCGAGATCTCAGAGACGGTGGGAGGGATTTTCGAAGCTCCACATGGTCTCCACGTTTTTCGAAGTGAAGTCTGTTCACAATTGTATTTTGTCGAAACTGTATTTATCTTTCGGTGTGTGAAGTTATTGTGTGCAACTTTGGTTGTTTCTCGGTGTTTATCTTTCATAAATTGATCGTCTGTTTGCCGTGTCGTGAGCAAGGCCTTTGCCGCGTCGCGAACGATTTGAAATCGAAGTTAAGTGATTGTTCCCATTTGTATTTTCGTTAAAACTGTATTTATTTATGGTGTTGTACGTATATTGTGTCCCGACGAAGATTTTTCGGTGCAAATCTTTCATACCTGTATTGAAAATCGTGTTAATTCGTGTCGTGTCTTGAGGCCTTGTACAGTGTACACTGTACAACCTTGAGGCTTTGTTTTTCTCTCAGCGGTCCGTCGTTTGTGATCCAATAACTTTCGTTCTCTGTATTCCCAGTCTTTTCACCAATAGCCTACTTCCTTGTGTAAATCTCAACTCAAAAAAAAAAAAAAACATTTCCTTCTCTGTTCTCATTCGTTTATTCATTCTTATTCGTTCGTTCGTTCTTCGACCACGTGTTTCTCCCCCATTTCCCCAGATAGTTTTCACTGTTATTAACCTTCAATGTTTACACTTTCCCCTCAAGTTATGTATTCCGTCATATTTTATAACACCTTTTTCTTCTTCTTCTTTAAAAGGCTGCTTTCGACTTGCTCACCAAATCAATTCATCCCAAAAAAAATATCCATCTCCTATAGTGCCTTTTTTCTACATTCCCTAAACTCTCCTGCACTCCATCCTCCATCCAGCGTCCTTAAACGTATTTTTAACTCGAAGGTCACAAGAAACTCATTTTGCAATAAATGTTCGTTTCCCATAAATCGTACACTTTCTAAAATCCAATCTCACCCCTCCCCTCCAAATCTTCCCCATAACCCCTCCCCTCCAAATCTTCCCCATCACCCCTCCCCTCCAAATCTTCCCCATCACCCATCCCTTTCAAATCTCCCCCCTTGCCCCCTCCCTCCTAAACTACCCCCTCACCCCTCCCCGCCAAGACGCCCCCTCGCCCCTTCCCTCCTAGACTCCTCCCTCACCCCTCCCCTCCAAATCTCCCCCATATCCCATCCCTTTCAAATCCCTCCCCTTGTCCCTTCCCTCCCAAACTCCCCCCTCACCCCTCCCCTTCAAATCTCCCCACCCTCATTGCTTCTCAATTTCCCCCCTCTCACTCCCCCTCCTCAAAGCGTCCTCCCCGCTTCTTCCCCCTTCCAACTCTCACCTCCATCTCCCCCAACCTTCTGCCTCGCTCTTCCCCCTCCTCAAATAACACCTCATTGTGCCTCACCCAATCACCATCAAACCTTTTGTCCGCCCCATCCTTCCCTTTCTCCGAGCTATTCTGAAATCTCTGACACACCTTCAACAGCTCTCCCTACCTCTTCCACCTCTTCCACATCTTACCCTACCCCTCCTCCCCCCTGTTCTGTATCTGATGCTCCCCCTTCCTCTTCATTAACGGTATGGACCTCAAACGTCCTGGGCCTTCGTTCAAACTTAACTGATCTCTCCATACAGGTTGCTTCTGTCAAACCAGACGTGATCTGCTTAACAGAAACTTTCCTCCTTTATGATGTCTCTGATTCCTTAGTATCTCTCCCGGGCTACTCCCTCCTCCGGTATGATAGACCTGAGCCTCGTCCTGGAGGTGGGGTTGCTATCTTTATCAAAAACTCTTCCTCACTCGCCCTGCACTGCACTTTCTCCACCTCACCCCCAGGAATACCTCTGGCTACGGCTTCCCCTTCGCTCCCACCTCTTGTTCATATGTGTGTTGTACCGTCCACCAAACAGTGATGACTCCATCTACATCTCGCTGTCTGATAATATGGACCAACGTCTATCTACTCATCCCAACTCTCTCTTCCTCACATGTGGTGATTTCAACTGTCATCATGCCAGTTGGCTGGGTGTGGGTACCTCTCTCACCAGCCATGGCTCCTCAGCAAAGGACTTCTGCGACTCACTGGGACTGACACAATCTGTCAATTTCCCGACCCGGATCTCAGTCAACGGAACATCTTCTCTTCTGGACTTGGTTATGACTACCTTCCCTGAAAATGTCTGCTGCTCTTCTTCTGCTCCAATCGGATCATCTGATCATGTCCTTGTTAAAGTGGACATCTCTCTGACCATCCTCAGGGAGCCTGCTCAGCGTCGACGAGTCTGGCATTTCACTCAGGCCAACTGGCACGGTCTTCAAGCAGCCATCAATCATCTGGACTGGTCTCCCATCTCTACCACCTCTGACATCAACTCATCCTGGGAATTCTTCCAAAGTAAATTGCTCTCTCTCATGCACAGATTTATCCCATCTCGTCTTCAGTTGTCATACCCTTCCTCCCGTCCATGGTACACGGAATCTTGTGGTGAGGCTGTTGCCCAGAAACAACTTGCCTTCGTCTCCTGGAAAGCAAATCCAATGGAAGGAAATCTCATTTCCTTTCACAAAGCCCGAAACAAGTGTGTGTCCACCCTCAGGAGAGCCAGGAAACAATATCTCTCCGTTCTCAAGACCGAACTCTCTTATCTGTCTCCCTCTTCCAAATCCTGGTGGCATCTGGTCAAATCCGTTTCTGGTGTTTGTTCCCCCTCCATCCCCTCCCTTACCTCAAACGGCTACACAGCTGACTCCGCACGTGAAAAAGCTGAATGCCTCAACTCTGTGTTTGCCTCTAAATCTTGTGTCCCAAACCCATCCCTCTCTGTACCCACCATACCCAGTCGTACCCTGCTGATCCTGGACTCAGTGTCCTTTCCTCCTGACAAGGTGGAAAAGTTTCTGTCAACCCTCGACTCTGATTCTGCAACTGGACCCAACGGCATCAGCCCACGGGTCCTAAAATCCTGCTCTGCCGCTCTATCTCACCCTCTCTCTGTTCTCTTCACCCTCTCTTTTGCTCAAGGTCAACTGCCATCTGCTTGGAAATCAGCCAACATCACCGCTATGCACAAAAAAGGTGCAAAAACAGATCCTAGCAACTACAGACCAATCAGCCTTCTCCCAATTATCAGCAAAGTCATGGAATCCATCATTGCTTCGGATATGAAATCTTTCCTCTTCTCCAATGGCTTGATCTCTGATCATCAATTTGGTTTCAGACCAGGTCACTCTACTCTGGCCATGCTGCTTCTGCTGTCTCAACAATGGATGGAGGTCCTCAATGCCAAACAGGAAATTAGAGCTGTCTCCCTCGACATATCACGTGCCTTCGACACGGTCTGGCACCCCGCTCTACTCACCAAACTCTCCTCCTTTGGTATCCATGGAAATCTCCACGCATGGCTGGCGGACTTCCTCTCTAGTTGTCGTCAACGTGTGGCCCTGAATGGGTTTCTCTCATCTCCTCTTCCTGTTCAGGCTGGAGTTCCCCAAGGCAGTGTTCTGGGCCCCGTGCTTTTTCTGGTCTTCATCAATGATCTCTCTGACTCTCTTGAAAATCCTCTCTATCTCTTTGCTGATGACTCCACTCTCTGCCGCTCCATTCCTCTTCCCTCAGATCGGCAGTCTGCAGCCTCCTCACTCTCTGAAGACTTGGACAAAAGACTGGTCAAACAAACCAGGAAAAATCACAGACTGGTCAAACAAGTGGAACATGTCTTTCAATCCTGACAAATCTCACACTCTTACTATGTCTCTCCGAAAAGATCGACTGGACAACCCTCCCATCTACTTTCTCAACAATCCTCTCCAAGAAGTTCTGTCGCTCAAGCTTTTGGGTCTCACTATCTGCCATGATCTTTCTTGGGAAAACCACATTTCCAAGCTGGCCTCCAAAGCCAGTCGCCGACTGGGCATCCTCCGTCGTGCGAAGTCCTTCCTCGACACACCTGAACTCCTCACCACGTACAAGGCTTTCATCCGCAGCTCAATGGAATACTGTTCTCCCCTATGGGCCGGTGCTCCTGCCTCACACCTAGCTTGGCTTCACGCTGTTGAAACCAAAGCTTTCAGAATTATTGGAATCTCCCGCGATGAAGCTATCTCTGAGGGCCTTTCACTCACTCACCGCAGGCAGGTTGGTGGTCTTTCCATCTTCTACCGACTCCTCTCTGGCCTTGCCCCCACCAGCTCTCTCTGGGCTCTGTCTCCCAAATATTCCTACAGGTCACACAAGATCTGCCTGCAACCCTCTTATGGTTAAACTGCCAAAATCAAGACTTTCTGCTCACCTTCACTCCTTCATTCCTCTTTTCTCCCGCCTCTGGAACAAACTCCCTCACTCTCTTAAATCCCACTCCAACCTCCAGGTCTTTAAAATAGCTGTTCACCACCATCTCTTATCTTCCCCCATCCAAAACCTTGATCTTTTCTACCCCCGCTAATTTCACCCAAACTCCAACACTTTTTTTTTTTTTTTTTAAATACCAACTTCTGTCCTGGAAGTCCTTGGTCCCCTTGTGTTTTATACCTCTTCCCCTCCCCCCCTCCCCTTCCCACGCCTCCTCCCCCCAAGCCCTCTCCCTCCCAGACTTCTCCCTGCTCTCAAATGTTGTGTTTGTGTGCTTCCCCTTCTCTCCCCATCTTGTCTTCCGCTCCCTCTTTTGATATATTTTGTTTGTCTGGTTGATTTGTTTGTGAAATAAATGTTAGCTCTTTCACGAGCCTCGATTCACTATACAAAAAAAAAAAAAGAAGATCATCCCAAACTAGCTCGATGGGTTTAAGTCTGGAGACTGTGCTGGCCATTCCATTATTTGAAGCCTACTGTCTTGTTCTTTTCCTCGAAGGTAGTTTTGGCATAGCCTGGAGGTGTGTTTAGAGTCATTATCTTGCTGTAGGATGAACCCCTGACCAACTAGGCATATACCAAAGGGTATTGCATGGCGCTGCAAAATGCTGTGGTCGCCCTTTTGGTTCAGGGTGCCAGTCACTCTCGATCTCGATCTCGTTTAATCAAGCCAAAGTAATAATTAATAGATAAATCGCTGATTATTATAGGTACAGTCACGTGAAAAAGTAAGTACACCCCATGTAAAGTTTTGACTTTTTCAACATATTTCAACATACAGCTATTTGATCTTCATTTCGACAATATTGATAGATAAAGGTGATATAATATAACAAATATCATGAAACATTTACATTTTGTAGTCCATTGTATAATTTAAATAAACATGAATGCAAATTTCGCATGTGGAAAAAGTAAGTCGACCCTTGGCTCTAATCGGTGGTATTGCCCCCTTTGGCAGAAACAACCTCAAGTCGGCGTTTCTTATAACTGTCTACGTCTCTGACATCGACTGGGAGAAATTTTTGCCCACTCCTCCATGCAGAATTCTTTCAGCTGTGCGATGTTTGAGGGGTTTCTTGCATGCACAGCTCGTTTCAAATCCCCCCACAACATCTCGATGGGATTTAGATCCAGGCTTTGACTTGGCCATTCCAGAACCCTCCATTTCTTTCTTTTCAGCCTTCAACAGCTCTCCCTACCTCTTCCTCCTCTTCCACATCTTACCCTACCCCTCCCCCCCCCTGTTCTGGACCCGATGCTCCCCCTTCCTCTTCATTAACGGTATGGACCTCAAACATCCGGGGCCTTCGCTCAAACTTGACTGACCTCTCCATACAGGTTGCTTCTGACAAACCAGATGTGATCTGCTTAACAGAAACTTTCCTCCTTCATGATGTCTCTGATGCCTTGGTATCTCTCCCAGGTTACTTCCTCCTCCGGTATGATAGACCTGAGCCTTGTCCTGGAGGTGGGGTTGCTATCTTTATAAAAAACTCTCTTCCTCACTCGCCCTCCACTGCCCTCTCTCCACCTCACCCCCAGGAATACCTTTGGCTACGGCTTCCCCTTCGCTCCCACCTTTTGTTCATATGTGTGTTGTACCGTCCACCAATCAGCGATGACTCCATCTACATCTCACTGTCTGATAATATGGACCAACTTCTATCTACCCATCCCAACTCTCTCTTCCTCATATGTGGTGATTTCAATTGTCACCATGCCAGTTGGCTGGGTGTGGGTACCTCTCTCACCAGCCATGGCTCTTCAGCAAAGGACTTCTGCGACTCACTGGGACTGACACAATCTGTCAATTTCCCGACCCGGATCTCAGTCAACGGAGCATCTTCTCTTCTGGATTTGGTTATGACAAACTTCCCTGAAAATGTCTGCTGCTCTTCTTCTGCTCCAATCGGCTCATCTGATCATGTGCTTGTCAAAGTGGACATCTCTCTGACCATTCTCAGAGAACCTCCTCAGCGTCGACGAGTCTGGCATTTCACTCAGGCCAACTGGCACGGTCTTCAAGCAGCCATCAATCATCTGGACTGGTCTCCCATCTCTACCGCCTCTGACATCAACTCGTCCTGGGAATTCTTTCAAAGTAAATTGCTCTCTCTCATGCACAGATTTATACCATCTCGTCTTCAGTTGTCATACCCTTCCTCCCGTCCATGGTACACGGAATCTTGTGGTGAGGCTGTTGCCCTGAAACAACTTGCTTTCGTCTCCTGGAAAGCAAATCCAACGGAAGGAAATCTCATTTCCTTTCACAAAGCCCGAAACAAGTGTGTGTCCACCCTCAGGAGAGCCAGGAAACAATATCTCACCATTCTCAAGACCGAACTCTCTTATCTGTCTCCCTCTTCCAAATCCTGGTGGCGTCTGGTCAAATCTGTTTCTGGTGTTTGTTCCCCCTCCATCCCCTCCCTCACCTCAAACGGCTTAACGGCTGACTCCGCACGTGAAAAAGCTGAATGCCTCAACTCTGTGTTTGCCTCTAAATCTTGTGTCCCAAACCCATCCCTCTCTGTACCCACCGTACCCAGTCGTACCCAGCTGCTCCTGGACTCTGTGTCCTTTCCTCCTGACAAGGTGGAAAAGTTTCTGTCAACCCTCGACTCTGATTCTGCAACTGGTCCTGACGGCATCAGCCCACGGGTCCTAAAATCATGTTCTTCTGCTCTTTCACTCCCTCTTTCTGTTCTCTTCACCCTCTCTTTTGCTCAAGGTCATCTGCCATCTGCTTGGAAATCAGCCAACATCACCGCTTTGCACAAAAAAGGTGCAAAAACAGATCCCAGCAACTACAGACCAATCAGCCTTCTCCCAATTATCAGCAAAGTCATGGAATCCATCATTGCTTCAGATATTAAATCTTTCCTCTTCTCCAATGGCTTGATCTCTGATCATCAATTTGGTTTCAGACCTGGTCACTCTACTCTGGACATGCTGCTTCTGCTTTCTCAACAATGGATGGAGATCCTCAACGCCAAACAGGAAATTAGAGCTGTCTCCCTTGACATTTCACGTGCCTTCGATACGGTCTGGCACCCTGCTCTGCTCTCCAAACTCTCCTCCTTTGGTATCCATGGAAATCTCCACGCATGGCTGGCGGACTTCCTCTCTGGTCGTAGTCAACGTGTGGCCCTGAATGGGTTTCTCTCATCTCCTCTTCCTGTTCAGGCTGGAGTTCCCCAAGGTAGTGTTCTGGGCCCTGTGCTTTTTCTGGTCTTCATCAATGATCTCTCTGACTCTCTTGAAAATCCTCTCTACCTCTTTGCTGACGACTCTACTCTCTGTCGCTCCATTCCTCATCCCTCAGATCGGCAGTCTGCAGCCTCCTCACTCTCTGCAGACCTGGACAAAATCACAGACTGGTCAAACAAGTGGAACATGTCTTTCAATCCTGACAAATTTCACACTCTTACAATGTCTCTCCGAAAGGACCGACTGGACAACCCTCCCATCTACTTTCTCAACAATCCTCTCCAAGAAGTTCTGTCGCTCAAGCTTTTGGGTCTCACTATCTGCCATGATCTTTCTTGGGAAAACCACATTTCCAAGCTGGCCTCCAAAGCCAGTCGCCGACTGGGCATCCTCCGTCGTGCGAAGTCCTTCCTTGGCACACCTGAGCTCCTCACCACATACAAGGCTTTCATCCGCAGCTCAATGGAATACTGTTCCCCCCTCTGGGCTGGTGCTCCTGCCTCACACCTGGCTCGGCTTCACTCTGTTGAATCCAAAGCTTTCAGAATCATTGGAATCTCCCGCGATGAAGCTATCTCTGAGGGCCTTTCACTCACTCACCGCAGGCAGGTAGGTGGTCTTTCTGTCTTCTACCGACTCCTCTCCGGCCTTGCTCCCCCAGCTCTCTCTGTGCTCTGTCCCCCCAATATTCCTTCAGGTCGCACAAGATCTGCCTGCAACCCTCTTATGGTTAAACTGCCAAAGTCTAGGCTCTCTGCTCACCTTCACTCTTTCATTCCCCTTTTCTCCCTCCTCTGGAACAAACTCCCCCACTCCCTTCAATCCCACTCCTCCCTCCAGGTCTTTAAAACAGCTGTTCACCACCATCTCTTATCTTCCCCCATCGAAAACCTTGATCTTTTCTACCCCCGGTAATTCACCCCAGAGTCCTTGCAGTGTTCATATGTTTTAATCCTCTCCCACCTCCCCCCAAGTCCTCCCGATGTCCCTGCTCTCAAATGTTGTGTTTGTGTCCTTCCCCTTCTTCCCCCTCTCTTTTGTGTCCTCCCCCCTCTCTCCCCATCTTGTCTGCCGCTCCCCTTGTTTTTTGTGTTTTGTGTGTCGGTTTGTCTTTTTGTGTGATTAATGTTTGCTCTTTCACGAGCCTCGATCTTGTATACAAAAAAAAAAAAAAAAAAAAAATTCCTTGGTGGATTTACTGGTATGTTTAGGGTCATTGTCATGTTGCAATGTCCACCTTCGGTTGAGCTTCAACTTTCCGACAGATGGCCTCACATTATCCTCAAGCACCCTCTGGTACAATGAAGAATTCATAGTGGATTCTATGATGGTGAGCTGCCCAGGCCCTGATGCAGCAAAGCTGCCCCAAACCATAATATTTCCACCACCATGTTTACAGTTGGTATCAGGTTCTTGTGGTCAAATGCTGTCTTTGGTTTTCGCCAAACATGTCTTCTGGTACTGTGGCCAAATAGCTCTGCCTTTGACTCATCTGTCCAAAGCATATTGTTCCAGAAGTGCTGGTCTTTGCCGAGGTGTTCATTGGCAAACTTTAGTCTTGCCCTTATGTTCTTTCTGGACAGCAAAGGTTTCCTCCTGGCACACCTCCCATGTAGATCAAATTTGTGCAGCCTCTTTCTAATGGTAGACTCATGCACTTTGACATCAACAGTGGCAAAAGCTACCTGTAGGTCCCGTGGTGACATTCTGGGGTTCTTAGAGACTTCTTTCAGCATCTTTCGGTCTGCTCTCAGGCTGAACTTGCTGGGGTGGCCTGGCCTGAACAAGTTGGCAGTTGTTTGGAATCTTCTCCACTTGTAGGTGATCTTCCGGACAGTCGAATGATTGATTTCAAATTGTTTGGAGATCTTTTTAAATCCCTTCCCAGACTCGTCGGCATCTATAACCTTTTTTCTGAAGGCCTAAGATAGCTCTTTTGATCGAGACATGGTGACGCCGCACACTTCAACAACAAAGAGCAAACCAAACGAAATGTCTGAGGTTTAAATAAGACAGGTTCCTCCAAGATCACCTCTAATGATGTTCTACTCATTTGCACCTGAGCTGGTGCACCTGCTTCTAATTTTTGATATTTGAAGTAGTGATAAATGTCAGGGTGTACTTACTTTTTCCACATGCAAAATTTGCATTTATGTTTATTTAAATTATACAATGGACTACAAAATGTAAATGTTTCATGATATTTGTTATATTATATCACCTTTATCTATCAATATTGTTGAAATGAAGATCAAATAGCTGTATGTTGAAATATGTTGAAAAAGTCAAAACTTTACATGGGGTGCACTTACTTTTTATATAAACTTACTTACATATATAAACATGACCGAATTTGTTAAAGGAAATTTGAAGATGTTTTGGTCACAAATATACATACATAACCATATACGTTTGCTCCATAATAATAAAAATGATGTAATTGAAACCTCAATACGTCTATTAATTACATACTATTGAAACCTTTCAAACCTGACTATGTTGATTAATTACGTCCAATTAAAACCAGAGTACGTCTATTAATGACATGCTATTTAAACCTGAGTATGTTTATTAATTACATACCATTGAAACCTGAGTGTCTATTAATTACATACCATTGAAACATGAGTTCATCTATTAACTAGATGGTATTCATTGAATACTTACCCCACACAGTCAACTTGGTGTGAGCCAACTCTTCTGTTTTTGAAGGGTTTTTTTTGTTTGTTTTGTTTCTTTGATCCAATATGGCTGCCAGACGACGTGAGTGATGACATGTTGACATTCTCTAATATAATTGTTCTGTAGATCATGCTCAATAAATTTCAAACTGATCAGACTAAGCGTTGTACTTGTCGAATTATGAAATTATAATGAAGGCAGCAAAGACATCATCGTTAACACTTATTCCCCATGTGGAGTTCTTTACAATGAGCCACGTTTAAATTTTTTTCCATGGAGTGGTTTCTGAGATATACAGGTGCAACGTTTTACCTATGATGCCATAATTATCGTTAAAAAAAATTATACAGGAGGTGCTCCTGTGGTGAAAATTTTCTGTCCATCGGACTAACAGTTGCAGAGACAAACTAGATGACGCTCAATAAATTTCTTCTTGATCGGATGAAGTTTTGTACTTGTCGAATTATGACGTCATAATCGAGGTACATATGACATCATCATTAACATATGTTATTCCCCATGGAGAGTTCTTTACAATGAGCCACGTCTCAATTTTTTCTGTGCAGCTATTTCATAGATATGGAGGTGCAAAGTTTTTCGGTTTTTCCAAGATGGTGCCTGTACCACGTGACCTATGACGTCATAATTATCATTACAAAATTCTACAGGTGGAAGTGCACCTATGGTGAAAATTTCCTGTCAATCGGACCAACTGTTGCAGAAAAAATCATTTATTTTGGGTGGAAAAACAGGCAAACGGACTCAACTGCAATACCCTCTCCTCTGGTGAGAGTAAAAAATTCATACTGATCAGATGACATAATTCATTAAAACGTTCCACAGGAGGAGGTGCTCCTATGGTGAAAATGTTGCGTGTATTGGACCAACAGAACATTTTTTTCTTCCTACTGATCCGATCAAGCGTTGTACTTGTTGAATTATGTCATAATGAAGGCACCGGTTTCCCAATGGGGAGTACTTGACAATCAGCCATGTTTCATTTTTTCTACCCATTGAGTGGTTTCAGAGATAGAGGTGCAACTTTTTCCCAATATGGCGTCCATACTTTTCCAATATGGCGTCCATACCATGTCAATTTGAACTGTATCATGAAATAATGGTGAACAAACCTGGTTGAAGTAAACACAGAATTCAAGCATTTACAATGTATTGGTTACAATATATTAAGAACAAAATCCACTTGGATGAGCAAATTAAAATAGTCTTTAATTCCAACTTATAATTATGTACAGCACATTGAGAATACGTTATAAAATGTTGTAAATGAAAAAAGCCAAGAGACAATAAATTACGTCATATTAAGTGCACACTTTTAAAAAAGACTACAGTACTGTATTTGCATAAAGATCTGATTTCATTTTTGAGCACAAAGGCTATCTTTTATATGCTCAAAGCAACATTGCCAACGTATTATTTGGTGAAACAAAATATAACCCCTTAAAGAAAAACGTCTCACTTGGGAAAAATCATACTACAGGATACAACGATACCATCTAGTATTGATAAATGTCATGAAATTGACAAGGTTTAAGTGTGACATTTCAATTAGAGTGGTCTTCATCAAATAAAACAAGTAATGTGCGCACACGCACACACACATACATACATACATGCATACATACATACACACACACCATTATCTTGATAGTCACACATGAAGACAACCGATATGTGATTGAAATATCTGACTTCAACCTTGTCATTCTCACTTGTCAGTATTGATTTTTGTATCCTGTGGTCTACACTTCATTTTGTACGATACAGCACAATATGTGTGAATATGTAAATATTTGAAGATCTTGCAATATCTTAAAGATAAACAATTATGAACTTTTATTCGATAAAATTCAGAGTATGTTTGCCTCTGTGATAAACGAGGTGCGGCTGATGTTTCAAGCACTAACCCTTCATCAGAGAAAAAAGAAACAAATATAGTTGCGGGAAGGATTATAAACCGTTGGGTGGTGGTCAAATATCGAAGTGCCTGTATGAAATATTGAGGGTCGAATGTGGGTGGAGTGTGGGTTTACATGTAATGTTGGTGAAACACCAAAGGAAATGGTCCATGTTTTCGATCTTTTAATTCACTATAACAACTGAATTTGATCCAGTCCCTAACACCTTACAATCCTCCATTCAAGCACATTTCCTTATTTTGTTGCTCTGGCAAAGACAACTCTATAAACGTCAGCCACACCTTCCGCTACCATCAGCAAACATACTCTTAAGGGCTGGTGGAAGAACTTATATGTACGCTTGCTCAACTTTGAACTGTTTTATCTGGAAAGAAGTTAAATGGGAGGAACATTCTGTCAACATTGGTTGTTGGTGGACGATAAAGATCCCAGAGTCTTTCACGATGAGGAGACCGATTATCGTGTTGTTGACACTCAACAAATTCGGAATTCCTGCTCTAGCCTGCAAAGGGGCACTGCATCAGTGGCGTAGTCACATTGGAAACAACGATAAAAGCAAGCAACAATTTGCTGCACATTAATTAATACTCTTAAATCCATTGTGTATCTTACCTACCACAGACCCACACAAGTTTTCACCGGGACGACTATTCCATAATGCCGCAAACAGCTTACAGAAACTTTGGTTCAAATGAAACAAACAGTCGGTGGTGTGCACAATACCAAGCTGAATCTCTCAACTCTATACCTGTGTACTGTGTAGTATACCTGGAATCACACAGCAAGCTGAACATGTATGAGCACTAAGAGGTGACGACAAAACAGCAATATCCACATTCCGTAACTGGGGGATTAAACCAGCAAAGCTGTAACTTCGCTTTGCATTTCCATATCTACTGATTCGATAAAAAAAATATAAAACAATAATTGCACAACCTAAAAAAATTCTGCCAAGAGAATGTTCTGTGCAAGTTGGGTGAACCCAAAAAGGTCAAAGTTCAAACATTAAGACTTGTCGGCATCTCGCAGAGTCGTCGGGTGCATTATGGTGAAGTGTGGTTATTTGGGCATGGCAAGGCATTTCTCATAGCACAACCACCTTTTAGAGGCCATTTTTCCCCGCAAGCGGGGGTTGGCCTTTTTCGGGAACTGTGGTTGTTGTTGTTTTTCGGTCCCCTTTTTGAAGCAATGTTTTACGGCCGGATGCCCTTCCTGACGCCAACCCTTTTTGCCGCCTTTAACGACAAGCAGGGAATTACCAGTGAACTGGTACTCAATTGCCAATTTCTCATAGCACAGAGAAGTGGAAATTTAAAAGCCAAGTTTTTAAGGCTTGAGGAACGCTTGAGCGCAACCTGCTGTTCCCTCGACTGAGAAAGCTACATATAATACTTTGGTTATGTGTTGTTGCACAAAATATCCAGGCTTTTGTGCAAGGAAAGATGCAATCTGATAACATGCACGTGCAGACAGACAAATTATATTTTTTGAGCTATGACTACCGTTGTGGACTCACCTAGCCCCATTAATGGATCCCTAACTTTATCCGCTAGAGCAATCCAACTGCAATACACACTCGGAAGATTTTTTTTTTTGTATACAGAATCGAGGCTCGTGAAAGAGCTAACATTTATTTCACAAACAAATCAAACAGACAAACAAAATATATAAAAGGAGGAAGCGGTAGACAAGATGGGGAGAGAATGGGAAGCACACAAACACGACATTTGAGAGCAGGGACATCGGGAGATCTGTGGGAGGGAGAGGGCTTGGGGGGAGGAGGCGTGGGAAAAGGGGGGGCGTGGGGGGAGGGTGGGAGAAGTATAAAACACAAGGACACCAAGGACTTCCAGGACAGAAGTTGGTATTTCAAAAAGTGGATTTGGGGTGAAATTAGCGGGGGTAGAAAAGATCACGGTTTTGGATTGGGGAAGATAAGAGATGGTGGTGAACAGCTGTTTTAAAGACCTGGAGGGAGGAGTGGGATTGAAGAGAGTGAGGGAGTTTGTTCCAGAGGCAGGAGAAAAGGAGTGAAGGTGAGCAGAGAGTCTTGATTTTGGCAGTTTAACCATAAGAGGGTTGCAGGCAGATCTTGTGCGACCTGTAGGAATATTTGGGGGACAGAGCCCAGAGAGAGCTGGGGGGGGCAAGGCCGGAGAGGAGTCGGTAGAAGACGGAAAGACCACCAAACCTGCCTGCGGTGAGCGAGTGAAAGGCCCTTAGAGTTAGCTTCATCGCGGGAGATTCCAATGATTCCGAACGCTTTGGTTTCAACAGCGTGAAGACGAGCTAGGTGTGAGACAGGAGCACCAGCCCAGAGGGGAGAGCAGTATTCCATTGAGCTGCGGATGAAAGCCTTGTATGTGGTGAGGAGCTCAGGTGTGCCAAGGAAGGATTTCGCACGACGGAGGATGCCCAGTCGGCGACTGGCTTTGGAGGCCAGATTTGAAATGTGGTTTTCCCAGGAAAGATCATGGCAGATAGTGAGACCCAAAAGCTTGAGTGACAGAACTTCTTGGAGAGGATTATTCAGAAAGTGGATGGGAGGGTTGTCCAGTCGGTCTTTTCAGAGAGACATCGTAAGAGTGTGAGATTTGTCAGGATTGAAAGACATGTTCCACTTGTTTGCCCAGTCTGTGATTTTGTCCAGATCTGCAGAGAGTGAGGAGGCTGCAGACTGCCGATCTGAGGGATGATGAATGGAGCGGCAGAGAGTGGAGTCATCAGCAAAGAGATAGAGAGGATTTTCAAGAGAGTCAGAGAGATCATTGATGAAGACCAGAAAAAGCACAGGGCCCAGAACACTGCCTTGGGGAAAGAGATCAAGCCATTAGAGAAGAGGAAAGATTTCATATCCGAAGCAATGATGGATTCCATGACTTTGCTGACAATTGGGAGAAGGCTGATTGGTCTGTAGTTGCTAGGATCTGTTTTTGCACATTTTTTGTGCAAAGCGGTGATGTTGGCTGATTTCCAAACAGATGGCAGATGACCTTGAGCAAAAGAGAGGGTGAAGAGAACAGAGAGAGGGAGTGACAGAGCGGAAGAATAGGATTTTAGGACCCGTGGGCTGATGCCGTCAGGTCCAGTTGCAGAATCAGAGTCGAGGATTGACAGAAACTTTTCCACCTTGTCAGGAGGAAAGGACACAGAGTCTAGGAGCAACTGGGTACAGTGGGTACAGAGAGGGATGGGTTTGGGACACAAGATTTAGAGGCAAACACAGAGTTGAGGCATTCAGCTTGTTCACGTGCGGAGTCAGCCGTGTGGCCATTTGAGGTGAGGGAGGGTATGGAGGGGGAACAAACACCAGAAACAGATTTGAACAGACGCCACCAGGATTTGGAAGAGGGAGACAGATAAGAGTGTTCGGTCCTGAGAATGGAGAGATATTGTTTCCTGGCTCTCCTGAGGGTGGACACACACTTGTTTCGGGCTTTGTGAAAGAAAATGAGATTTCCTTCCATTGGATATGCTTTCCAGGAGACGAAAGCAAGTTGTTTCTGGGCAATAGCCTCACCACAAGATTCCGTGTACCATGGATGGGAGGAAGGGTATGACAACTGAAGACGAGATGGGATAAATCTGTGCATGAGAGCAATTTACTTTGGAAGAATTCCCAGGATGAGTTGATGTCATAGGGGGTAGAGATGGGAGACCAGTCCAGATGATTGATGGCTGCTTGAAGACCATGCCAGTTGGCCTGAGTGAAATGCCAGACTCGTCGACGCTGAGGAGGCTCTCTGAGAATGGTCAGAAAGATGTCCACTTTAACAAGCACATGATCAGATGAGCCGATTGGAGCAGAAGAAGAGCAGCAGACATTTTCAGGGAAGTTAGTCATAACCAAGTCCAGAAGAGAAGATGCTCCGTTGACTGAGATCCGGGTTGGGAAATTGACAGATTGTGTCAGTCCCAGTGAGTCACAGAAGTCCTTTGCTGAAGAGCCATGTCTGGTGAGAGAGGTACCCACACCCAGCCAACTGGCATGGTGACAATTGAAATCACCACATATGAGGAAGAGAGAGTTGGGATGGGTAAATAGAAGTTGGTCCATATTATCAGACAGCGAGATGTAGATGGCGTCATCACTGTTTGGTGGACGGTACAACACACATATGAACAAAAGGTGGGAGCGAAGGGGAAGCCGTAGCCAAAGGTTTTCCTGGGGGTGAGGTGGAGAGAAGGCAGTGCAGGGCGAGTGAGGAAGAGAGTTTTTTTTATAAAGATAGCAACCCCACCTCCAGGATGAGGCTCGGGTCTATCATACCGGAGGAGGGAGTAACCTGGGAGAGATACCAATGAATCAGAGATATCATGAAGGAGGAAAGTTTATTTTAAGCAGATCACGTCTGGTTTGTCAGAAGCAACCTGTATGGAGAGATCAGTCAAGTTTGAGCGAAGGCCCCAGATGTTTAAGGTCCATACCGTTAATGAAGAGGAAGGGGGAGCATCGGATACAGAACAGGGGGGGGGGGGGTAGGGTAATATGTGGAAGAGGAGGAAGTGGTAGGGAGAGCTGTTGAAGGTGTGTAAGAGATTTCAGAATAGGTTAGAGAAAGGGAAGAATGGGGCGGACAAAAGGTTTGATGGTGATTGGGTGAGGCACAGTGAGGTGTTATTTGAGGAGGGGGAAGAGCGAGGCAGAAGGTTGGGGGAGATGAAGGTGAAAGTTGGAAGGGGGAAGAAGCGGGGAGGATGCTTTGAGGAGGAGGGGAGGGGAGGAGCGAGGGAGAGTCTCGGAGGGGAGGGGTGTGGGGGAAGTTTAGGAGGGAAGGGGCAAGGGGGGAGATTTGAAAGGGATGGGTGATGGGGAAGATTTGGAGGGATGGGGCAAGGGGGAAGATTTGAAAGAGATGAGTGATGGGGAAGATTTGGAGGGGAGGGGTGATGGGGAAGTTTTGGAGGGCGGGGGTGATGGGGAAGATTTGGAGGGAAGGGGGGAAGATTTGGAGGGGAGGGGCAAGGGGGAAGATTTGAAAGGGATGGGTGATGGGGAAGATTTGGAGGGGAGGGGCAAGGGAGAAGATTTGAAAGAGATGGGTGATGGGGAAGATTTGGAGTGGAGGGGCAAGTGGGTAGATTTGGAGGGGAGGGGTGATTGGGAAGTTTTGGAAGGGAGGGGTGATGGGGAAGTTTTGGAGGGAAGGGGTGATGGGGAAGATTTGGATTGGAGGGGCAAGGGGAAAGATTTGGAGGGGAGGGGTGATGGGGAAGTTTTGGAGGGAAGGGGTGATGGGGAAGATTTGGAGGGGAGGGGCAAGTGGGTAGATTTGGAGGGGAGGGGTGATGGGGAAGTTTTGGAGGGAAGGGGTGATGGGGAAGATTTGGAGGGGAGGGGTGATATTGAATTTTAGAAATTGTACGATTAATGGGAAACGAACATTTATTGCAAAATGAGTTTCTTGTGACCTTCGAGTCAAAAATACGTTTGAGGACGCTGAAGGAGGGGTGGAGTGCAGGAGAGTTTCGGGAATGGAGAAAAGAGGTACTGTAAGAGATGGAATATTTTTTTTGGAATGAATAGATTTGGTTAAATGAATGAATAGATTATATGAATGAATATGGTTAAATGAATAGATAGTTAAATGAATAGATTTAAAAGTGAATACACAGACAAACCTGCGCATGCGCAAGATTGGAGGTGACATCTATTCAAAGCTGTCCCTGCTCGCACGCTTTCGAAGTTAAGAAATCTTTCACAATTGTGTTTTTATCGAAACGGTATCTGTATTTTTCCTGTATCTTTCTGTACAGAAACTGTATCTGTATCTGTATCTGGAAACTGTATCTGGAAACTGTATCGGGAAAACTATCTGGAAACTGTATCTGGAAAACTGTATCTGGAAACTGTATCTGTATTTTTCCTGTATCTTTCTGTACAGAAACTGTATCTGTATCTGTATCTGGAAACTGTATCTGGAAACTGTATCTGGAAAACTGTATCTGGAAAACTGTATCTGGAAACTGTATCTGTATTTCACTGTATTTCTGAGATTTCCAGATATTGGAAATCTGTATTTCAAATCAAAATCTGTATTTCCAGATACAGTATAGAAACTGTATCTGGAAACTGTATCTTTCCTGTACCTATTGGGGTGTCTTTTAATAGGATTCTCGGTGTTGGTTTTCATACCTGTGTACAGAATCATCGTTTCTTTCGTATCGCATATTCTGAGGCCTAGTGAGTAGTGGAGTAGGCTACTGTTGTCTGACCTTGGCTTGAGGCTTTGCTTTTGTCTCAGCGGTTCTTCGATCGCACTGAAATTATTTTCGGTCTCTGGTTTCCCCGGTCTTTTCACCCAATACTTCCTTGTTTTAAAATCTCCTCAAAAAAACCCAAAAATAAATAAATTAATATTTTCCTTCGCTGTTCTTTCCGTTTTCGTTCTTATTTGTTCGTTCATTCTTCGACCACGTTGTTTGTGATCACGTGATCACGTTAAAAAAATGTTTCATCTGTCCCCTGAAGATATATATTCTGTCATATTCACACCTTTTTCTTCTTCTTATATAAAAGGATGCTTTCGACTTGCTCACCAAATCTATTCATTCAAAAAAAAAATTCAATCTCTTACAGTGCATCTTTCATTCATTCCCTAAACTCTCCAGAACTCCACCCATCCTTCAGCGTCCTCAAACGTATTTTTGACTCGAATGTCTCAAGGAACTCATTTTGCAATAAATGTTCGTTTTCCAATAAACGTACACTTTTCAAAATCCAATCTCACCCCTTCCCTCCAAATCTTCCCCATCACCCCTCCCCTTCAAACCTTCCCCATCACCCCTCCCCTCCAAATCTACCCCTTTGCCCCTCCCCTCCAAATCTTCCCCATCCCCCCTCCCCTTCAAAACTTCCCCATCACCCCTCCCCTCCAAATCTACCCCTTTGCCCCTCCCCTCTAAATCTACCCCCTTGCCCCTCCCCTCCAATTCATCCCCATCACCCATCTCTTTCAAATCTTCCCCCTTGTCCCATCCCTCCAAATCTTCCCCATCACCCATCCCTTTCAAATCTCCCCCCTTGCCCTTTCCCTCCTAAACTCCCCCCACACCCCTCCCCTCCGAGACTCTCCCTCGCTCCTCCCCTCCTAGACTCCCCTCTCACCCCTCCTCCTCAAAGTGTCCTCCCCACTTCTTCCCCCTTCCAACTTTCACCTTCATCTCCTTCAACCTTCTGCCTCACTCTTCCCCCTCCTCAAATAACACCTCAGTGCGCCTCACCCAATCACCATCAAACCTTTTGTCCGCCCCATGCTTCCCTTTCTCCAAGCTATTCTGTAATCTCTGACACACCTTCAACAGCTCTCCCTACCTCTTCCTCCTCTTCCACATCTTACCCTACCGCTCCCCCCCCTGTTCTGTATCCGATGCTCCCCCTTCCTCTTCCTTAACAGTATGGACCTCAAACATCCGGGGCCTTCGCTCAAACTTGACTGATCTCTCCATACAGGTTGCTTCTGACAAACCAGATGTGATCTGCTTAACAGAAACTTTCCTCCTTCATGATGTCTCTGATTCCTTGGTATCTCTCCCAGGTTACTCCCTCTTCCGGTATGATAGACCTGAGCCTCGTCCTGGAGGTGGGGTTGCTATCTTTATAAAAAACTCTCTTCCTCACTCGCCCTGCTCTGCCCTCTCTCCACCTCACCCCCAGGAATACCTTTGGCTATGGCTTCCCCTTCGCTCCCACCTTTTGTTCATATGTGTGTTGTACCGTCCACCAAACAGTGATGACTCCATCTACATCTCGCTGTCTGATAATATGGACCAACTTCTATCTACCCATCCCAACTCTCTCTTCCTCATATGTGGTGATTTCAACTGTCACCATGCCAGTTGGCTGGGTGTGGGTACCTGTCTCACCAGCCATGGCTCTTCAGCAATGGACTTCTGTGACTCACTGGGACTGACACAATCTGTCAATTTCCCGACCCGGATCTCAGTCAACGGAGCATCTTCTCTTCTGGACTTGGTTATGACTAACTTCCCTGAAAATGTCTGCTGCTCTTCTTCTGCTCCAATCGGCTCTTCTGATCATGTGCTTGTTAAAGTGGACATCTCTCTGACCATTCTCAGAGAGCCTCCTCAGCGTCGACGAGTCTGGCATTTCACTCAGGCCAACTGGCATGGTCTTCAAGCAGCCATCAATCATCTGGACTGGTCTCCCATCTCTACCGCCTCTGACATCAACTCATCCTGGGAATTCTTCCAAAGTAAATTGCTCTCTCTCTCATGCACAGATTTATCCCAGCTCGTCTTCAGTTGTCATACCCTTCCTCCCGTCCATGGTACACGGAATCTTGTGGTGAGGCTATTGCCCAGAAACAACTTGCTGTCGTCTCCTGGAAAGCAAATCCAACGGAAGGAAATCTCATTTCCTTTCACAAAGCCCGAAACAAGTGTGTGTCCACCCTCAGGAGAGCCAGGAAACAATATCTCTCCGTTCTCAGGACCGAACTCTCTTATCTGTCTCCCTCTCCCAAATCCTGGTGGCGTCTGGTCAAATCTGTTTCTGGTGTTTGTTCCCCGTCCATCCCCTCCCTCACCTCAAATGGCCACACGGCTGACTCCGCACGTGAAAAAGCTGAATGCCTCAACTCTGTGTTTGCCTCTAAATCTTGTGTCCCAAACCCATCCCTCTCTGTACCCACCGTACCCAGTCGTACCCAGTTGCTCCTGGACTCTGTGTCCTTTCCTCCTGACAAGGTGGAAAAGTTTCTGTCAACCCTCGACTCTGATTCTGCAACTGGACCTGACGGCATCAGCCCACAGGTCCTAAAATCCTGTTCTTCCGCTCTTTCACTCCCTCTCTCTGTTCTCTTCTCCCTCTCTTTTGCTCAAGGTCATCTTCCATCTGCTTGGAAATCTGCCAACATCACCGCTTTGCACAAAAAAGGTGCAAAAACAGATCCCAGCAACTACAGACCAATCAGCCTTCTCCCAATTATCAGCAAAGTCATGGAATCCATCATTGCTTCAGATATGAAATCTTTCCTCTTCTCCAACGGCTTGACCTCTGATCATCAATTTGGTTTCAGACCTGGACACTCTACTCTGGACATGCTGCTTCTGCTTTCTCAACAATGGATGGAGGTCCTAAATGCCAAACAGGAAATTAGAGCAGTCTCCCTTGACATATCACGTGCCTTCGATACGGTCTGGCACCCCGCTCTGCTCACCAAACTCTCCTCTTTTGGTATCCATGGAAATCTCCACGCATGGCTGGCGGATTTCCTCTCTAGTCGTAGTCAACGTGTGGCCCTGAATGGGTTTCTCTCATCTCCTCTTCCTGTTCAGGCTGGAGTTCCCCAAGGCAGTGTTCTGGGCCCTGTGCTTTTTCTGGTCTTCATCAATGATCTCTCTGACTCTCTTGAAAATCCTCTCTATCTCTTTGCTGATGACTCTACTCTCTGTCGCTCCATTCTTCATCCCTCAGATCGGCAGTCTGCAGCCTCCTCACTCTCTGCAGACCTGGACAAAATCACAGACTGGGCAAACAAGTGGAACATGTCTTTAAATCCTGACAAATCTCACACTCTTACGATGTCTCTCCGAAAAGACCGTCTGGACAACCCTCCCATCCACTTTCTGAATAATCCTCTCCAAGAAGTTCTGTCACTCAAGCTTTTGGGTCTCACTATCTGCCATGATCTTTCTTGGGAAAACCACATTTCAAATCTGGCCTCCAAAGCCAGTCGCCGACTGGGCATCCTCCGTCGTGCGAAGTCCTTCCTTGGCACACCTGAGCTCCTCACCACATACAAGGCTTTCATCCGCAGCGCAATGGAATACTGCTCTCCCCTCTGGGCTGGTGCTCCTGCCTCACACCTAGCTCGTCTTCACGCTGTTGAAACCAAAGCATTCAGAATCATTGGAATCTCCCGCGATGAAGCTAACTCCAAGGGCCTCTCACTCACTCACCGCAGGCAGGTTGGTGGTCTTTCCGTCTTCTACCGACTCCTCTCTGGCCTTGCCCCCCCAGCTCTCTCTGGGCTCTGTCCCGCAAATATTCCTACACGTCGCACAAGATCTGCCTGCAACCCTCTTATGGTTAAACTGCCAAAAGCAAGACTCTCTGCTCACCTTCACTCCTTCATTCCTCTTTTCTCCCGCCTTTGGAACAAACTCCCTCACTCTCTTCAATCCCACTCCACCCTCCAGGTCTTTAAAACAGCTGTTCACCACCATCTCTTATCTTCCCCCATCCAAAACCTTGATCTTTTCTACCCCCGCTAATTTCACCCCAATTCCACTTTTTTGAAATGCCAACTTCTGTCCTGAAAGTCCTTGGTGTTGTTGTGTTTTATACTTCTCCCTCCCCCCCCCCCCCCCTTCCCACGCCTCCTCCCTCCAAGCCCTCTCCCTTCCACACATCTCCCTGCTCTCAAATGTTGTGTTTGTGTGCTTCCCCTTCTCTCCCCATCTTGTCTTCCGCTCCCTCTTTTTATATATTTTGTTTGTCTGGTTGATTTGTTTGTGAAGTAAATGTTAGCTCTTTCACGAGCCTCGATTCAGTATACAAAAACAAACAAAAAAAAGTCACATTTGTTATGTGAAATATAACAATGTAATTTATAACAATACAATGCAGGTAATATGGCTCGGTGTGATAAAATTGAGGTATTTTTTTTCAGATGTATTATTCAAGTGGCCACTGAATGTTCAGATCTAACAAAGGCAGTTACAGTCATATTTTGTTTAGAAATCCCATGATGTAAAGGTTATTTTTTTGACATCCACCATAACCTGCTCATGCATTCCTACAAGTGGGGCTATTTCTGTATTCTTCTTTCGAATGCAGCACAAGGCTGCACGATCGCATCATTGGCTGAGGGCACGGCATTTGCACTGAGGCAATGCCCTCTGTAGGCTAGGGAAGGAATTTGGATATTGGCCATGATGCCGACAGTTCGCCTACTCTTCATGAAGGACACCATGGGATATTTAACGTCAAAGTACAAATGTCGGCAGATGGGACGCCAAGTTTAACGTCCATTTTAGTAGGGGAGCTCCCAATAGAGTTCGTGACCATTTTCCCGTGATCAAGGTTTGAAGGTTGATTTTGAAAGATAAAAATATATATAAAAAAATAAGCTTGGGTATCTTTTTTTAAAATGCGGGCTAACTCGGCCAGAGGACAAAATCCAAGATGTCCACCAAAACCGCGAAATCGGGCATATTTCCGCCTACGTGAATGCTACATATACATATTGGGTGTCCATATGTGGGTTTTTCTGGGCCCAGATCTTGCATCTTACATCAGTCAAGTGATATTGTGACTTAAAATGATATTAAATGATTAATGTTGACCAAAATCCAAGATGGCCGCTGCAAAAAACCATGTATTGTATATGTTCATAATTGTGCATACCATAGATTCATCGCTGGCGTCTAAATACAGTTTTACATGACTAGTGTATTCATTTATAACCTTATTGTTACTATGAATGACTTTTTGAGCAGGTAACGAACCAAGATTGCTGCCTTATCTACAAGATGGTTTGATTAAGTTTCACAGGTATTTGTTCACAGGTAGTTGTTAGTATTAATTTCCAGGGAGTACCAGGGTGGACAATGGATCAAGGCATTATAGTTAAGTATATTCAACTAATAATAGTTAAAATATTAGTTAAGTCCCTTTCTTTAAGAGATAAAGATCTGTCCTGTTCAATATTTAAGTTCAGTTAAGTATTAACATCATTCATATCATGCTGTCTGATGTACGGTATGTACAGTAAGTAATAGGTTTTATTTTTCATTGCAGAGTATACCATGGCGACACCACCCATTCAAGGAAAGAAGAGAAAGAGTGAAGATGAGGACCAGCCTCCAGGACTATCAAGCTCCAGTGAGTGTATCCTCTGTCATAAGCATTGTGATGAGGAAAAGAGTAGCTTAAGCCCAGAAGCCTGGCAGCATCTCCAACAACAAGCAGAACGATGGAGAGGATTGGACAAATACGGTCAAGTCTTTGATGCAGTGCCATGGCACAATGGACCAGCTGGAATATATTTCCACAAACTGTGTAAAGTTCAACTGGCCAGTAACTATAAATTGGAGCAGGCACTAAAGCGACAAAAGAAATGTTTTGAAACAGAAATCTCTCGCAGCGATGATGTAGCTGACGAAGCACCTGGACCATCTTGCGCTCAGAGACAATCACGATCACAAACCGGTATTATACAAGACAAACATTTGTGTATTTGGTGTATGAAGGGAGAAGACCTGAAACACCCTGGACGGGACAAGTGGCACATCATGCAACAAATGGATGCATGGCATGTCTTCAAAGGTCACACAGTCCATCTGGACGACGAGAATATGCGGGATCGCATTTTGACACTGATTGATTCCACGTCAGATCCATTTGCCGTGATGGATCATGCTACATGCGTTGGAACCAACACCAGACAAGTACACGGCGATCCTGGACATGGGATTTATATGGCGTTTGTCTACGCCATCGGTAGAAGACAGGGAAAAGGCTGATGGAATTTCCTACACCTGGGGAGACTACGCATCGAAGGTGTTCGCCGTCATTATGAGCAGACATAAATATGCATCACAAGTTGTGTTTGTCAATGACAGATATGATGTTTCCCTGACCGTCAAGGATAGCGAACGCAAGCTTCGAAAAAGCACTTCTGGATTTTCAGATGGCTCCAAGAATGTATTTTTCAAGCAGTCGGACAAATTCCCATCTGCCAAAGGATTTCAAGACTTCTTCCACAATGCAACAAACAAGCAGCACCTACAGATCTTTCTCAGAAACGAGTTCAGCGTGTTGTACCGAAACTATTCTAACACTGAATTTGTCTACTGCGTTGGGCCCACATGTGTCAATCTATCGACAGGTTTGCCTGTTACAGACTTCCAGTGTGAACAGTTAGAAGCAGACACATGCATGTTCTTCATCTACTCACAAATACGTAAAGCTGGAATAGAAACACCTGTTATCATCGACGCAGAAGATACGGACGTGCTTGTATTGGCATCGTATGTTACTCATAGAACTGAAGGGGTGCTCGCAATGAAGTACAAAAAGCAGTTCATAGATTGTACAGCTTTCTGCCCGAAGGAAATAGCAGATATCATAGTTCCTCTTCACGTCCACAGCGGCTCAGACACAACAGCAGCATTCTTTGGACATGGGAAGAAAACCATCTTCGACATATCATCCACTTCACCTGAAGCTAGAGCGTTCCTCAGTGAAGTAGGGAAACACCTACCGGTCCCTCAGCAGGTGCTTGATCATATGACGCTGTACACCATACGGTACATATACAAGGACAAACAAAGTACCACTCTGTGTGATGCTCGGGCCAGGAAGTGGCGACAAATGAAAAGGAAATCAATACTGCGGCTTCCACCAGACAAAGAATCCCACGATTTGAAAGTCAAGAGAGTGAACTATCAAACCTACGTGTTGCTCAACTACGAAAAACCTGATGCGCCACCGTCTCCTTTATCTCATGGCTGGCATCTCGAGGAAGGCATGTGTCTTCCATTGAGGTACATTCACCCAGCACTCCCAGAAAAACTAACTCAGGCTTTGGAAAGCAGCCCAACTATGGATGATCCAGTCGAGTCTGGGTCCGAGACGGACGATTCGGACAGTGAATAACAATTTCAATCTATCCAACACAAACAAACTGTTATAACAACTATTGTCATTTTCAACCCTACCGTATATGCTACTTGTGCAATGTGTATCACTGCTTGTAAATGTAATGTCATGTCACTGTAAATATAATAAAACAAAATAGAGAAAGATAAATTCTTTCTTACTGATTGCAAATGAAAACCTTGAACATTGTGTCAAATAAAAGACGTTGCAATAGATACAATGTACAGTAGCCATAACTGCTTATCTAACGGGCGAGAGGCAGCCATCTTGGTTCGTTACCTGCTCAAAAAGTCATTCATAGTAACAGTAAGGTTATAAATGAAAACACTAGTCATGTAAAACTGTATTTAGACGCCAGCGATGAATCTATGGTATGCACAATTATGAACATATACAATACATGGTTTTTTGCAGCGGCCATCTTGGATTTTGGTCAACATTAATCATTTAATATCATTTTAAGTCACAATATCACTTGACTGATGTAAGATGCAAGATCTGGGCCCAGAAAAACCCACATATGGACACCCAATATGTATATGTAGCATTCACGTAGGCGGAAATATGCCCGATTTCGCGGTTTTGGTGGACATCTTGGATTTTGTCCTCTGGCCGAGTTAGCCCGCATTTTAAAAAAAGATACCCAAGCTTATTTTTTTATATATATTTTTATCTTTCAAAATCAACCTTCAAACCTTGATCACGGGAAAATGGTCACGAACTCTATTGGGAGCTCCCCTACTATTTGTGAGTGGCATACACATTGATGAATCGGCCTGCCTGTGAAACACTGGAATGGCAATTTTTAGCTGGGTCGGCATTCAAGCCTAGCTTAGGGGTGAGTGTGCGTACCTCGATGCCAAAGAGAAGCCGCTCTTTCCAAACAGGCATGACACAATCCACTCAGCGCACACTACCCACAGTACTGACTGCAAACAGTTGCCCACAAGGTGAAAAGTAAAAATATATGTAAATTGTAAAGAGACTACAAGTTTATCGATTCTAAAATGGGATTTGATCATCTGATTTCCAAAGTGGCATTTTTTTGTAAATCTGTTGATGTAAACTTGATCTTTAACCCAATATTGCATATGACTAAACTATTTTATCAATATGGGTGGCCCACTAAATGACAGTTTTCTTTTATTTGTAGGTTAATAAGCATCATGGTGATTGGTCTTCTATCGCTTTAGAAAAAACATTTCATTTTATGAGCATGCAATTGCAACTACAACCTCATTCAGTTCCCTCTGTCTCCACCATCAAGCATGTAACCCACAATGCCACTTCAAATTATTGGTCCCGAGTCATATCAGTGTATTTGATTGGTTGAAAATATCTGACATTTCAGCTTTCATGGAAATTGTTTTGTATAAATTATATGGTTAATGGGGGAACTTTTCTACCTCTGCTTAGATAATCCTCAATCCTAAACTATGGTCTTTTCTATCCAAGTTAGCCCCACCAAAATCCCTCCTTCTTCCTATTTTCCCTCTTTGGAGTTTTCTTCTGTTTCCATTTTGTCCACCCCATGCATGTGTGTTTTGTGTCCTGTTTTTGTCTGTTACGTCCTGATCCGTTCACTGTATAAGCTCTTCCATGAGCCTCGACTATGTATACCCCCAAAAAACCTCTGTTATCCCTCCTCCTACCCCCAAGCCCACCTCCATCCAACTTTCCTGTTTTTTTCTTCAGGAGAGTTTTCTTCTGCATCCATATTGTACACCCCCTGCATTCTCCCCTATCCCTCATTCCTCCTCACACCTTTGTTTTCCAAATGTCCTCCCTTGGCCTCCAATGCTGCTGTTGGTGTTTTCCCCCTCTCTTTACTGTTCCTTTTGTTCTGTTGCGTCCTGCTCTATTCAGCGTTCTAACTCTTCCAGGAGCCTTGACTGTGTATACAAAAAAAAAACTTGGTATATTTTACATTGACAGCACACAGCATACTCACGAGATATGAACAGTATCCATAAGACAAGCACTCAGACAAAAACTAGGCAATACGTCTTCAATGTACAATTGGTGCCAAATTTCTTCTTCATCAGCATTTCACACCATGTCCCATTTTAGTGAGGAAACGGGGGCTTCATATAGAACATGTCAAATTGGCCCGTCTTTCACGAATTGGCTGCCCAGGTCTAATGTCTGACTGGAGCTGGTTCAGGCAATAATTTGGCATTTGTTCACTCTTCGTAGAAAGGCACTGTGGAATACTTAATATCCACCAGCAACCAACACTCGTCGGTGTCCCCAGCTTAACATCAACAGACCACGTTTTTTGACACAACTCTCTACCTTCATAAAGCCATCAAACAGTCCATAGTAGGATTGACAATCACACGTAGAGAATATATGCTCACAAGGTGCCACCCTGTCACAATGTGATCTTAAATTTGGTCAAGACAAAATGAACAAAAGTGAAGCAATAGTTGATTTAAAAACCATGAATGGCGAAGATGAAAAGATGGTTATTGTTTATCACGGACAGATTTAATTAGTTTTGCTTATCTAAATTAAACTTCGCACTTCCACCGTCAAAGTGCAAAATTTTCAAGAACAATTTATTTTAACTTCCAGGATAAGAATGATAATTCAAAACGAACTTTTAAAAGTTTTAAGTTTTTTTCCGATATAAAGCATACAAAACAGGCCATAGTAGATCTGACATTTAAAGAAATGTCATGAAATAAAAACCAAGACATGATGAAAAATGGCAAAAGTATGACAAAAACAATTTTAAAACTTTTTATATGGTGTCATTCATAAGGTACAATATCCATGTAAGCATTTCGTTATAAAAAATTAAAACTTGGAGAAAAAAAAAGAAGCTTTTTCCAATCAGTATAGCTACATTAATCGTTGAAGCAGGTCAGGCCTATATTCATGATGTCCACACCTGAAAAAGAGCAAAGATCTGTTTGATGGCAGCACATTATTCCTATGACAAAGAAACAATAACAGACATTCAAAATACTGATAAAGTAGAAAAATGAAGAGGGTGTGTGTGTGTGTGTGTGTGTGTGTGTGTGTGTGTGTGTGTGTGTGTGTGTGTGTGTGTGTGTGTGTGTGTGTGTGTGTGTGTGCGTGCGTACGTGTACCTTGACCGTGCTGTCTACAGCACCAGAAAATAGACGACCACGAGAAACAGCAAGTGCTGTGACACTACCCTGGTGCCTCAACAATGTCTGAGTGCAGATCATATTGTCGATGCTCCAAACCTGATCAGACACAAGGTGGTAATCACGAGTAGAGTAGAAAATATGCTGCAAAATAACAATTTATATTTCCTTTCATACAAGCATTCTCAAATTGTGGTGTAATCAAAAGTATTCACACGACTCATTTACATCACGTCTTTGACTTGGGACCGGGCAGGGCCTCAGAAGTTACGTTCACACCCATTATAATCGGTCATCTGCTCGAACACCCAGGGCCAAAGCGGGCCAATTTGAGCTGCACATAAATGGCCAGTCGACGTCATCTCGGTGACGTAACCACGTCACTTGACTTGGAGGAGAAAATAGAATGACTGACTGATATTTGAGTCTGTGCAGACTAAGAATTTGCTCTGCGCTGGCAAAACTACACAAGTGCGGTTATTAGTTTCCTTGTGATCGTACAAGTCCGTACAGCACCAGGCGAGTTCCTGCAGAAGTTACAAAACTATCTAAATCTCACGCAAGATTTGAAGAATCATTGTATTCACAAGAGCGCAGTCTCGTGTCACAATACACTGAAGCAACGAAAGCAGGAACATATCATTGAAACAGCACAATGGCTGGAGCGGTTCCATCTCAAAAACAAGCATTTATTACAAAGTCTCACTCGATTTTGGTGGCGCAGCTTCTTTTTTCATTGCATCGCCTTATATTCCACCACGACATTCTTGTTTAAGTAAATGTGAAGAAGAGTAGCTGTCATCATCACAAGTTGCCTCACCTCCGGTTCAACCATTTTGCTTTCCAATCAAGACAGGTATGTAGTAGGGTGGTGCTCAAAATAATTTTTTAATAATATTTACTGGGACATGGCTTTATGTTGTTCCTTTTGTTCCAAAATGAAAAGACACCAAATATGAAAGCAATCTGATTTTATTTAGGGGTGCCACATCAGCCTTCAAACTAAAGGTGTCTACAAAACTTTTCTATATATGGATCGAAAGCAAAACCAGAAGTTTGTTTTATGAAAATCCACCCTCCACTCACTCTCTATGTATTCTAGCAAACACAAGTTACAATAGCTGCACAAATAGCACTATATTGCTATGAAAACTCAAATTCAATGATAACAATCCAAATGTTCAGTTCATAAAATGAAGAGACACCATATCACATAATATTAAAAAACCCAAATATAATGAGAAATGTAACTCCTATTTCTGGGCCTGTTTCACCACTGTTGCCTTCTTGGCATCGGGGTACATCTTCCTGTGAACAGCAACAACTTGGAGCAGAGCTTGCTTTTGCTCTTCATCCTTTGTAAGGAGCTTATTGTAGTCTTGTATCAATGCGACACCCCTTTCTGCCCTGTCGTTCACCACGACTAAGCCACTGGCGGCTTTCTTTGCTTCCTGAAAGCTGGTTTCTTGCTCCCATGAACCAGGATCCTTATCCATCCAATCAGTTGGGGTCCCTAGGATGCTGAAGAAATGCTTGGTGTGTTTTGTTATGAGGCCAGCGATTGACAGGGCGGTTCCTCGTTTGATAGCTGGTCTCTTTGGAGAGGGGTTTTCACCGTATTTTTTTCAATGCTTCAATCATATTGATCTTGCTTTCTTTGTCAATTCTGGTGTCAAAGAATGCAAATGCCACTAGTACTGGGCTCATGTACCACGTGTGGCGGCCAAGTGCCTTCAAGGCTGCCTGAGCCATCTTCTGATTGATTTGTTCAAACTTTTCCAACTTCTTGAAGAGGTTAATGTCATTCAGGGGAGCCTCAATAGCTTGTGGAGCCCGAAACCAAGCCTGTACATACACAAGGCAGACAAAAATGTTGAAGGCTCGGAGTTCTCTCGCCTCTCGAAGTGTCAAGTGGAACTCTGACCGAAACATGAACACCTGTAGTGAATATAGTGCTTTTGCCATCCATCTGGCTCTGTGCATTGCTCCTGGAGCCATGATCCGGATTCCACGAGGTGGGATTCCTCCCATGTAGATGACAGTCAGTTCTAGGAGTTCACGATAATCATCTCGTGGCTGCTGATCTTTCAAACACACAAGAGCAAATTCCAGAGCTTCATCCATCATGTCATTGTTCTGTGCAAACTCAGCTGCCGTATCAGGATCTGTGAATCCATTTTTTGGTTGGTGATGGGCAATGGACGGCCACTCCGCCTGAAACCGCTTAAAAAGCTGGATGTCAGGGCCTGATGAAGGACCGAAAAGAGTGGTGAAAACATCTCCCAGAATGATTTCGTGCGCATGATGGCGGCAAGCCAAATGAAGTAGTTCAGTCTGTAGCTTCTTTTCAATGAGGACAGCAGCCCCTCCACGAACACCTGAATTGCTGGCCGTTGTGTCAAAAGACAAAGCCTTCACCTTGCCCACAAGGTTCCAGCTCTTCAGTGTGTCCACTATAGCGGTTGCCATAGCTTCTCCTCCCCCGTCAGGTAACTTGGGAACATTCAACAGCTGCTCCATTCCATGGTACTGGTTGGACACAAGGATTGGAAGACGATCCACCTTCACATGCACAAAATCTCCAGTGACATCGGGAAGAAGCTTTCCATCCCAATGGACCACTAAAGGACCCTGCACATTATGATGAAATGCTTCTTTTATTTCGTCCATGGTTTTGCATCGATGCATCATGCGATTCCGCCGCACTGTCCATCGGTTCAGTGCCAGCTCTGCAGGATCCCATCCTACTGCTCTACAAATGGATGCCAAGTTGTGGACAGCCATTCGGTCACTTGTTTTCGTACGATCCAAAGAAGCTGCGACTTCAGGAGTGACAATGTTGATAGGCCTTCTTTTCTTGGGACGAGATATCCCACCATCAGATGATGAAGAACCAGCCTGTGCCGTGGTCTCAGAGTCAGAGTCTGAGTCTGTGACTTCCATAGCAGTAGCACCCTTCATGACCATTTCCTGTCTCTTATTTTGCTTCTCTGCCTTAGTCTTCTCCTTTTCTTCCCTTTCTTTCTTTCGCTTCGTTTTTGCTTCCAACACAGTGTCTACAGATCCCATTGAAGCCTTCCTCTCTGAGAATTGATCGTGAAGAAACTTCCTGTCCTCGGGGTTGGTGATTATGGCCTCCGAATCTGCATGCCTAAGATCAAACGTCTTCTCCAAGGAGGCCTTGAAGGATGCTTCCTTTTTCTCTTGGGTCGCACCACCCCGCTTTGCACCTTTTTGGAGGCTCCTCCATTCTTCATATAGCCTCTCCAAACGATGGATGCAGTGCTGCTTCGTCGTTGTCGGTAGGTGAGCTTTTTCCCAGAACTTCACAACCTCTTCAATGGTGAGGGTTGCACTCTCCCGGGCAGTGCGATTCTCCTTCTTCAGGTGATGGAAAAACAGGACAAGAGATTGATGCACAGTCGGGAGCTTGGCACCTTTGATGGCATCTCCAGAAGTGGACCCAATGAGATACACATTATCCTGAGCCCGAGTTTGCAATGAAACACTGGTACTAGCAAATGCCATATCTGCAAAATAAGCAAGAATGTGGGTAAAATCCTGTTAATTCTTACTCCACAGGGTCACTCTCTACAAAAGAGCCACAGTCAATAACTTAGGCCTACATATTACACACTAAAAAAGCGTGCCCCTGACCCCGGGAACCTGTACAAAACATGCATGAAAATTGCCCAGATAGTGATCATAGGAAGTCTCAAAACTGTATGTATAATATCAGAGGTGGGCGGTCCGCTTCGAAAGTCCGCTTATCCGCTGCAGCGGACTAACGTTTTCGAAGCGGATAAGCGAATCACAACAACCCCCGGAAACCGAAGCGGATAAGCGTAAGCGGACTACCGAAAAATTAAAGCGCATCGCGATTCGCCAAATCAGCTGTTAGCCTGAGCCGTTACTCTAGAATTGTGAATATTTATTTAAGTGAATAATAAGTGAAAACTGAATATTTTATTGGACGCTAGAGCGGCAATAACGTCAAGATGGAGAGATTTCTGACTCTCCAGCCCAGCGGCAGTGCCAGCCAGGGACAGGCACACGAGCGACGCAAACCAGCAGTCCCAGCACAGCGACATCCACAACCCGGCGGTCAACATGATGGGGGACGTGGAAGACAGTCAGGAGATCTGCGCCCTGACCCCTCAGCTCGCGCGCAGCGAGAGCAGGATGTCGCTGGACTCAATCGAGTCGGCTGAGATGAACGTGACAATGGACACAGACAATTCCTCAAGAAGGCCCACGAGGTGGAGGAGGAAGACGAGGACTAGTCAACAGACTGCTAGTCTGTTGACTAGTAGACTCTCTTGTCAAAGAAAGGACGGGCAAATTGATTTTTCTTTAATGTAACTTGCATATATTAAAATTATATTTAAATTAACTGTAGAGTAGAGTAGAGTCGAGTGGAAAACTTTATTTCAATAAATTTTGAATAAATTTTATTTAAATAAAAATGTATATTTTTGATCTTAAAAGCTTTGTTTGTCTTTGTAGTAGTTAGAAATGGCTATTTAGGCTTAAAAAGCATTAAATTCCCTTTAGAAACGTCAAAAATCGCTTTAAAAACGTCGAAGCGCTTTTAAAAAATCGAATCGAAGCGGATAAGCGGTAAGCGGACTAAGATTTTCGGCCGCTGAAGCGGATAAGCGAATCGGACTACACGGGCTGGCGGAGCGGATAAGCGGTAAGCGGACTTAAAATTTTCCGAATCGCGCCCACCTCTGTATAATATATTGTATATATATATATAACTATATATATAATGTATAATGTGTATTTATGTATATTTATTATTTAATGTATATTTACTATATATTTATTTTTAATGTTATATTTAATGTATGTATATAATTATGTATTTATTTTGTGTATATACAGCCCAAAAAATGGGAATTACTATTTTTGCATGGGGGAAAATTCATCACTGATGTGGCACCCCTAAATATTATTGGATTCCATTCAAATTTGGTGTGGTTTCCTTTGACAGCAAACGGAACAAAAATAGACCATGTCCCGGAGAAAATCTGCATTTTGATTTTTTGAAGCCCACCCTAGAATGTAGCTCTGACGTTACGTCGCACGTAAAAATTGGCGGCCGGGTATTGTGTGAAGACCAAGCGCTGTTTTGTTTCATGATCACCCTCTCGGTTATGCCAGCCGTTCCCAAATGGTCTTCAAGACATGCAAACGAGCTTGGTAATGGATGTTATCCCTAGAGGATGGAGCACATCACTCAATCCAAGACAAAGATATCCAGAAAGTATTTATTGGGCAAAGAAGAGCCAGAAACCTCAAGGGGCCAGAAACCTCAATATTTATTGGGCCAGAAAGTACATATTTGTACCTCAATGCGATACATATATGAACCATACAGCACAGAAAATGAAGAGTCAGGTAGTGACTGAGGTGCAAATAAGTTTTTGGGGAACCAGCTTTAATCTCAAGCATATAGGACAGAACTGCAGGCCAAAACCTTTTACACAAAGCTTACAGATTTTTGTAAGCGGTTATATATTTTTTCCGTGCACATTTTCATATGGTCACGGCTTTAATACCAACTGTTACTGACTTTTAACTGACATATATGGATGTGGGAATCTACTGGGTGACTTACTAGCTTTGCATGTATCAGAAACACAAGAAGCTATTGTATTGGTGCTGTCTGTCAGTGAGTGAGTGAGTGAGTGAGTGAGTGAGTCCGCACTAGATGTCAGATCGATGATAATCTATATACCTCAGCAAACAAAGCTCTGCATTATTCAATGCTTATTTACTTTGGTTCTGCAAACATCATTAAATGAGCTTTTGGCAGATGGCCGCCCTTCAGCAATTATGTTACAAGCTCAACTTTGGTTCTTATATTTTAAAAAATAGCAAAGAATGTATACAAAATGATTTTACTCACCCTAAGTGAGCGGTCATATGAGGCACTGAACACTTTGGTCTGATCAGGTGTTGAGATGACTGCCAGGGCATATACAGTGCCCACATGGCCTGTCAACGTGCGCATTTGTTCTTTTGTCTCGAGGTCCCAAACCTGTACACAGAGAAAAGTGAGTTCACATGTTTCTGCCTTCATGACATCACCAGCAAGGCAGAAACGATCTTTCAAATACAATCGTTTGGGTAAACACAGGATAATTCCAAATATGTGGGGAAAACCTGCCAGGGATCCCAGCAAACGTATATGGCCTGTGAGAGATCCCGGCGAACATGTATGGGGAAGGTGGGGTAGCTTCCATCAAGCCAAAATAGCAACGCCTCACGCTGCTCTGCATAAATTATTTCCTGCTTCTCGTGCTTCTGACCAAATGTTATCTTCCCGCCCACATAACCACCGACCTCAATTTTCTTCAAATCAAATGATCAACACGATAATTATAACGCAATACATGATCTTGTCTGAACGTGCCTATCCACCTCTCTTTCACACATTTTCTTTAACATTCATTCATTCATATTCATTCACACATTTGAAACAAGAAAGAGCAATCAGAGATTGCAAACCCTCGCCAGGATGTATTTTCAGTGGTTTTAAAGGCTTTTGTGTTAAAACAAATATGGTGGCCGAACCACGTGACCGATGACGTCATCATTTTTTTTTTTTCTAAACTCATTTATTCCTAGATTATGCTCAGGATATTTCATCTTGATCGGATGAAGTTTTGTACTTGTCGATTTTATGATGTCATAATGGAGGCTAACCCCTGCTCCAGCAGGGAAAATGGCCTTAAAATGCCTGTTGTTGTGTGTTGTTGTATAATGGAGGCACCGATGACATCATCATTAACATATTTTATTCCCCATGTTCTTTACAATGAGCCATGTCTCAATTTTTCGATGCAGCGCTTTCAGAGATATCGAGGTGCAAATGTTTTCAGTTTTTCCAAGATGGCGACCGACCCACGTGACCTTTGACGTCATATTTATCATTAAAAAATTATATAGGTGGAGGTGCACCTGTGGTGGAAATTTCCTGTCAATCAGACCAACGGTTGCAGAGAAAATCATATTTATTCTGTGCGGACAAACAAACAAACAAACAAGCAAACAAATGGACTCAAATGCAAAACCCTCTCCTCAGGCGAGGGTAACTAGAACGGCACTCGGAGTGCATACCTCTGCCAGGCTGAACTGTTTACGTTGTGTATCCCACTGATAGGCCGGATTTGGATCCAGACCTCCAAAATCGAATCGGATTCTCCAATTCTTTTCACCTAACCAACTCATCCACCTAGTTTCATTATAACTCGCCCACAACTTTTTGAGATATCGTGCTATATATAGTTTTTGTTCCTCTCTCTCAATGGTGAAGAATCACTCAAAAAATTATCGGATCCAGATCTTCACCAAAATCGAATCAATTCTTCCTTGTCACACACCCTACCTGACCATCAAATTTCGTCTGAATGCATTCACAACTTTGTGAGATATCCTGCTCACAGACAAACATACAGGGGTGAAACCATAACCCCATCCACCTTTGGTTTGGTGGCAGAGGTTATTACACTATATCCCAAACAAATCCATATCCGAAACAAACCCTAATTTTATCATCTGGCAGAAAGCTTGCTATGTGATGAACATTGCATAATGAGGGAAAGGCAGTTAGCCTGTAGATGTTAAAGGATGTACTGTACTGCAGATGTAAAGTTTGTAGTAAGCTTGGGGTTAGTATCAGAAAAGACAAGTATAAACTTGAAGATAAAATTAATGGGGTGTGACATATCTTTTTGAAAAAGGTAAACAAAGCCAACTTCTCCGTGGGTCTCCATAATATCAAATAAAATCTCAATCTGCTTGAGCAAGTCATTTTGGCTGCAGATATACCTACATGAATGAGGTTTTCATATGTCCCACAAACAATATGGTGGCTGGTGACAGCAATAGAGTACACACTGCCTCCAGATGTCTGCAGCACATGAACACATTCCAGAGTTCGAATGTCCCAGATCTAGGGACAAGAATCAGAAAACGTACTGTTGTCAGAAGTACACTTCGTGCAGAGATGTGCAAACAGATGTCAGTTTGGATGCAGTGAAAATAGACAAGCAGTGCTGTGTTTGTTGATAAAGCAAGATACTGTACCATACATACGGTAGTCATATTAAACAAGACGTTTTCTCCTTTCAGTAGTTTAAATTTGATAGGAAAAGAAAGGGGGCGTTGTTTAATAAATAACCGATTATAAATGCAAGGTTCTAAGCTCTTCGATGAGAAATAAGAATGAAGGGTTGTAAAAGCAACATAAAGGAAAATAACATATCAATGGGAATTGAAAGAATAAGTGGGAATTCATAAAATTGTTCTCCATAGGCACACAAAGCACAAAAAAAACAACTTGATTATTCAAGTTCATAATTGGCAATTTTAGGATTAAAGAAGAAATCTGGAAATTAGCAGAAGTCTGGCATCTCTGAAGGAAGCATGCGGACCTTGTGCCGTTGACCACACCAGGTGACACGACCGTGTAGGCTGCCATATTGGTGATCATGCCGGCCTGAGCAATCAAGCTATAGTTGTTAAAGAATGAAGAATGTGAGTATTGGGATGAAATACCTTGTGTGAGTGAGTAAAGGTATGCTCAAATCACAACTTATCTTTCCAAGAAGAGGTATCTTGAAGAAGACATCATGTGTAGGGATAGATCCTTCATGACGACCCGAAAACATAATGCCTCCAGCGACTTCATCAGGGGAAGCATGAAAAAAAACATCATGTACCCCCTTTCCATCCCATCTGACTCTTTGCCCCTCCCCTCACACTTCCCTCAGTCACTACGCTCACCCGTAATGTGCCCAAATTCATGTAATCTCAAGGGTTGAGAGCGAAGCCTGGATTTTGGAAATTTAACCGGGGTGGAGGGGGTTAATGGAAGATTGTGTGCATCTGGAGTAGATAGGGAGGGTGGACGACTGAAAGGTCAGAGGGAACAATATCGCAGAAAAGGTGATACAAAACAGAGACCACCGACCTGACTGCGATACGAAAGTAACAGACCTTGTGTTAGGCCTCATCAATGGAGATTCCAATAATTCTGAGAACTTTATATTTCACAGAATCCAGGAGAGACATATGTGGTGCTGGGGTGCCAGCCCATGGCAGAGAGCAGTCATCCTTCGAGCTACAGACAAAGGCTTTGTAAACTGAGAGTAGTCAGTCATATTCAAATCTTTGTAAATGCAATTATACTTGAGATACCACAAAACAATACACTAAATGAAAGCACAATAAAATGACCAAATCAAGGTGTAAATAATCGCATTACCCCGGGCAATTCATCTCAATTATTGGGATGGTTCGCAGCTTTTCCACAAGACGAGCACCTTGCAGGAAGAGGCGCAAAGGGAGCATTTAATATCTTGTAAATTATACTGGCAAAGAGACAATGATAAACATGTATGTTAGCACCAGACCCCACCCCACCTGGTACCTTTATGGTTTGGTAGGAACCGCTGTAGAGGTAATTCTGTGAAGCTACCAGTGCACGCACCCAGTGGTTAAGCCCAATGGGTTCCTGCCTTGGTTTGAGCTCGGTGCCCACGATGTCCCACACCTGCAGCCACAGATATTCCTGTAAATGTGACACCAATCTCCAACTGTACAGAAATGATTAAATATGTTGATAAATACCACTGTGGACAGTCAGATATTAAGGGTTAATGTTATCATGGCTGTCTTCCGATAGAAGGCAATATTCTTCATCTATCTATAATTCCAGTAATCTCTGTACGTTTGTTTGTCTGTGACCGCTGTTTCTCGACAACTACCGGTCCGATATACTTGAAACTTGCCAGGTATATTGCTGGGGACCCGAGGATGTGCCTTTTCAAGGTTTTAAATTAATCGGAGAAGTACTTACCGAGCTATGTCCAAAAAACGCTTCAACCAATCAGAGAGCAGCGAGCTATCACGTGTGCCGAACGTGGCGATCAGACTCTGCCTCGGACGGCACATTTGACAGCGTATTCATTTATTTCACGTTGGCAAACTATGTTGGCGTTAAACTATGTTTTACAACTAATTAAAACTAATTTGCGATTCATTCGCTTTCCTGCGCGTTTGTGCACGCGATGGCGATTTCTTTACCAAACTCCGGAAGCCGTTCGCTTTGGACCAAACCATTTCATGTAAATAGAGGGGGGGGGATTGTCACTGTACTCGCAAGCCGTTCGCCGTTCGCTTTGGCTTTGAGAATGGACCAAACCATTTCATGTAAATAGAGGGGGGGGATATAATTTTAGATATAGATATAGTACGGGCAATGCCCTAGTTAAATAAATGGTAGCAGTTTTGAGCCTATCCGTCCTTCCTCCTCTGTTTTGCGACATACATACAGTCCCTTTTCTTCACTCGCTTTCATGACCATCTTGTGTCCCAACATGGATATATCCTCTCGTACCATACCAATCCCTGGCAGTCCTGGGTGTGGGCAGGTGGATAGAGCTGCTTTTCAGCTTGCTTGTGACCGACTCAGAGCAGGTACAAAAGTCACAAAAAGCAACCTCCTCACTCCCCTTGACCCTGAATATATGGTGTAAATGAGCCCCAAATGAACTGCACTACTTTAATGAGGGAAGAAACTGATAAACTTTGCAATAAAATAAATAATATGTGATTCTCAATTTCTTCTGTACTAGCAAAGGTACCCGGCATTGCGGTTCCTTCCTTCCACCCATTCCTCATCCCACCCCTTCCCCTTCCTCCGCTCACCCCACCTCCCTCCGGACTCCCACCCTTTCCCTTCCTTCTTCCTACCCCACCGCCTCCAGTCCCCCACCCTACCCCTTTCCTTCTCCCACCTTTTACCCTCCCACTCCTTCCCCTATCTCCTCTCACCCCACCCCCTCTGGACTCCCACTCTACCCCTTACCTACCCCCTCCCTGCAGACTCCCACTCCACCCACCCTCCGGACTCCCACACCACCACTTCTCCCCCTCCCCCACACCCCCTTCAAAGTCAGTCTATATGTTTATCCTTGCCGCCATGTGAGGATAAACTGAGGTGTGTTCAGTTAACAAATTTCTTGTAGAGCATTCACCAAGTGGCAAGAACTCAAGCCAGCACTCCAATCAAAACCGTTGATAAGGAACGCCTGGCTTGGCAAGCACTAGCTAGCCGCTTGGTAATGGAACACACCCCTGCACATCTCGACAGCGTACACTATACATAAAAACGCTGACAAAAGGACAAAAATTTTTCATTAAACACTTCAAATATTAGTCATGAGCACTCCTGACTTTTCTTTGTAATGAAAACGTACGTTGTTCCATTTTCAACACGTTTTTGAAATGTACATAAATTCAGACGTGATATTGAGAAAGTGTACGTGTACATTTTAAAGTGTACATGTACATAAGTTATTGAAAGTGTACTTCCGAGGCGGTAATAAAGGCGCTTCCCCTCCCCTCACGCTTACCTCCTCCCAAACCCGCTCCCCCCTCCAGCTCCTTACAAAACTCTGGACGTCTCCAGGCAGTGTTTATTATGACCAGGCATATCTTAAGTGCCATTTCAGCCATGCAGAGCATAGATGATCAAACACAACACTTAACTCAATCTTCTCAGGAAACATTCTCCAACCAATGCAGGCAAAAGGTCTAAACCCAGCTCACGCTCCCTTTAGTGGGCGAATAATCCAACGCTTGACGAATACGCTTAGTTACAAGAACCGGTATTTCATTTAAATTAGTTCAGATTTCACTCCAAGTTTTGACACTTCTTTAGTCCACGGGATCCGATCCTCAAACCCGAACACAGATTTCAATTATATACTTTAATTAGTCCGTGAGAGTAGATCGTGTTTCCAAGGTAAGGCTTCTTGAGCAGGCAAAATCAAAATGGCGGCTAAGACCACTGTGAGGTGAAGTTGGGCTGACACAGGATAAAGCCTTTCATGAGGTAAGCCTCGTCCAAGCTATAAAATCTTCAATAGGGGTGTTTAAATTTAACCAAACACAGTTTTCATTCAGGCACACCCTATTCCCTTACAGTTCCCTAAGTATGCATGCAAAATGTTGGGCCGCTAGGTTTCATAGTTTTGGAGTTATGGAGGACACAGACAAACACACAGACGCATTTTCTCTTTTATTATTATGGATATACACACACAAACAAAGATGTTTTGCTTTTCCATAAGGAGGTCCTATAGTTTCAAGTTCTTCTCTTGAAGAAGTTCACATTCAAACTGCAGGGTCTCACTATCTGCCTTTTCTTGGGCAAACCACATTTCAAAGTTGGCCTCCAAAGCCCACCGCTGACTGGCAATCCTCCCTTGTACAAAGTCCTTCCTTGGCACACCTGAAAGCCCTGAACTTCTATCCACCTACCTACCTGCTCTCCCCTCTAGATCGGCACCCCTGTCTCATACCTAGCTCAGTTTGATGCTCTGGAAACCAAGGCCTTCAAGATCATTGAAATCTCCCACGATTAAGCTGAGTCTATCACTTTGCCTTCGCTGACAAGTCAGTGGTCTCTCTGTCTTCTTCCATCTCCTTTCTGGTCTTGCAACCTTTGCCCTCTTTGTGCTCTGTCCCCCAAGTCTCTGCAGGACACACATAGTCCACCAGCAAACACCTTCTAGTAAAACTCCCAAAATGCAGTATTACTACCAACCTATACTCATTTGTTGCTCTTTTTTCGTGCCTGTGGAACCAACTTCCACACTCTTCAATCTCATTCCTCCCTCCAGGTCTTCACAACAACTGTTCACCACCATCTCAGATCATTCCTTATCCAAAATCATGATCTTTTCTACACCCGTCAAACCACCACCATCACCTCCCCCACCCCCCCCCCCCCCCCAAAAATTGCTTTAGTATCCAACTTGTCCACCCATTGTGTTCTCCACTAACCCTCATCATTACCCGCATCCCTTGTTTGTCCATGTCCGTCCACATTTGCCCCTCGGTCCTGATGTTGGGTTTCCCCCTTTTCCCTCAGCTTTTCCTTTTGTTATGTTGCGTCCTGATCCGTTCTTTGTTCTAGCTCTTCCACGAGCCTTGACTCTGCCTTTAGCAAAAAAAAGTTATAATGTAAAGAAGTCTACTACCTTGATGGCTTTGAGCGAACCCGTAAAGAGGGTGTTGGAAGAAGAGACGAGGGTGCACACTGGGTTGTCATGGGCTCGAATAGTGTTAACTTTGTGCAATGTCTGGATGTCCCAAACCTGTACAAATTCACATGGTTAACAATATAAAGCAATCATAATAGGAATAGCAACAAAGACTTTCAAAAAATGCCACCATTGACAAAAAATGAAGTCACAAGAAAAAGACCTTTAAATTATTAGCAAAGCAGTCAGCAGTTTTGAAACATCCATGCAAGTCATGATAAAGAGGCTTCATGAGTGTAGAGCTGAAACAGCGGTTCAACACGTACTCTTTGGGCTGGCACGAGGATAGACTAGAAGTACGCACACTCACCTCTGAGCTGTCTATCCTGGGTTAAAATCTCGTCCAAGCTATAAACTGTCATCCTGGTGTTTCACAGGCAGGGCGAGGCATCAATGCGTGTGCCGTCCCTCGGATGGGCGACAAACTTGGTGTCCTGTCCACTAGCTTTAGTTCGTGGATGTTAAACATCCCATGATGCCCTTCATAAAGAGTAGGCGAGCTATTGCCGGCACCCTGAACAAATTACAAATTCCTGCTCTAACCTACAGGGGGCACTGTATTAGTGGCACAGCAATGCCCCAAGCAAATGATGCAACCCAGCAGCCATGTGCTGCATATGAAAGGTAAGAATGGACTCCTTATTTCCATATGTCTGGAGACCGCATACTGTTTTTGAACATAGATTTGCTGGCTTCCACTCAATCCATCAACTGTGGTAAAAGGCATTATGAATACAAAATTATATTGGCATTCTGGACTACCTGCACTGCTGCAGTTGTACCTCAAGACACTGCTTTCATTAGAGACTGGTTTGAGAAAACAAGTCTTTAACCCAAACAAGCCACTGTGAGGTGTGATGAAGTGTCGATTTGCCAAAGACAAAGGGATTCACTGCAAATAATTGTAGAGAGAGAGAGAGAAAGAGAAAGAGAAAGAAAGAAAGAAGGAGAGAAAGAAGGAGGTGTTCAGATGAAGGAAAATCTGTATACTGAATTAGACTGGGAAAAAGATTGACAGATGCCGTTCAACACAAGGAAATGTAAGGTGCTGGGGTTGGGTAAGAATGATGAAAATAGAGACTACATAATGCTAGGGGGAGTTTGGGGGCGTGCCACACAGGAGAAGGATCTGGGGGTGGTAATAGATTTGGGGGTGGGGGGGGGAGGAGTAAGCAAACAGGACAGTGCCAGGCAGATAATTGGTAAAGCAAACAGGGTTTTTGGTTGCATTCATAGGGATAAATAAAAAATAAAAAGAGATAGTGTTTATAACTCTGTACAGGAATTTAGGAAGGACATAATTGTAATACAGAAGGTGCAACATGTAGTAACTAGATTGATCCTGGGCCTAACTAGACTGAGGTATGAGGAGCGGCTGAAAGAGACAGGACTTTTTGCATCAGAAACGAGGAGATTGTGAGGGATCTAATGGTGATGCTTAAGATAATGATGGGTATCGACAAAATAAGTGCAGAATAATTTTTCAGCAGAATGGACACTGAAAGGACAAGGGGGCACAGTTTAAGGGTAAAGAAGAGGAGAGTTAGGATCTTAGTAAGGCAGGGGTGTTTCACTCAGAGTGGTAAATTCATGGAATGTTCTCCCAGCAAGGGTATTGGCAGTTGATGGTGAGTCATAAGTCACAGGACACGGTTTTAGCTGCTTCCATAAGATTTGTTTAAACCATGTATTTATTTATACCTTTTCTTTTTTCAGATAATGCAAATAATATATTAAACCAAGATAGCAGACACCACTCCATTTACAGTGGAAGAGAGGCTGGTAGCAGAGGTGTGGTACCACAAGAGGAGAAACACAAACAAGACGATGAAACAGGTGCAAGAAGACTTTGAGGAGCGTTTTGGGAAACCAGCACTGTCAAAATCAAATCTTCATCTTTGGGAAAAAACGTATTTCAGACAGGAAGTGTACTCGACAGCAAGCACAGCGGACGACCAAAAAGTAATGATTTGGGAATTCAAAACTTTAAAACATTCGTTCTCAGATCTTCATTAAAATCATTACAGAAATGTTCTGCAGAGTTGAGTGTTTCATATTCATCATTACGTTGTACAATTTAAGAAAACCTTCACATGGACAGGGAACAACTGTCATTTGTGATTTGTCAGATGCAGATCCTGATAACAGGTTGACAGCTTCTGTGACCACCACACAGTCCGGACCTGGCCACCTGTGACAATCCTCAGTTGGGGTAAGTCAAAGCTAAAGTTGCAGAACACCGCATGCCATCTGTAGATGAGCTGAAACAATGCATTCAGGAAGCATTCGGCACCATAACACATGGCATTTTGCGTCAGTTTTCACACCACACGTGGAGAAAAATTATGTTATGCCGTGACAATGGCGGACGTCATACGGATGCACTCGATGTCTAAGGAGGTATTGTAATTATTGTATTACTGTAATGTTATTATTACTCCTGTTAATATGTGTTACTGTAATATGTTATTATTATTGGGGCTTATTTAGCCTGGCGTTGGCTTAGCGGCTAGGGTGCCAGCTTAGGATCCTGGGTTCGAATCCCGGTCGATCACTGAATTAACGCCAGGGGGGTTGACTCAGCCTGTCATCCTTCCGAGGTCGGCTAATTGAGTACCAGTTCACTGGTAATTCCCTGTTTGTCGTATAAGGCGACAAACAGGGTTGGCGGCAGGAAGGGCATCCGGCCGTAAAACATTTGCTTCAAAAAAGGGGACCGAAAAACAACAACAACCACGGTGCCCGAAAAAGACCAACCCCCGCTTGTGGGGGAAAATGGCCTCTAAAGGTGGTTTTTTATTGGGGCTTATGGCTCACCCTGGTGGATGGTATAAGCAAATCTTGGATAAGCAGCAAAAGCGTGTCCTGGGATTGTGACTCAACCTGTAGTCAGTATGTATACAGTTTTAAAATTGAGTTGGATAGGTATGTGAAAGTAGTGGAGATGGGGGAGTACTAAGATGTTGGTATGATTGCACAGGCTTGATGGGCCTTAAGGCCTCCTCCTGTGTTGAAGTTCCTTGTATTTCCTTGTACCATCAATAAGATACTTTTGGAACTATGGTAGGACAATTTGTCCAATCTCCAAATCAATAAATATATGTAGTTTCCAAACGGAAAAATCAAATGCACATCTTCTTTTTCTTGATACATCTTCAATTGTCATTTCACCAATACGTACTTAATAAAGATAAGAAAACTTTTCCAACACCCAAATGACAAACTTACAATTATCGTGCAATCTGCAGAACCACTGTACAGTTTATTCCTGCAACAAGAAAAAACATTATTAAAAGCAACTCGGTTTTTCACACCTTAAGTTTGGAGATTTCCATAAAATTCCGAACCTTTCCCAACTGTACCCTGATAAGGACTGAATGAGGTTCTCACCCCTGGATGCAAAGGGCAAGTACAATTCCATCATGTCCTTCAAGGGTTTTCTGGCACTTGTAATTACTACATGTGTCCCACACCTTAATGGGAAGAGAAACACTGAGATCACAATGTAGAAAATGCCGGGTGACCACAATGATAATGGTGTGCCTTCACTCAGATGCTTCACGTGTATCTTTGTGTTACGTGCAAACAATCAACACAGTATCATTGCAAATGGATGAAGTAATGGACAGGGAACAAACATTATTTAAAGAAAGGTGGAGGGATGGTTTCACATAATAATTTATATTTTTGTGACGCTCCCTACCATGTTTACATACTTTTTGGAAGGAGGTCGTCGGCTTTTGGCAGGACATACTGTTGTGGAAAACCAATCAGGTCCACACAACTTTAGTCCAACTTGTGGTTTAATTCCATTTAGATCATGACATCATCCTGTAATGCAGGAAATGCAATAAGTATACGATGTGGCATCACATGGGACCATTCATAACATTCAATGCAAGCAAGCTGGATATTCTATGCTGGCGTACCGTTAGCGAGTCTACCAGATGTAACGTGTCACAGGAGAAGTCTCGGAGCACCGTCCGCAGCAGCGGGTCTTATAGTCACGCCCCTAGCGGTGTCAACGAGCAGCGAGCATCACCCCCGGGTTCAGTACGAATACGATTTCACTACATTCTCCCCCCCGTCAGAATTATACGGCGGTGCGGCTAGAAGCGAGCGAGCGTCAGCACGAACAGGGTACGGAACATCAGTCGACCCAACCGTATCGGGCCGGGCGGCGAATTTCTCTGCCAGCACGCGTCCGAAATTCCCCGGGTACGGCATCACGTATCCCTGTGTCCCCGGCGTCGGAGGCGCCATCAGGGTCGGGTGACGAAGGGGGTAACTCCAAGTCGTCGGGCCCAGGTAGACCCGGCGAGGGGAGAGTCGGTAGACTTTCGGCGATGGGAGCGTCGTGAGAGGCCATAGTCTCATAGATGGGTTCGGTCGGTCCGTCCGATTCCCTACTCAGGTCGGCTACCCCGCAAGGGGCAAGGTGACGGACGGAGACAGTAGTCTCACGGCCATCAGTCGTCATCACACGAGCATGCTCAGGATTAGCCTGGAGAATCTGCACTTTGTCCACTAGGGGGTCGTACTTGCTCGCGCGAACCGCCCGTTTAAGGTAGGCCGGCCCGGGCCCAGCGAGCCAACTGGGCAAAGACCGTATACACCCCGTGCTCCTGGGGTGGTGGAAAAGTCGCTCGTGGGGAGTTTGGTTGGTTGCCGTACACAGGAGAGCCCTGATCGAGTTCAATGCCGCAGGTAGCGACCAAGCCCATTTATCGAGGCCCCGGCCGAGGGTCCGGAGGTTGAGCATGACGGCCCTCCAGATAATCCCGTTGAAGCGTTCGATCTACCCATTAGCCTGGGGTCTGTACGGCGTGGTGTAACTATAAGCAATGTTATTTTGGAGCAGATAGCCGCGCACCTCCTGAGACAAGAAGACCGCACCCCGGTCGGTATGGACATAGGCCGGGTACCCGAACATTGAGAACAAGTTCTGTAAGCATCGCATCACCGTGGCAGCAGTCATGTCCGCGCACGTATAAGCAAAGGGGAATCGCGAGTACTCATCGACGATAGTGAGCAGATAGCGAGAGCCGCTCGACACCGGCAATGGGCCCTTGAAATCCATCGCCAAGCGTTCCCACGGTCGCGTAGCCTTAACCAGAGTCCCCATGGGAGGGTTATAGAAACGCGGTTTGATTTCCGCGCAGATAGCGCAGTCGCGACAGATACGGCGGATATCGTCAATCGAGTATGGGAGTTTGCCACGCCGCACAAAATGAGCGAAACGCGTTACGCCGGGATGGCCCGCAGTGGCATGCAGCACCCGTAGGCCCTCCAAAGAGGTGATACCCGCGCATGTAGCCGGTCGTGATAAGGCATCGGCGGCCCGGTTATCCTTCCCCGGGCGATATTTGATGGTGTAACAGAAGTCGGCAAGTTTGATACGCCAGCGAGTGATTTTCTCATTCTTAATGCGCTGGGCGTGTAAGGTGTCGTACATGAACGCAACGCTTTGCTGGTCCGTGATGATTTGGAAGTACGGGCGCCATCGCCGAATAGACTCGACGATCGCATACGCTTCCTTTTCGACGGACGAGTGTCTCCGCTCAGCAGTGGTAAGAGTCCGTGAAAAGAAAGCCACGGGACGCCCCCCTTGGGACGCCCTTGAGCGGTGTCAACGAGCAGCGAGCATCACCCCCGGGTTCAGTACGAATACGATTTCACTACACATACCATCCCTACGTCCTGTTAAATTTTTACCTCTGCCACCTAAGGTGGGCGGAGGTTATGTTTTCACCCCTGCCTCTCTTTTGAATTTGAAACAGTTGACTTTGGGTGTATGGGTATCTGTGGATACACTATATGTATGCAGGTATGCATGGTATGGTATGCATGGTATGAGTTGACCTTTGACCTTTTGACCTCAAAAATATTTCGTTTCCCAATTCAGTGACGCCCGATGCAAATGCTGTTAACCTTTCAAGTCAATCGGATGAAAATTGATGATTTTTTCAGATGAAAATTGATGATTTTGGAAATTTGACCTTGAGTTGACCTTTGACCTTTTGACATAAAAATAATTGCTTTCCCAATTTAGTGACTCGATGTACAAATGCTGTTCAATTTTCAAGCCAATGGGATGAAAATTGACCATTTGTCAGATGAAAATTGCTGATTTTGGAAATTTGACCTTGAGTTGACCTTTGACCTTTTGGCCTCAAAAATTGTTGGTTTCCCTATTTAGTGACTCAATGTGCAAATGCTGTTCAAATTTCAAGTCAATCGGATTTATCATGGCGATTTTCGAAATTTGACCTCCAGATGACCTTTGACCTCTAAATCAATAGGATTCTCGGTTGTGACGACCTCTACAGCTTGGTGAAGTTTCGTGACGATCGGTTTAGAATTGTGACCTGAAGGCTGGTGACAAAGACAAACAAACAAGAAGAAGTCATGCGGAGCACAATACTTGCAAAATCCACCCCCCTCCTCCCCAAGAAAAAAATTCCATTGATACAGCAAATTGTCCATTTCATCAAGATTAAAATTGACAATCTTGATCAAAGCTTGGGTCAATAGGAAGAAAGGTGACGATTTTTCAGATGAAAAATGATTTTGGAAGGTTGACCTTGAGTTGACCTTTGACCTTATGACCTTACAATAGTTAGTTTCCCCATTTAGTGACTCAATGTGCAAATGCTGTTCAATTTTCAAGTCAATTGGATGAAAATTGACAGTTTTTCAGATGAAAAGTGATGATTTTGGAAGTTTGACCTTGAGTTGACCTTTGATCTTTTGACCTCAAAAATAGTATGTTTCCCAATTTAGTGACTCGATATGCAAATGCTGTTCAATTTTCAAGTCAATCGGTTGAGAAATGACGGCTTCTTAGATGAAAATTTATGATTTTAAAAATTTGACCTTGAGTTGATATTTGACCTTTTGACCTCAAAAATAGTTCATTTCCCAATTTAGTGACAATATACAAATGCTATTCAATTTTCAAGTCAATCGGATTTAAAATGGCGATTTTAGAAATTTGACCTCCAGATGACCTTTGACCTCAAAATCAATAGGCTTCTCAATTGGGACGACCTATACAACTTGGCAAAGTTTCGTGACGATCGGTTTAGAATTGTGACATGTAGGCCGGTGACAAACAGACAAACAAACAGACAGAACCACAAACGCAACCGACCAATATACTTGAAAAATCTTCGATTTTGCAAGTAACAAACAGACAGACAGAATAACAAATGCAACTGACCAATATACTTGAAAAATCTTCGATTTTGCAAGTACTAAGTAACAGAGGACACACGATTATTCACATGGACTTTGTGGCCACTCTGAAGTATCTTCACTATGACCTGGCCATGCGAGGCAGCATCAAAATATATATATACAGTCACGTGAAAAAGTAAGTACACCCCATGTAAAGTTTAGACTTTTTCAACATATTTCAACATACAGCTATTTGATCTTCATTTCAACAATATTGACAGATAAAGGTGATATAATACAACAAATATCATGAAACATTTACATTTTGTAGTCCATTGTATAATTTATATAAACATAAATGCAAATTTCACATGTGGAAAAAGTAAGTACACCCCATGAAATGTTTTTAAAATCTTTTTAACATATGTGGACATATCAATATTTGATCTTCATTTAAACAGTAACTATAGATAAGACCATCTATATAATAACTATAGACAATAGTAATAGTAACTATAGACAATAGTAACTATAGACATCTATATAAGATAAGACCATAAGACTATAGAATCCCTGGTGTTGGGCTAGCGGCTAGGGTGCCGGCTTAGGATCCTAGGATCCTGGGTTCGAATCTCGGTCGATCGCCGAATTAATGCCAGGGGGGTTGACTCAGCCTGTCATCCTTCCGAGGTCGGCTAATTGAGTACCAGTTCACTGGTAATTCCCTGTTTGTCGTAAAAGGCGACAAAAAGGGTTGGCGGCAGGAAGGGCATCCGGCCGTAAAACATTGCTTCAAAAAGGGGACCAAAAAACAACAACTACCACGGTCCCCGAAAAGGCCAACCCCCGCTTTGCGGGGAAAAATGGCCTCTAAACGGTGGTTTTTTATAGATAAGATCAGGTATAGGACCAGGACCAGGACCAGGTAATGGTATAGACTATAGATAAGACCAGGAACCCTGGTGTTGGGCTAGCGGCTAGGGTGCCGGCTTAGGATCCTGGGTTTGAATCCCGGTCGATCGCTGAATTAACGCCAGGGGGGTTGACTCAGCCTGTCATCCTTCCGAGGTCGGCTAATTGAGTACCAGTTCACTGGTAATTCCCTGTTTGTCGTAAAAGGCAACAAAAAGGGTTGGCGGCAGGAAGGGCATCCGGCCGTAAAACATTGCTTCAAAAAGGGGACCGAAAAACAACAACAACCACAGTCCCCGAAAAAGGCCAACCCCCGCTTTGCAGGGAAAAAATGGCCTCTAAAAGGTGGGTTTTTTTTATTTATAGATAAAGGTGATCTAATTGAACAAAAAACAATGTAAAATTGACTTTGCAATAATTTATTCCACAAAATATTGTTGCACAGCAAGCATAATTGCATGCACAGCTCGTTCCAAATCCCCCCACAACATATTGATTGGGATTTAGATCCGGGCTCTGACTTGGCCATTCCAGAACCCTCCATTTCTTTCTTTTCAGCCATTCCTTGGTGGATTTACTGGTATGTTTAGGGTCATTGTCATGTTGCAAGGTCCACCTTCGGTTGAGCTTCAACTTTCTGACAGATGGCCTCACATTATCCTCAAGCACCCTCTGGTACAGTGGTACAATGAAGATTTCATAGTGGATTCTATGATAAATGCCAAACAGGAAATTAGAGCAGTCTCCTTTGACATATCACGTGCCTTCGATACGGTCTGGCACCCCGCTCTGCTCACCAAACTCTCCTCTTTTGGTATCCATGGAAATCTCCACGCATGGCTGGCGGATTTCCTCTCTAGTCGTAGTCAACGTGTGGCCCTGAATGGGTTTCTCTCATCTCCTCTTCCTGTTCAGGCTGGAGTTCCCCAAGGCAGTGTTCTGGGCCCTATGCTTTTTCTGGTCTTCATCAATGATCTCTCTGACTCTCTTGAAAATCCTCTCTATCTATTTGCTGATGACTCTACTCTCTGTCGCTCCATTCTTCATCCCTCAGATCGGCAGTCTGCAGCCTCCTCACTCTCTGCAGACCTGGACAAAATCACAGACTGGGCAAACAAGTGGAACATGTCTTTCAATCCTGACAAATCTCACACTCTTACGATGTCTCTCCGAAAAGACCGTCTGGACAACCCTCCCATCCACTTTCTGAATAATCCTCTCCAAGAAGTTCTGTCATTCAAGCTTTTGGGTCTCACTATCTGCCATGATCTTTCTTGGGAAAACCACATTTCAAATCTGGCCTCCAAAGCCAGTCGCCGACTGGGCATCCTCCGTCGTGCGAAGTCCTTCCTTGGCACACCTGAGCTCCTCACCACATACAAGGCTTTCATCTGCAGCGCAATGGAATACTGCTCTCCCCTCTGGGCTGGTGCTCCTGCCTCACACCTAGCTCGTCTTCACGCTGTTGAAACCAAAGCATTCAGAATCATTGGAATCTCCCGCGATGAAGCTAACTCCAAGGGCCTCTCACTCACTCACCGCAGGCAGGTTGGTGGTCTTTCCGTCTTCTACCGACTCCTCTCTGGCCTTGCCCCCCCCAGCTCTCTCTGGGCTCTGTCCCGCAAATATTCCTACAGGTCGCACAAGATCTGCCTGCAACCCTCTTATGGTTAAACTGCCAAAATCAAGACTCTCTGCTCACCTTCACTCCTTCATTCCTCTTTTCTCCCGCCTCTGGAACAAACTCCCTCACTCTCTTCAATCTCACTCCACCCTCCAGTTCTTTAAAACAGCTGTTCACCACCATCTCTTATCTTCCCCCATCCAAAACCATGATCTTTTCTACCCCCGCTAATTTCACCCCAATTCCACTTTTTTGAAATGCCAACTTCTGTCCTGAAAGTCCTTGGTGTTCTTGTGTTTTATACTTCTCCCTCCCCCCAAGCCCTCTCCCTTCCACACATCTCCCTGCTCTCAAATGTTGTGTTTGTGTGCTTCCCCTTCTCTCCCCATCTTGTCTTCCGCTCCCTCTTTTTATATATTTTGTTTGTCTGGTTGATTTGTTTGTGAAGTAAATGTTAGCTCTTTCATGAGCCTCGATTCAGTATACAAAAAAAAAAAAAAAAAATGGTGAGCTGCGCAGGCCCTGATGCAGCAAAGCTGCCACAAACCATATTTCCACCACCCTGCTTTACAGTTGGTATCAAGTTCTTGTGGTCAAATGCTGTCTTTGGTTTTCGCCAAACATGTCTTTTGGTACTGTGGCCAAATAGCTCTACCTTTGACTCATCTGTCCAGAGCACATTGTTCCAGAAGTGCTGGACTTTGCCTAGGTGTTCATTGCCAAACTTTAGTCTTGCCCTGATGTTCTTTCTGGACAGCAAAGGTTTCCTCCTGGCACACCTCCCATGTAGATCAAATTTGTGCAGCCTCTTTCTAATGGTAGACTCGTGCACTTTGACATCAACAGTGGCAAGAGCTACCTGTAGGTCCCGTGATGACATTCTGGGGTTCTTAGAGACTTCTTTCAGCATCTTGCGGTCTGCTCTCGGGCTGAACTTGCTGGGGCGGCCTGGCCTGAACAAGTTGGCAGTTGTTTGGAATCGTCTACAATTGTAGATGTTCTTCCGGACAGTCGAATGATTGATTTCAAATTATTTGGAGATCTTTTTAAATCCCTTCCCAGACTCGTAGGCATCTATAACCTTCTTTCTGAAGGCCTCAGAGAGCTCTTTTGATCTAGGCATGGTGACGCCGCACACTTCAACAACAAAGAGCAAACCAAACTAAATATCTGAGGTTTAAATAAGACAGGTTCCTCCAAGATCCTCTCCAGCGATGTTCTAATCATTTGCACCTGAGCTGGTGCACCTATTCTAATTTTAGGTATTTGAAGTAGTGATAAATGTAGGGGTGTACTTACTTTTTCCACATGCGAAATTTGCATTTATGTTTATTTAAATTATACAATGGACTACAAAATGTCAATGTTTCATGATATTTGTTATATTATATCACCTTTATCTGTCAATATTGTTGAAATGAAGATCAAATAGCTGTATGTTGAAATATGTTGAAAAAGTCAAAACTTTATATGGGGTGTACTTACTTTTTCACGTGACTGTATGTATGTATATATATATATATATATATATATATATATATACAGTGAAACCTTGACTTACGAGTGCACCAACTTACGAGTTTTCCGAGATACGAGCCGTCGCTCGGGTGGTTTTTTGCTTTGAGATGCGAGCCGAGATCTGAGTTACGAGCTTACGCCACCCGCCACTAGGTGGCCCAACGAGCGTTCCGGTCACGTGGTTATCTTGCCGTGCAAGCATCTCTGCCGTATATTGCTGCTGCTTTGTTTTCGCATGTTGGTTATTTTGGAAAATTTCTTAGTTTTAGCCATGGGTCCTAAGAAATTGAGTGCCAAGGGCAGTACTGAGAAGAAGAAGAGGATGATGTGCTTGGATATAAAACACGCAATCGTCGAAAAACATGAGCGAGGTGTGCGTGTTGTCGACTTGGCGAGGCAGTACGATCGTAGCAGTACGATCGAAACATTTTGAAAGGGAGGAAGAAACAAACCTCGTTGGACAGGTTTTTATTGAAACGTCCTGCAAGTGAAAGCGAGGAAAGTGTGGCGAAAAAGGCAAAAGTCATCTCCTCCACCTCCGCCAGCATCTTCGTCTGATCTTCAAGGTAAATACACTTAATAAAACCAGTTTATTTCTTTACATTGTGGTGGACACGGAAGCTCACTGGCGTGGTGACATCATTCCGCGCACCAAGTGGGCGGCGGCCACGCCGAGGGGTAGGCGTGGCCTCAGGATATACACCGGGCGCGCAGCCCGGAGCGCGCCAGTGTTACAGTGAGCTCTTGAATAAAGACTCTTACAAATTACCGCGTTGTCCGCTTCCTCCTTGTTTACAAGCAGCGTGCGTAACGCCGCTTATTATGTACAGTATATACGAGGTCGTGCTTGTTTATACATTATTTGTTATTTATAAAGTACATTTTTCTTATTTAAAAACACGTAACAAAAAAAATTGGTGTGGTTTTTTGGGGGCTGGAACGGATTAATAGCATTTCAATGCATTTTAATGGGGAAATTTAGTTTGAGAAACGAGCAAATTGAGTTACGAGCTCGGTCACAGAACGAATTAAACTCGTAAGTCAAGGTTTCACTGTATATATATATATATATATATATATATATATATATATATATATATATATATATATATATATATATATATATATATATATAAATATATATATATATATATATATATATATATATATATATATATATACAGTGGAACCTTGACTTACGAGTTTAATTCGTTCCGTGACCGAGCTCGTAACTCAAATTGCTCGTATCTCAAATCAAATTTCCCCATTGAAATGCTATTAATCCGTTCCAGCCCGCCAAAAACCACACCAATTTTTTTTAAAATATACAGTATATATAAAAATATCTCGCGCTTTATATTTCACCTGTATGCAGCATACAAGTTGGCAGGATGGCCTGGACTGGAGGTACGCACACTTGACTCTAAAGTCTAAACTGTCCAGCCTGGGTTTGAATCCCGACCTAGCTATAACCTGTCATGGGTGAATCACAGGCAGGGTGATTCATCAATGTGTGTACCGCTAAACTGGGCGCCCCGTTTGCGTCCCATTAGTTGTTGGATGTTAAGGATCTCACCGTGTTTTCCACAAAGAGAAGGCGAGCTATCGCCGGCACTCTGAACAAGTTGTGGCCTGGCATGCTCTTCTCCTCTGCTGTTATATACGTCCTCCTCGGCACCTCGCTCATGTTTTTAGACGATTGCGTGTTTTATATCCAAGCACATCATCCTCTTCTTCTTCTCAGTACCGTGTTTTCCACAAAGAGAAGGCGAGCTATCGCCGGCACTCTGAACAAGTTGTGGCCTGGCATGCTCTTCTCCTCTGCTGTTATATACGTCCTCCTCGGCACCTCGCTCATGTTTTTAGACGATTGCGTGTTTTATATCCAAGCACATCATCCTCTTCTTCTTCTCAGTACCGTGTTTTCCACAAAGAGAAGGCGAGCTATCGCCGGCACTCTGAACAAGTTGTGGCCTGGCATGCTCTTCTCCTCTGCTGTTATATACGTCCTCCTCGGCACCTCGCTCATGTTTTTAGACGATTGCGTGTTTTATATCCAAGCACATCATCCTCTTCTTCTTCTCAGTACCGTGTTTTCCACAAAGAGAAGGCGAGCTATCGCCGGCACTCTGAACAAGTTGACGGCAGAGATACTGTACGTGCACGTCAAGATAACCACGTGACCGGAACCCACCTGGCGGCGTAAACTCAAAATAACCAAAATGCGGAAAAAAAAATGCAGCGCTATACGACAGATACTGTACGTGCACGTCAAGATAACCACGTGACCGGAACCCACCTGGCGGCGTAAACTCAAAATAACCTAAATGCGAAAACAAAATGCAGCGCTATACGACAGATACTGTACTTTCACGGAAAGATAACCACGTGACCGGGTGGCGAACGCTCGTAACTCAAATCTCGGCTCGCATCTCAAAGCAATAAACCGCCCGAGCGACGGCTCGTATCTCGAAAAACTCGTAAGTTGGGGCACTCGTAAGTCAAGGTTCCACTGTATATATATATATATATATATATATATATATATATATATATATATATATATATATATATATATGTATGTATGTATGTATGTATGTATGTATGTATGTATGTATGTATGTATGTATGTATGTATGTATGTATGTATGTATGTATGTATGTATATATATATATATATATATATATATATATATATATATATATATATATATATATATATATGTCGGGCAGCAGAGCATGGGGGGGCATGGGGGGCACCACGTGACCCAGGGCACCTGAGAAATATATATATAATAGTCTTTCTTTTGCTTGCTTCAAAAAAGCTAGATTCAATGCAAAACATGTTGTTTTCACGGCTCGGTCAGATCCAGCCTCGGAGGCGTTTTTCAACATCTTCTAAAGGGAGAAAGTTATGGGAATAATTGTCATTTAATTCTTGTTTGCTTTCAGTTAACCTCGAGCAGAGTATGAGTTAATATGTTTCCTTTGATTTGCATGTGCCTGGCTCAATATGTTTTACTGCCAAGTGTAAACCCCATTGAACTTTATTATGAGAATGCATCGCTGGGCCTTGTAAGGCCAGCTTGTTTGGAATAAGAGCTTGAGAAATATCTTACTTTCACACACATCTGTGTCTTCAAACTCGGCTCTCTTGTCTGAGGTCATACTTCAGCGGAGAGTTGTTTAGACTGTTCGATTATATAAGGAATCTTGTTTCAGAATATTTTCAGTGCGGCTCGGATTCGCACTCCCTTGGGTGACAAGGCTTTGTGATTTCAAGATGTGTTCCACAATTGTGTTTGCTCGATTTTTATTAAACCACATTTGCTGCTTCAAGGTGCTTCTTCTTGAGTTTCAGGGAGGAATCCCCAAGATATTGGTGTCAAGAGTGGGATTCATCCAGCTGCAGGTCGAGAAGGGCTCGCTCCTCAGGTCGGGAAGTGGCACAAGGCCAGCGCTGGCAATAATAAGGCTGGGGTAAGCATATTTGCACCTACATTTAAAGCCTCTTCCTTCCCCTGGGATATGGCGAACCATTGTCGACTGTACCTGAGCATGTATCTCGAACCAAATTGAAGCAGAACATTGGTGGATTAATGAATCGAGCAAGGAGGGCGCCCGAGGTTAGGAGGGATAGCCCTCAGGTAAGGCATCCCCGGCGTGGGAAGCAGGTAGACCCCGGCGTGGGTAATAGATAATAGTTGTTCAGAATACTCCGGCGTGAGTACTGTGTTAAGAGAAGGGTATTAGAGATCGTGGGGTGACCCGATCTTCGACCCACTAGGAGGGACTGGCCCGTAGGACGATGAGTATTTTGAGTTAAGCTAGAAGCCCCGGCGTAGGTGAATAAGTGCACATCCAGTGCGGTTTTAAGGTGAGCATTGGGGTGAAAATGCTTACCCGGAGGGAGTTCTGGCAAATAGCTACAGGCAGGTCAAGTATTAGCTCTTTCCGGACAAGAGATGGTTAGATCTGCAAGAAGTAACAGAGGATTATAATGCACGAGGCGTGTGAAATCCAGCTGTGAACACGCGAGCCGACGTGCAGGCAGGTTGCCGTGGCAACGTGGTAACGGCCTCGCGGGGAACCGTGAGGTGGGACGGAATCTAGACGGGAATGCGGATATCCCATGCGGTGCACAGCATGGACGCATTCGGGTGACCGAGGCAGGCGTGGGAGGATTATAACAAGCCAGAGACGATGATTGAAAACAGTGAGATATGGAAGGAAAATTGTGCGCTGAGTGGAAGTGGTGCTGCATTGCAAAGCATGCTTCCAAGGAGGGCTGTGGGATGCCAGAGTTGGAAGCGTTTTGTTTTTTGCATTTCGTTTGTTTGTTTTTTGCAAAAAGCGTTTTGCATTTCGAGGGAGATATCGGTGATTTTAATTTTGGTAATATGAACCTTGTGTGAGTTTTGGAGAAGGATTGGAGAGGTTCTTGAAATATTGAGAACAAGATTGTACAAAGTGTGCATGAGTGTGCGTGTACACGACTCATTCAGGTCGATGTGCTTTGAATTTTACGAGTCAACAACACTGGGTGTGCTAAGTGGTGTGGAATGCGAGCCGGTACGACGTGTGTGTCATTGAAGTGTGTATCTGCGTTCATTGTGTGTGTGTCATTGACGTGTGAATGATTGACAATGATTGACAAGGGGTTTCCTAAGTGCCTGCAGACATAGGCACCCTCGTGATGAGGTTGTCACGTGAGATGTCATTGATTGCATTTTTGGGTCAGAGGTCAAGGGTGAGATCCTGTTGCAACCTGACCACATTGGGTATTGGAATGATAATATTTATATGATGTTAGGTGAAAATTAATTCTGGGTAAATTTGGGGCTAAGAAATAAATGGTGTCAGTTTGGATTTTTTAAATTAAGATTCAATGTGGGATTCAGTCTGCTTGGGGAAAATAGCAGGCGAAAGTGAGCCTGTGTGAAGAGCATGTGTAGACAGGGTTTTAAAGCATGTATTTAATTATATCCCCACATTAACAGCTCTCCAGATTTGGCATGGGGGTGGGGGTCAAAGATGATAGGCTGAGTCAACCGACTGGGTGTTTATTCAACGGCGGGTAGGGGCTTGTATTTGGCTGACTTGGGATTGCAGAATGCGTTGAATAAAGGGAGATACTTAAGAACGGGAGCTCTGAGCTCTCTCGGTCGTTCTCCAGATCAGAGGAAACGGTTTCGTGAAAAGGGTTACACTTGATGGGCCGACTTATGGGCAGGAATAGGGAATTTATACAGAATGCCGGCGATAACCCACCTGTGTCTATCCCTGTGTGTGTGTGTCCGTGTCTGTCTGGTTTTCTGGCCGTCCATGGAGTCATGTTTCCGAACACTGATTTTGAGGGGTTGCGGGTGTGCCATGGAGCTCAGGTGCACCTGCGGTGATTGGAAGGTGGTGTGAACGGTGTTGTTCGTGGTGGTGTGGCTGGCACCTCGTGTGGTTAAAGGTTAGTTTCACAAAAGGGAGAGGGATGGACGGAGACGGGCGATGTTTTCTAGGTGAAAGAAGGTTGTCTTTGTGATTTGTTTAGTGTATTTGTCGAAGGAGAGGGGTTGATCAAAGATGATGCAAAGATTCCGGATGTGAGCGGAGGTGGATACTGGGAAACCGTCAATGTTGAGGGAAAAGTTATGGGTGGATTTGGTGAGCGGTTTTGGGCCAACGACGATTATTTCAGATTTATCATAGTTAAGTTTGAGGAAGTTGATTTGAAGCCAGGATTTTATTTCAGTGATGTAGTTTGTCAGGATAGAGTGCGTAGCAGTGGGGGATTTGCAGTTATTGATGGAGATGAATTGGCATCTGTCAGAGAGGTGGAATTGGATCCAAGAGAGGGCAGTGCCGGTAATATTGGAGGTGCGATTCCAGGGAGGGCCAATTAGGTACTTTGAAGTGATTTACATGGGAATGGAAAGGTGTGAAATAGTGACGTCATCTTTGCTGGAAATGTAATTGGGAATGGGATGGCAGGATTGACGAAAGAGTCATAGTGGGTGAGAAAATTGACCAATATGAGAATTAGATCTATTTCAATAAATAGATCAGGTTATTTTCTTATTATTATTTGTTTATTGGGATATTGGGAATATTCATAATAAATATTGGGTAGCTATTGGGCCAGAGGCTAAAACAGGTGCCTGCAACAGTGCATTTGATGCTGGAGAGGTTATCAAAGGAAGAATACCAGTTGAGGTATTTTGATATTTAACTACGAGCTGCTAATAATGTGAATAGTGATATGGGTCAATGTAAATAATTTTCTTACACAGGTGAGATGAGATGAGTGAATAATATTAGATGCAGGCAGATGTATAGGAAAATTGTGCTTCAGATTTTGAGACACTCCTGGGATGGTTGCAATACAGAATCATATTTACAAATATGTGTGTTTACAAAAAATGGTTGCAATATAGGAAGACAACAAAGCAGGATGGAGAAAATGTGGTGAGTTTCTCCATTGACTGATCATAATTGGGGGGGAAATGGTTGGTAAATCATGTATTATTAAATGCAGGGAAGACGATTAAAGAAAGGTATTAGAGGACATTGGATTGACTTTAAATTGACATTTGGGAAGCGTCTTAAATGGCAGTAGGTTTAGACAGGTGTTGAAAAGGTTCGTGCAGTGTAAGCTAGGTGTAAAGGTATTGATAGGATAATGGATGAGGTGTGGAGGCGAGTTATGACTGCTCCCTGGGAGCAGTCCTGGTGTTAAGTCTCATATAATTGTCTGTCTGTCTGTCTGTCTGTCTGTGAATGGAAACTCAGAGAATTGGACTGGACTTGGACAGAAGGCAGGTAGAGTGAAATTGCTCTTGCCTCCTGCTTGGCAGAAGGTAATTGTGGTTATTGCTGGTTTTACCCCTGTCCAACATTGAGCTCTCGAGAGCTGAGGTGATTTTAACATTAGGATGCATCTCTCAAGGGACCCCTGGGTGGTCTCGAGAGCTGAGGTGTGAAATATGGTGATTTTGTCTTGTGGACAATTTGTGAGTGGCTAGACAGACGCGCCTGGAAGGGGAAATTGTATTTATGTGGGTTGAGTCTGAAGAAAAGATTTGCTGAGGAAGTGTTGAAGAAGGTTGTTGAAAGTGCAAAGATGATAAAGGAAAGTCGACTCAGATGGATTATTTGTCAATGACAAGTGACTTTGTGAGATTTGCTGAGGAAGTAGGGGAAAGGGTTGTAAAAAGTTGATGGTAAAGGCAGGAAATAAAGGAAAGTGGTTATGGACTGTTGTTTTTGTGATAAGAAAGTGATAAAAGTGGTTAGCTTACACTGGGGGAAAGTGCACCAATGAATGTAAAGTTGTGAATTTGGTTTAACAAAATTGCGTTAGATTGCTACAGGCAGGTTGACCCCAATCGAAGAGGTGGTGACCAGGTGCTCGTGGAGCACCTCACCCACTTGGACCGAGGTGGACGGGACCATTCCAGGTTCTCCTGACCACACCAACAGCGGTGTTTTGTGAGGGCAAGTCGTCCTGGGTACACGCCACGCATTGTAAGTTGGCCCTCCCTGCAACCACGGTCACTGAAGCCCCACCAACCACACCCATCGTCACACAGGATGGGGCAGGAGCTGCACCAACCGATACGCCATAGACATGTAGGAATAATTACACTTGCACTGCTATGTTTAAAACACCTCGCCAGCACTGCGCCCACCACGCCACACCTCAAGTGGGGGGACATAAGGACATGGGCGGACATGGTGACATATGTTGAAGGATTATATGACAACCTAACCTCTAAGTCTCACGTCCACTATCAAAGCGCTACCTGGGGCCAGAAGATAAACGTACCATGTTGTCTAATACCATCAAAGGACCCCTCGTGGATTTATATAATGTGGAGGGCTGTCATGGCAAATTCAAACGGAACGAAGTCAACAAAAGTTGCCCTCTCTCGTCAGAGGCAAGTACAATGGGGAGGAAAGTTTGGACCGACAGCAAGTTCCGCCAACGCAGGATTCGAATGGGGAAAAGGCCCGAACAATTTAACCACGCACGCTTTACTAGACAGAAATACCACCCTGATATTGATATGTGAAGTTACGACCATACTATTATTGACTTCCCGGCCACCATGCGTCACACACATAGTGACACCACGGGCCCCAATAGTGGTAAGGAAGAGGGCAGAGGGAAAGGAAAAAGCCAACAGTGTATGGTCCGGGATAGCAGCCTGGTTCCAGGGATGGACGGGAATCGTAGTAAAATGGCTGTTGACAGGCCTGGCCATAATCGTAGGAATCGTACTCACCCTGGTCATAATAAAGGCCTTGATCATGGTGTGTGTGAGAAAATGTTTCACAGGATGGACCGCACCAACTGCTGCTATCGAGATGGTCCTCTCGCTACATGGAAAGGACCCAAAGGCCTTCGGCGAACCGGCCAACTCCACCATCTCGTGACAAGATTCGAACACCCACGACTGGATCGTCGACCCAGACGACTCATGGCAGGAGGATATGGCTTTCTACGATTCCTGGCAGGGCTCCAATGAGCATGCCAACGCGTGGGATTCTGACGATGACTATGACTTTTTTGGATCTCTTTGGGATTCCTTTGATTTGAGTAGTAGAGGTTCTTTTTAAGAGCTATTATGCAAACAGCGAGGACGAAAAGACGAATGAATGTCCAGGGGTACCACCATTTATAAAGAACATTTTTGGATTACCCCCTCTATATAAATCACCCGACACCACGGATACTGACGCTGATTCAGACAATGAGAAGGAGATTTGTGATGATGGATGTGCCACCTTCTCTCCCGCAGAACAATCACATGTGCAAGGCTTGATGGCATTGGCCGTCGATTGTTTGCCCTGATCCGTGAGGACCACACCTGCATATGGAGCGCCCCTCATCAGGCCGGCGACTGGGTCGCACCTACGCTGGGGCAAGGGTGGGCTCGGAACCCGGCCGGGCCTCAGCCACCTCCTGACCAGGGGTTTTCGTCGCGAATTATGGCTAACAATATGTGCGTTGAATGTCTGACAGCCACAACCAGGGGCCAGTATCCCTCCCAAAGCATGCGTGACGCATTGCGCGCCTGGCATGTGACTGGGGGGCACTGGTCGCTGGGGTTTATATTGTCTTTTTCAAGGTGTTGTCTCAAAGACAAAAGGGAGAAATATGTCGGGCAGCAGAGCATGGGGGGGGGGGGCATGGGGGGAACCACGTGACCCAGGGCACCTGAGAAATATATATATAATAGTCTTTCTTTTGCTTGCTTCAAAAAAGCTAGATTCAATGCAAAACATGTTGTTTTCACGGCTCGGTCAGATCCAGCCTCGGAGGCGTTTTTCAACATCTTCTAAAGGGAGAAAGTTATGGGAATAATTGTCATTTAATTCTTGTTTGCTTTCAGTTAACCTCGAGCAGAGTATGAGTTAATATGTTTCCTTTGATTTGCATGTGCCTGGCTCAATATGTTTTACTGCCAAGTGTAAACCCCATTGAACTTTATTATGAGAATGCATCGCTGGGCCTTGTAAGGCCAGCTTGTTTGGAATAAGAGCTTGAGAAATATCTTACTTTCACACACATCTGTGTCTTCAAACTCGGCTCTCTTGTCTGAGGTCATACTTCAGCGGAGAGTTGTTTAGACTGTTCGATTATATAAGGAATCTTGTTTCAGAATATTTTCAGTGCGGCTTGGATTCGCACTCCCTTGGGTGACAAGGCTTTATGATTTCAAGACGTGTTCCACAATTGTGTTTGCTCGATTTTTATTAAACCACATTTGCTGCTTCAAGGTGCTTCTTCTTGAGTTTCAGGGAGGAATCCCCGAGATATATATATATATATATATATATTGTTGCGGATATGGAATTTGGCCTCCGTATCCGCTTGTAAATATGCCCCTATTTCCCCAATACTCCCCAACTCTCCCTTACCCCATTCCTTAGTCCCATTGTCTGTAAACAACACCCATTAGAGCCGATCTTCCCCTTCATCCCCCCCATTAAATGTCGCACCCAGGTTCACCGCATCTCACGTAGACAATTATAGGACATCTTGCTAGTTATTCTTAATCTATGTCAGTTAAGGACTCGTTTCCACTAATTCTGACACTTCGTTGCACCAGAATGTGATTATATGGCACCTGTTAGGAAGTTTAGGACCTCCCCATACCTCCCCGCATCTCTTCCCCATGAAGAAGCTCCAACAACAACAACTACAACAACAGCGGGGGGGCGGCGCGGCGGCGGCGGCGCGGGGAGTGCGCGTCCTCACTCCGGCTTGGTTAGCCGCCATTACCCATGTGCGCCGACGGGGTTACCACGAAGGGGCTCCCTGTCGGTCCCTCGTCAGTGGGCGGAGCCCAGTAACCCCCCTCCCGCACCCAATGAGACGCCATGGGCCGATGCCATATGGGGCGGAGCTAACGAGCGAGGGCGTGACTCCCCGCCGGATATACGCGACGACTCACCGGATGTGACGTCAGATGCGCCCCCAGCTTGAGACGACAAGACGCCACCTCGAGCATCTCTGAAACCTCCCGCATCTCTGAGACCTCCCGCATCTCTGGACCGGACCGGGTCGATTCTGTCCCTGAGCCAGGTGCACCTGAGCCATCGGCTGCCGCTTTCCTTGCCATCAATCCCCGTGTGAGTCAAGTTTGTCCCGTTTATCTGTCGTCTGTCTGGGAATAGATAAGACCGCGAATAAGTGCCCACCTTTCTATGCTGTCCCTCTTGTCCCTGTAGTCTGAACCTTCCGCATTATTGTAATAATAACCTCTGAGAACTGTACCCTTGGTGTCGTAGTCATTTATCCCAGCCGTTGTGTCCTTTTCCTTAATTGATTTAGCGTAGCGCGACGGAGTCAACGTTCGGGTATAATCGGGGTAACTTGTACGGATACGGCGGCCATTCCGCTCGGCCCAGCATAACATCTCTAAGTCGTGTCCGTAACAATTGGTGTCGAGGAGTGGAATTCGGACCCGGGACTAAATTTATTAGGCCCAAATTTGGGAAGTAGAATCGATTCGGAGCGCGTTTCCCGCGTGAAATTATAACGGCGAAATTTGATTTTGTTTTAAAAATATAAAAACCCGAATTTTGAAAGTCGCGCTATGGAAAACCAAGACGGCTGGGTGCCGTTAGAGGAGAGTGAGGCAAGGTCGATCCAGGACCAAATTGAGGGACATGAGAGCGAAGCAGTGAGGGTAGCAGGTTCGCAAAATAGCGCCGTCACGCACGACGATGGGGGCGCGCAAAATGGCGCCTCGCACATGGCCACGGCGACCACGCCCGCGACCGTAGTAGCGCCCCTGGTGGATTCAAACCTTTTTTTCCTGCAAATGAGGGCCCTTATGGGACAAATGGGAGACCAAATTGGAGGTTTGAAAAACAGTATGGGGGCAATGAGGGACGAGGCGAGGGCTGATAGTGAGCGGTTGGGAAACCAAATGGGGGTAATGGGGAACCGGATGGATGCTCAGAGTGAGCAATTGGGGGTAATGGGAAACCAAATGGGGGTAATGAGGGAAGAAGCAAGGGGTACCGGTGAGAAGTTAGACAATAATTTTGAGGGGTTAGACAACGGGATAAAAGAGGTGAGAAATGGGTTAATGGGGGTAGAAAACAGAATGGCCGCTCAAGAGAATCAGATAGAGGGAATGCAAAAGGGGTTAGAGGGGTTAGAAAACAGTATGGAAGGCAAATTGAGGGACATGAGGGACCAAGCGGAAAGGGAAGTTAAACAAATGGGGCAGCAGATAGAGGGGGTCAGAATGGGGGTAGAAACCAAACTGGATGCTCACAGGGAGGAAATGGAGCAGATGAGGGTGGCATCTGGGCAGGAGATGCAAGTGATGGGAGAGGAGATCAGGAGAGGAGTGAGTGAGGAGGTCGGAGGAGTGCGCGAGGAGGTGAGGCACTGTAAGGAGCGCATGGAGAAGGAGGTGAGAAAGGGGACTGTAAAATTGCAAGGGGGTATAGAGGAGTTGACGCTGGGAGTAGAACAACTGACAGTGGGACAAAAGGAGATGGGGGACCAGGTAAAGAAGAACACAGCGGTAATAGAGGGGTTAAAATCGACACAGAAGGAGATGAAAAAGGACGTAGGGGTAATTAAAAAAGAGTGTCAGACGGTACATGAGGACCTGACGAGGAAAATGGACAAGGTGGTAGAGGTGATGGAGGTTAAAGAGCGGGAGGTGCGGGAGCACATAGAAAAAAATAAAGTGGAGTTAGAGGAAGAACTTAAAGGGGCGCACGAGGAGATGAAGGAGGTGAAGCAAAAATTAGAAGAAGTGGAAGAAGGGGTGAGCGAAATTAAGAAGCGACGGAGAGAGGATAAGAAAGAGATAAAAGAGGAGGTTAAAGAATTGGTCCAAAGTCTGTGTTTGGATCGTGATGGTGTGCTCATTAACCGGATGAGGGATTCGCAGGTGATGGAGGAGAAGCGAAGAGGAAGAGGACCCGGTGTAAGTGGTGACCAATATGGTCGTGCGTATGATGCGCCAGGTGATTTGATAAGCTTGGGGGTCGAGATAGACCCGGGTGTTCGTGAGAGGCCGTTGGTGAGGTGTGCGACAGGTCTGGTGTGCGAAAAAGGAGGTGTGCGAGAAAGTCCGACTCTGGGGTGTGTGAGGAAAAAGTGCGTGCCAAGGAGTGGGGGTGCTGGCGAGAGTGAGTCGGTCGTAGCGCGTGTGCAAGGGAGCACATGGAAGCGCGGTGTGGTAAGTGTTACAGAGGGTGTGACGGGAGAGTGTGCGCAAGAGTGTGCGCGAGGAAGGTGTGTAACGGACGGGTGCATGAAGGGTGAGTGCACTGTCAAGAATGGAGGTGAGAGTAGTACGAGTGACACGGAGCGTGAGTTGGTGGTGACAGGTGAGAAAGGAAGCACACCTGGAATGGTAGAGCGTGAGTGGGAAGGCACGCTGGAATTGGTAGTGAGGCACGTGGTTGGGTGTGCGAGTGAGGGCACACCTGTGATTGTCACAGAGGAGGTGACCGAGGAAGGGGCGCGAAGAGGTGTGTTGGTGAGGTGTGCGAGCGGCGAATGTGTGCCAAGGTGTTCGGTGGTCAGGTGTGTGACCAAGGCTGTGCGTGGAATGAGTGTACCTGGGTGTGTAAGGAAAGGTACGAGGAGCATGGGAACAGGTGGAGGTGTGAGCACGAAAGGGGTAGCGTATGCGTGTAAGCATGCAGGTGAGGAGGCATCGACGGTAACCGGGTTAGAGGTTAGGTCGACCTTTAGCCGAAGCGGGCCCTCGGTGCGTGCCGGGCCTCGCTTTGAACGGCCGCGTCCGAGCTCCACTAGGCGGAGCGGGCAGGCCGATAGGAAGGGTCGTCATGGCGACCACTTTTTGTTGAGGCATTCCGGCAGGTCGAGATCGGGCCATGGGATGGCTCCGTGCCGAGGTGGTGCGTGGGATCTCGGCCCGGGTAAGCCTCCGTCCCTGCCCCGAATGCGGGACGCATCCAGCCGCTGGCACAGAACGACCCGCGTTCATTGCTCGGCTTTACGAAGCCGGGCTTTGGACAGGAATTGGCGCACCGAGAGGATTAGTAAGTAGACTGTAAGGATGAGGTTAGTGTTTTGGCCCCAAAATTAGAGAAAAACAAAATTTGATGATTGGCAAAGGATTGGCAGTAATGATTGGCAGAGGATGGGTAGTGATTGGCAAATTTTTGATTTGTTGGAATTTGGATGTGCAAAATTGATAGTGAGACCCCCGATGTGGTGGGATGGCAAATCCACCATCCCTCACATTATGGGGCAAATGCGCAATAGATTATGGGGTGTATGGCAGTGAAAACTAGCCCGGGTGGGTTAGGTTATATTGTTAGGGATCTAGCGAAGATGACATTAGGTAACGTTAAGGTTAGTTAGTGACTGATACCTGTAGTGGGGACGCAGGTAGTTTAGTGTGTGTGATAATGACGTGGGAGCGCAATAGTTTAAAGGGACGACTGGGAAGCGCAAGTTTCAGAGGGGAGTAGTTAGCTGAGATGATGCCGTGTGTGTGAGAACTGGACAGGTGTGTGGAGCAGTGTATGAGTAGTGAGTGTGTGGATCAGCGCGAATGCGCTTGGGGAGAGAAGGGTGCAGGCGGCACCAGGTGTGAGAGCACAGGTGTGCAAGGACAGGTGTGTGGAGTAAGTGGTACGGAGTGGTGTGCATGGTGTGAAGGTGTGAATGGGGGAAGAGTGGACCCCTTTCACGAGTACCCGGGGCGGGTAGTGTAAGTGTTAGGTAGAGGGTACAGGTAAATTGTGGTTGGATATTGGCATCTGTGGTGCGGTTGGAAGAATGATGTTTGGATGGGTGCATTAGTGTTGTGGAAATGGCTGGGCGTGTAGCCTGTTAGTGTGTGTAGTTGGTTGGGCACTCCACCACTGTGAGGATGTCGGCCAGGTGAGGCCGCAGGTGGGCTCTGGGAGCCGGTAGAGTTGTGGATGGGGCCCGGGGATCCGGAGGACGGACCCGGGTAGCCCAGTGCCAGAGAGGGCACCGAGTGGGGAGAGCGCCAGAGGGCCTTCCCCAGGTAGTTAGGGTAGGGTAAGGAGCAGGTAAGCTCGGAGGCAACTGCAGTGGTGGAGGTGTGCAGGTGGGTAGACCTGCTGGGAGAGCTACACGTCGCGGCCCAGAAATTGTGCGAGGGCACAGGGAGTTGAACCGGGGGAGTGAGACCCCAAATTGAGGAAGCACCACAGTTTGGTCAATGGGAATTTGGTTCTTAAAACCGCATAGAGTGTAAGATGGCCAATGGTTTGGCAGGAAAAGACCCCGGGTAATGTAAAGTTGTTAAAGTCATTTAGGAGATAGTTAGGATTGATGAACCTGTCGCACCATACGCAGCCACTTTACCTGTGGTGATGATGACTCCACACCTGTGTTTTCTTTGTTCAGTGTGCGGGCAATGAGAATTGCTGTGTTGGATTTGTGAGACGCATCACGACGTGGATGAGACATTGGGGTGATTCCATCTCTCCCTCCTTAGGAGGGACTGATGATGAATTGGTGATGGCAAATTTTGATGTTCAGTTGGAGATGGCAAATTTTGATGAAAGTTGAAAATGGCAAATTTGATTGGTTAGGAGGGAGAGAAGACGAATTTGGTTTATGGGAGGAACGGGGAAGACAGTAGGGACGGTTGTTGCTTGATTTGTAAAGTAGATGTTTATGGGTAGTGTTGTGTTTTGTTGATACAGTAAGGGGTAAGGGAGGGGCCATGTAGGTTACCTGGTGGGGGGGGGCGTACGGTAGGAACGTACCTGTCTCACCTGGTTCCCATGTGCCCCCAGTGTGCATCATCTTACATTGCGTGCACTTTTGCGCCCTTACCACCTTGCTCACTTGTCTTGTTTTTGTCTCCCACCTCCGAGGATCTGGCTTTGGGGTAGAGAGAGAGGAGAGAGAGGTGCTGGCGACGCAGTTGTGGGCCTGCACTTTCGCTGCTTGCTGCTGGGATCGATACACCATATGGACCGCAATGTTTGTGGCCACCCACAATGGACCGCAGTTCTTATGCGGCCAAGCACCACCCATGGATGGACCTATGGGTCAACGTGGCACCTATGCCAAACAGGTGAACCACTAATAGTTGGCCCCCGGAAGGCCACAATATAGAAATGGACGCGGTTGGCGCCTTTCTTTATTTTTGTTAAAGAAGCAAGAAGGCCCGGTGCACCACACGAAGAGCAAGAGACACCTGCAGGGTTAGGGGTTGTCGTTTTTATTTTAACAAACAATGGTGGTGCACCGGATGGTGCTGACAGTACATGATGGGGTGGTGCTTTTGGTGCTTGGAAGGGGTGCTCTGCACATTATTAAAGGCCGTAGGCCACAGAGCACTCGTGGGTTGGTGTATCGATGCTAGCATGCGTGCTCTCTCTATGCATAACATCTGCATGTGTTCCTCCAAAAACAGGTCCTGGATCGTAGTGTAAATAGCAGCGTAGTCTTGTAAATAATGCTCCCTACCGGCTGTATGTTTAGTTTGCGGATTCTTTCCGGATTCGGTTATCCTGTGGGTGTGTTTCTGTGAGGAGAAGGGTGCAACGTCGCAGGGGGACATATTTACTCATTTGTGAATATCTGTAAAACTGTCGCACTCAGGGTAGAGTTAATAGTAGAGGGAACTACATCTGAGTGCCACACTAAAATAGGTAAAAATTTATCGGGTCGGGACGCCCCGAGGGTAGAGAAGGGTGCAATGTTGCGGATATGGAATTTGGCCTCCGTATCCGCTTGTAAATATGCCCCTATTTCCCCAATACTCCCCAACTCTCCCTTACCCCATTCCTTAGTCCCATTGTCTGTAAACAACACCCATTAGAGCCGATCTTCCCCTTCATCCCCCCCATTAAATGTCGCACCCAGGTTCACCGCATCTCACGTAGACAATTATAGGACATCTTGCTAGTTATTCTTAATCTATGTCAGTTAAGGACTCGTTTCCACTAATTCTGACACTTCGTTGCACCAGAATGTGATTATATGGCACCTGTTAGGAAGTTTAGGACCTCCCCATACCTCCCCGCATCTCTTCCCCATGAAGAAGCTCCAACAACAACAACTACAACAACAGCGGGGGGGCGGCGCGGCGGCGGCGGCGCGGGGAGTGCGCGTCCTCACTCCGGCTTGGTTAGCCGCCATTACCCATGTGCGCCGACGGGGTTACCACGAAGGGGCTCCCTGTCGGTCCCTCGTCAGTGGGCGGAGCCCAGTAACCCCCCTCCCGCACCCAATGAGACGCCATGGGCCGATGCCATATGGGGCGGAGCTAACGAGCGAGGGCGTGACTCCCCGCCGGATATACGCGACGACTCACCGGATGTGACGTCAGATGCGCCCCCAGCTTGAGACGACAAGACGCCACCTCGAGCATCTCTGAAACCTCCCGCATCTCTGAGACCTCCCGCATCTCTGGACCGGACCGGGTCGATTCTGTCCCTGAGCCAGGTGCACCTGAGCCATCGGCTGCCGCTTTCCTTGCCATCAATCCCCGTGTGAGTCAAGTTTGTCCCGTTTATCTGTCGTCTGTCTGGGAATAGATAAGACCGCGAATAAGTGCCCACCTTTCTATGCTGTCCCTCTTGTCCCTGTAGTCTGAACCTTCCGCATTATTGTAATAATAACCTCTGAGAACTGTACCCTTGGTGTCGTAGTCATTTATCCCAGCCGTTGTGTCCTTTTCCTTAATTGATTTAGCGTAGCGCGACGGAGTCAACGTTCGGGTATAATCGGGGTAACTTGTACGGATACGGCGGCCATTCCGCTCGGCCCAGCATAACATCTCTAAGTCGTGTCCGTAACAATATATATATATATATATATATATATATATATATATATATATATATATATATATATATATATATATATATATATATATATATTGTTACGGGACCGCGGATAAGATGTTTGCCGAGCGGAGGCCCCGCGGCCATAACAGTTACCCCGACTAACCCGATTCCTGGACGTTGGCCGAAATCGCGCCACAGATATTCAATTTGGAAACCTCTAAAACGACCGAATGTAAAGAGGAAGAAGAAGAAGACGTACGGAGGAATAACAGGATTTATTAATTATTTTCACAAGCCAAAGCAAAGAGAGCAGTTGGTTATATACAGAAAATGGAAGGAGCAGACACACAGTGAAATCATTAGCTTACCGATACAAGCTTAATTAATAAACCCCAGGACAACGTGAAAGACAGACGGACGATCACACTTACACGGGGAAATGCAGGCAGGAAGGAATGGCTTGGAGATGGGTGGCTTTTAGAGGCAAGGAAGGTTCAGCGGGTACTGGGCACGGTCGGGCCAGAAGGCACCGCCGTCAAGAAGCCGAGCTTTGGTCCCAAACTGCGCGGGCGAAGTTCCTTTCTCCGCACTGCTGCTTCGTGCGCTCCTTGCGTTGCCCCGGTCCGCTTTTCCTGCAGCGCGGCATGTCTCACGGCGGCTCGGTCACACCTGCTCATCTCCAGCGCATCTCCTGGACCCATCTCCTTGGGGAGCATCCCGCGGCGGGTTATATAGGCCCCGCCCTTCACCCTTTGCGAACCTCCCCCAAGCGTTCTCTCTCCGCCCTCGCAAGCCAAACCCCTTGTTCTGGGTTGGATGAGCGGGGCCGACTTACTCCTCCCCTCTATGACGAGGTGGAGACCCGCCTTTCTTCTTCGGCGTTACCTCGTGCGTAATGGAGTCAAATGCTGCAAAGTGGACGGCAGATGAAAATGCAGCAAAGTGCCTAAAGTGTCAATTGCAGCAAAGTGGCAAACCTGGCACCTGGAAGCTGCCATGGGGCGTCGGTGGGCCTACTCTTATTTAATTTGGTGCAATGAAGAGTCAAACTAGTGGGAAACACATCCTTAGCCTACAGAGAATAAGGGACTAACTATTTAAAAGGATATATCGTGTCCTGTGTGTAGGTTTATGGAATTAACTAAGAGGACGAGCTGCGACCATTCTTTACATTACGAGGGTCAGTTACACACAACAAAACCATACTTTTCACATTCGTTACACTTTCTCAAAATTGTTACACTTCTCAAATTCGTTACACTTCTCCAATCCGTTACACTTCTCAAATTCGTTACACTGCACCCTCCTTTCTTCAGGCCCGTCCTCGGGCCTACAAAACTTTAACTTAGTGTGACACGTAGGTGTAATTCCCTCTACAATTAACCTGACCCTGAGTGTGACAATCTTAAAACACAAATAAATATGTCCCCCTGCTGCATTGCACCCTGCCTAACAGATTTGCGCCCACAGGATAACCAAATTACGGAATTGTTTTCAAGCTATACATTTACGGTGGGGAGCATTATTTACAGTGATGTTATTTCTTATTTACAACGCAACCCAGGACCTGTGTTTTTTTTCTTTTTAGGGAAACAAAGAGAAGGAAATTCCTGTTGAGAGGGAGGAGACAGCACGCATTGCATCGATGCACCAGTACCAATAACACCAAAGCACCCAAAAGCACCCAAACGCACCAACCAGTGCACAGTCATTACTGTTTGCAATAAACACACAAAAAAAAACAACTGGTGGTGGTCTTCTTCTTCTCTGCTGGGCCGATGTTCTTCCCAATGTCTTCTTGCTTCATGCGGCCTACTTGGAAATATAAAAAGCACAAACCGTGTCCATTTTTATTTAGGGCCACAGGGGCCAACTAAGGGTGGTCCACCTGTTTGGCATAGGTGCCACCTTACCGAGGTCCGCAAGCAAGATTCCCTGGCCACTATGGCCGGTCTCCAACAGAGGTGCCCTGCCCCAGAACCTGGGGTCCATCAAGTGGTACTCGGCCGCAGAACAGCGGTCCATAAAGTGGTACATCAATGCAATGCATGCTGGTTGAGAGGGTCCTGGCACACAAGACGACCTCCGCACGCTCCCCTCAACACCCAGTGGCGCACAGTCCTCAGGTGGGAGACAAAAGGGGGGAAAGACAGATGAGCGAGGGGTAAGGTCACAAGGGTACACATCAAACAAGGCAATGCAAGGCGAAGTGCGTATGGAGAGCGAAGTGAGAAAGCTCGTCCCTACCGTACGTCACCCCCCCCCCCCCCCCTGTCACCTACTCTACCCTTGCCCTTACCCCATATTTACAAAATCTACACCTTTACAAATCCGTCGCTACCGTCACATCTTCCCCATATTTCCCCTACACCAAATTCGTCTCCACAATCCCTCTATCCAAAATTTGCCATCACCCAATTCATCATCAACCCTCATAAGGAGGAAGAGATGGAACATCAAGGCACAATGTCACACCCACATCATGATGCGTCTCACACTCCAAACATTTGCATCAATAAAAATAATAAAAACCACCTGGCATGGTGTGGAGTACCTGTCACCTCAGGTGAGTGGATGCAGATGGTGCAAGGAGATTTTCATCCTAACTACTTTCTAAATGACATTAACACACTTTACACTACCTGGGGTCTTTCCCTGCCAATCCATTGGCCAACTTACACTATGGGTTCTAAAAACCAATTCCCATTGACCAAACTGTGGTGCTTCTCAATTTGGGGTCTCACTCCCCAGATTCATCTCCCGGTGCCCTTGCACAATTTCTGGGCTGAGACGTGTAGCTCTCCCAGCAGGTCTTCCCACCTGCACACCTCCACCACTGCAGTTGCCACCCGAGCTTACCTAGCTCCTCACCCTAACCTAACTAACTGGGGAAGGCCCCTCCTGGCTCTGTCACCCCTCGGTGCCCTCTGGCACTGGGCTACCCGGGTCCGTCCTCCGGATCCTCGGGCCCCATCCACAACAACTCTACCGGCTCCCAGAGCCCACCTGCGGCCTCACCTGGCCGACATCCTCACAGTGGTGGAGTGCCCAAACCAACTACACACACTAACAGGCTACACGCCCAGCCATTTCCACAACACTAATGCACCCATCTAAATACCATTCTTTCACCCGCACCACAGATGCCAATATCCAACCACAATTTACCTATACCCTCTACCTAACACTTACACTACCCTCCCCGGGTATTCATGATGGGGGTCCATCCTTTCCCCATTCACACCTTCGCACCATCCACTCCACTCCATAGTTTCCACCATACTCACTCCACGACCATCCATTCCAATACTCCATATATTCCATACCATTTATTCCATACACCTGTTGGTGCACACCTGTGCACTCACCCCTGGTGCCACCTGCACCCTCCTTCCTTCCTGGACCATTTGGTCAACACCACACGCAATCACCACTACTCCCTCATACACTGCTCCATACACCTGTTCAGTTGCACACCTGTGCAATCACACCTGTTCACCATACACACGGCATCATCTAATCTACCTGGTGCCCTGCTAACTTAGTGCTCCCCGTCTTCCCTTTAAACTAAGCACATACCACGTCATTATCATCCACTCTAATCTACCTGCGTCCCCACTACCGGTATCATTGTCACTAACTAATCTTAACGTTACCTAAGGTCATCTTCTAGATCCCTACACATATATCCTAACCCTCCCGGGCTAGTTTTCACTGCCAACCCCCATAAATCTAGTGCTCCTTTGCCCCCGCTTTGTGAGAGATGGCAGAGTTGCCATCCCATCACATCGGGTATCTCTCACTACCAACCCCCCAGTCCTCTGACGCTACGAGCCCCCGTCGCAAGAGGTACTGGGTCCTGCCTCGGCATCTAGAGCCGAGGCGATCCATGAGGGCGCCTGCTCGCCGGCATAAGGTCTTATCCGGTCGGCATGGACGATCCGAGGGGGGGGGCGTGGCCCCATTTTGATCTAATGACCACGTCACAGATTTGCGACAGGACGACTCCTGGGCCTTGCCAGGGGGAGGTGAGTTTTGGGCACCTTCCCTTCCGCCTCCGGGGATTAAAGAACCAAATCTTCATCCCCGGAGCGTACTGACTCCCCTGGCTCCAGTCGTCGTACCTGCGCTTCATCTTGGCCCCCGCCAGATGGAGCTGGCGGCGGGCGAAGGCATGGACTCGCTCCATGCCTTCCTCCAGGTGACGTGCGTAACCCTCCCTCGGCGGTGTATCCGTGGTGTCTGGCACGGGACCGCATAGCAAGTCGGCGGGAGCCCGTAACTCCCGCCCATACATAAGCAACGCTGGACTGCATGCGGTGGCCCCGTGCTGGCTAGTTCGGTAGGCCATCAACAAGTACGGGAGATGTTCGTCCCAGTCATCCTGACGGGTGGTGGTGAACAATGCCAGTTGTTGGATCAATGTTCGATTGAACCTCTCCACCATCCCGTCAGATTGTGGCCGCAAGGGCGTGGTCCTGGTTTTTCGAATTGACAGGAGTCTGCACACATCTTTAAGCAATTGACTTTCAAAATTTCGACCCTGATCGGTGTGCAGCTCCTGTGGAATCCCGTGCCGACATACAAATCCTTCTACGAAGGCCTGTGCTACCACCCCTGCTTCTTGGTTGGGGAGGGCATAGGCCTCGGGCCACTTGGTAAAATAGTCCATTACAACGAGGATATACTTATTACCTTGGCGGGTGCGGGGCAGCGGTCCTAGAATATCCATAGCCACCCGCTCAAGGGGGGCCCCCACCTGGTGTAATTGAAGGGGGGCCCTCATCCTCCGTGCTGGTCCCTTTTTGGCAGAACAGGCGTCGCATCTCCGACACCAGTCCTGTATGTCGCGCCCCATATTCATCCAATAGAACCTCCGGCGGACCCGAGATATTGTCTTTGTCCTGCCAAAATGGCCGCCGGAGCGGGTACCATGCACCTGTTGTAAGATGACGTTCTTGAATTTGTCTGGGACTATCACCAGCCAGGAAGTTCTATCAGAGGGAACCTCCACCCACTTGCGATATAGGATGTTGCCTTTCAACTCCAGGGTCTGCCACTGAGCCCAATACGCCTTTGTGTGCGCCCCGAGAGGGGTGATCTCTTCCCCCTTTGGTCTTTGCCCCAATTTGACCCATTGGAACACCGGCCCCAGAACAGGATCCTCCTGCTGGGCCGTGCTCCAAGCCAACTCTCCAAATTCCTCGTCCGCAGTTAGTGGCAAAATTGGCCCTCTCACCCGGTTTGCCCGGACGACGAGAATCGGGGCAGAATCGCCCAATTGCTCCCTCTCCTCGTGTCTCGCACAAAATTTGCAGTTTTCCCCCAGACAAGGACGCCGAGAGAGTGCGTCTGCATTACCATGGGCCTTCCCGGCCCAATGGGTCACATTAAAATCGTACTGCTGCAACTTTTCCAACCACCTTGCAATTTGGCCCTCCGGTTCCTTGAACCGAAGGAGCCATTGCAAGGAGGAATGGTCAGTTCGAACCGAAAATTTCCGCCCGTACAGGTACGGGTGGAAATGGTTCATGGCAGCCAGCATAGCCAATAACTCTTTGCGAGTGACACAATAATTTCGCTCGGGCCTACTTAAGGCCCGACTATAATAACCAATCACTCTCTCCACGCCCTCCTGTGTCTGAGACAAAACTGCGCCCAATCCTTCCTGGCTCGCATCCGTGTCCAGGGTAAATGTCCTGTTACTAGTGGGGTAAGCTAGAAGGGGTGCGGATGTTAGACACCCCTTCAATTTTTGGAAGGCCTCATGGCACTCCCGTGTCCAATTAAATCGCGTCCCCTTCTCCGTAAGCCGGTGGAGGGGACGGGCCAACTCCGCAAATTTCGCCACAAAGCGCCGGTAGTAGGAGCAGAGTCCCAAAAATCCCCGCACCTCCTTGATGGTACGTGGTGCGGGCCACTCCTCTACCGCTTTAATTTTGTCTGGGTCCGTTTTTACCCCCTCGCGGCCGATCACGTGACCTAGATAGGCCACCTCTCTTGCAAACAAAGTGCACTTACTCGGGTTCAGCTTTAACCCTGCCTGTCTGAGGCACCCGAACACCTGGTCCAAATTAGCTAATGCCTGGGGGAAGGTTTTGGCATGTACTAGGACGTCATCCAGGTATACCAGGCATGATTGCCATGGCATGCCGCCTAGTACATGTTCCATCAATCTCTCAAAGGTGGCGGGGGCGTTACACAAACCAAACAGCATCACAGTGAACTGATACAGCCCCTTACCTGTGGAAAATGCCGTTTTCTCCTTCCCTGTCCGATCCATCTCCACCTGCCAATACCCACTCTTGAGGTCCAAAGTTGTGAACCAATTTGAGCCCGCAACGGCATCGAGGGTGTCATCAATCCTTGGCAGGGAATATGAGTCCTTGAGTGTCACGTTGTTTAGCTGGCGATAGTCCACGCAGAACCGCGTGGTCCCATCTCTCTTTTTAACCAGCACAACAGGTGACATCCAAGGACTTCCCGAGGGCTCGATCACGCCTGCGTCGAGCATTTTTTCAACCTGCTCGTCAGCTTCCGCCCTCTTGCTCCAAGGGAGCCGTCGGGCGCCCTGACGAATAGGCCGGGCCTCACCGGTGTGGATCTGATGTTTCACCAGGCCCGTACGTCCAATATCCTCGGTGGACAAGGAGAGGAGGTCCAAATGGGACCCAACCAGTTTGTGTAAGGCCTCCCTCTGGGTACCTCCCAACTCTACACTACTACGATTTACCATCTCGCAAATGGGATCGGGCCAATTCCTACTACTTATTGAAGGCTCCCCCTGGGGACGGCTCGGCTGGACGTTCTCGCCCCTCACTGACGCGACTTCTCTAACTGGGGTGTAGCCAGCTACCTTCGTGCCCCTCACTATAGTGCGTGGTTCTGCGCTAATATTAATTACTTGGACGGCCACCACCGGCCCGTCCGTTTTTACAAGGGTGCGGCCCACGATTAAACCAGGTATGGATCGCGCTGCCACCGGTTCGACCAGGCCGCAGGACTCCTGCCATGTCGGGCGAGCTGACCATCGGGCCGGCACTACGGCCTCGGCCCCCGGAGGGATGGTCACGGCCTCAGGAGCCTCCAGCTCCACCCTCTCGGCCGTGCTCACCCCCTCCAATGGTAGCTCTTCCACTCCCCATCGCAGGATCCCCCGGCTCAAGTCGATTTTACAACCGCTGGCAGTCAACAAATCCAACCCTATTAAGCATGGGTCGCACACCTCCGCTACCCAAACCTCTATCTCTTGCTTTACCGATCCCAACTTGAGGGTCACAAAACCACGCCCTATGATCGGGGCCGTTGCCCCGGTAGCCAACTGCAAACTATGATTTTCCAGACGCTGGATTTTACCCCAGCCGTCTGCACTCGAATTAAGGACCACGGGGCTGATGATCGTGGCGCTGGCCCCCGTGTCCACAACGGCGTCTACCCCCACGCCGGCAATTTTGCACCGAATTGTTAAACTACCCGTTCCAATTTGGCCACAATGAATGACCTGTCGCGTCAACGAGGGCTTCTCTCCATCCCCTACTGCCGAACACCGCCCTGCATGCCCGGCACGTTCTAGTTTCCCCGGCCCTGGCGGGGGGGGGGGGGGGTGTCTGAGGTCGGCTAGGCCGATCGATACTGGGCGGAGTTGAGGGCATCGTCTGACGGGGAACGTCCCGGCGCGGAGCTCGACACTCCCACGCACGGTGACCCATCCGAGCACAATTATAGCACCTCACCTGGTAAGGTGTTTGCCTCCGGTATTCCAAATTTCCCCCCCTGTATGTCCGAATTGGGGTACAATGTCGGGGACTACCGGGTGCCACCACTGGAGCCGCCTGCCATGGTCCAGGTCCCGCTAGACGCCGATCCACCAGCCTCCGAACCATGCTCTCCAGGTCAGGGCCCCCGGGGGGGGGGGGCGACCCCCATCACGGGCCCTACCTGACGCACCGCCACTGCGTGGCGCTTGCCTCCCCGGGCCAGGGGCCTCGCTGCTTCCCAACGGGCTGCAGCGTCGGCCGCCTGACTCATGGTCTGCGGGCGCCACATGGCGAGCTGTTGTCGGAGCTCCAGATCCAGGAGGGCCTGGATAAAGTGATCCAGCGCCAGGCTTTCCTGGGAACTCGCCGCCATGTCCGCGTGTGCAATCCCTACCGCGCGGCGAATATCGTGAGCAAGTTCCCCGATGGTCTCCTGGGGCTTGCGTTTACTCTGCGCAAGTTGAGCTTTAACAAGCTCGCTTTGCTGCTCGATACCAAAACGATTAATTAAAGCTGCACGGAGAGCTGACAAGGTGAGAGCACCCGGTGGTAAAGCTGTCAGCACTTCCGCCGCCGCACCGCGCAGTGCCCCTACCAGGTGTACTCCACCTTCGTCCGGATTCCAACCGTTGCCTTTACACACGTACTCAAACCGCGCCAGGTACGCCCTCAAATCACTTGCCGTCATACGGCGCGAGTGGGACCTTGTGGGCGCCCGAAGGTCGGACCCCGCGCGTCACTCCTTGCGGGATCAACGCGGGACCAACAAACCGTTCGGGCTCCCACAGTACGCTATTCCCGGGGGGCTCCCGCGCATCCCCCGTCCCTCCAAACACTACCCCTCCTGGTGTCGATGCCTGGGCCGCCCTTCCGCAACCCGCTACCCACTCCAAACCCGCACACCCTTGCTCACCAGCACCCCCCTCACTCCCCATAGCCAGACCTCCTTGCACACCTCCTCTGTCCATACACTCCGGACCAGTCATACATCTCACCATTGGTCCCTCACGAACACCCGGATCCAAATCAACCCCCAAGCCGACTGAAGCTCCCCTCACATCATATGCATTTCCGAATATATCGCCACTCACCTTGGCACCTCGTCTCCGCAACTCCTCTGCCACCTGCAAACTCTTTATTTGGTTAGTGAGCACATCATCACGATTCGAGCACAGACCTTGTACCAATTCCATTACCTCCTCCTTTATCTCCTTTTTAGTTTCCCTTCGTCTCTTCTTAATTTCACTCACCCCTTCTTCCACCTCCTCTAATTTTTCCTTTACCTCCTTCATCTCCCGGTGCGCCCCCTCTATCTCTTCCTCTAACGCCACTTTAACCGTTTCTATGTGCGTCCTTACCTCTCGGTCCTTCGTCTCCATTACTTCTGTCACCTCTTCCAACTTCTTCGTCAACCCCTCATGTACCATCTGACATTCCTTCTGTGTCGCTATTAATTCATTTTTAATGTCTTTTTGTGTCGCTTTTAACCCCCCGATTATTGCAGTGTTCTTTTCCACTTGGTCCACGAGTTCCTTTTGTCCCACTGTCAGCTGTTCTACTCCCCTCGTCAGACCCTCTATTCCCCCCTGTAACCTAGCTGTATTATTCCTCACCTCTTTCTCCATACGCTTTTCACCTCGCTTTACCTCCTTGCGTACCCCCGAGACCTCCTCACCTACACCTCGTCGTATCTCCTCCTTCATCTCCTCCCTCTCTTTTGTAGATGCCGCCCTCATCTGTCCCAATTCATCCCTCTGAGCATCCAATTTGGTTTCTACCCCGATTTTCACCTCCTCTATCTGCTCTCCCATTTGTTTAATTTCTCGGGCGGATTGCTCCCCTATTTCCCGCAATTTGCCTTCCATTCTATCTTCTAGCCCCCTTAACCCATTTTTCACCCCTTCTATCTGATTCTCCTGGGCAGCCATTCTATTTTCCACCCCCGTTAACCCATGTTTCACCCCTTCTATCCCATTGTCTAACCCCTCAAATTTCTTGTCTAACCCCTCAAATTTCTTGTCTAACCCCTTAAAATTATTGTCTAACTCCTCAAATTTCTTGTCTAACCCTTCAAATTTCTTGTCTAACCCCTTAAAATTATTGTCTAACTCCTCAAATTTCTTGTCTAACCCCTCACCGGTACCCCTCGCTTCGTCCCTCATTGCCCCCATTTTGCCCTCCAATCGCTCACTCATTTCTCCCATTTTGGCTTCTAGCCGCTCCCCCATTCTGTTTTCCCTTTTTTCCATTTCCCTGCCTCTTTTTTCGTTGTCGCACTTCGACTCTGCCATGTATTCGCTGAACCGTGCCATGAACTGCTGCATGTCAAACGGCTGCATGTTAAAGCCCGCTGATACAGCGGGCTCGGCTACCGTGCGCTCGTACGAGGCGCCATTTTGCGCCTCTTCAACCACGTGCGAGCCACCATTTTGGGTCCCTTCAACCACGTGCGCGAGGGCTCCATTTTGCGTGCCTGAAACCCCCTCAACCACATTGCCATTGTTCTCCTCCTCCCTTTCCTCCACATACATTTCCCCGAGGTCCTGGGTCGATTCTACCCCGTCTATCTCTCCCACCGGAATCCCGTCGCCTTGACCAGCCATGGCGCGACTTTCAAATTTAGGATTTTATAAAATACAATTTTTGGGCCCCTCGTAATTTGAGCGCGCTAAACGCTTCAGGTCCGAATCCGACACTTCTGACACCAATTGTTACGGGACCGCGGATAAGATGTTGTTTGCCGAGCGGAGGCCCCGCGGCCATAACAGTTACCCCGACTAACCCGATTCCTGGACGTTGGCCGAAATCGCGCCACAGATATTCAATTTGGAAACCTCTAAAGCGACCGAATGTAAAGAGGAAGAAGAAGAAGACGTACGGAGGAATAACAGGATTTATTAATTATTTTCACAAGCCAAAGCAAAGAGAGCAGTTAGTTATATACAGAAAATGGAAGGAGCAGACACACAGTGAAATCATTAGCTTACCTATACAAGCTTAATTAATAAACCCCAGGACAACGTGAAAGACAGACGGACGATCACACTTACACGGGGAAATGCAGGCAGGAAGGAATGGCTTGGAGATGGGTGGCTTTTAGAGGCAAGGAAGGTTCAGCGGGTACTGGGCACGGTCGGGCCAGAAGGCACCGCCGTCAAGAAGCCGAGCTTTGGTCCCAAACTGCGCGGGCGAAGTTCCTTTCTCCGTACTGCTGCCTCGTGCGCTCCTTGCGTTGCCCCGGTCCGCTTTTCCTGCAGCACGGCACGTCTCACGGCGGCTCGGTCACACCTGCTCGTCTCCAGCGCATCTCCTGGACCCATCTCCTTGGGGAATGGGGAGCGTCCCGCGGCGGGTTATATAGGCCCCGCCCTTCACCCTTTGCGAACCTCCCCCAAGCGTTCTCTCTCCGCCCTCGCAAGCCAAATCCCTTGTTCTGGGTTGGATGAGCGGGGCCGACTTACTCCTCCCCTCTATGACGAGGTGAAGACCCGCCTTTCTTCTTCGGCGTTACCTCGTGCGTAATGGAGTCAAATGCTGCAAAGTGGACGGCAGATGAAAATGCAGCAAAGTGCCTAAAGTGTCAATTGCAGCAAAGTGGCAAACCTGGCACCTGGAAGCTGCCATGGGGCGTCGGAGGGCCTACTCTTATTTAATTCGGTGCAATGAAGAGTCAAACTAGTGGGAAACACATCCTTAGCCTACAGAGAATAAGGGACTAACTATTTAAAAGGATATATCGTGTCCTGTGTGTAGGTTTATGGAATTAACTAAGAGGACGAGCTGCGACCATTCTTTACATTACGAGGGTCAGTTACACACAACAAAACCATACTTTTCACATTCGTTACACTTTCTCAAAATTGTTACACTTCTCAAATTCGTTACACTTCTCCAATCCGTTACACTTCTCAAATTCGTTACAATATATATATATATATTATATATATATATATATATATATATATATATATATATATATATATATATATATATATATATATATATATATATATATATATATATATATATATATATATATATATTTTATATATATATATATATATATATATATATATATATATATATATATATTGTCGCGATCCCGTCTGTGGAATGTATCCCAGCACGGAATACGGACGTGAATGTCCGGGCTTCAAGTAATCCACGGAGGGAAGCAAAGAGACGCAATAAACACAATTGTGTTTTAATCGGCCTTCTAGGGGTAAGGCACGATGCTTTATTGGCTCGATCACAAAAACCATGAAAGGTAACAAAATGGAATAGGCTGCACCAGCCTGCAGGAACGGTCGGCCACAGACGCTCCAACAAGACGCAGGTAAGATCCTCGCGGCTCCAATCGACGAGCTCCGGGACTCGGAGGATACCAGGATGGAATACCACACAAGGCCGCCAGGAACGGTCGGCCAGGAGCTCCAACACGAAGCCGGCAATATAGGACTCACAGTTCCAATCCACGATCTCCGGGAATCACTCGTTCTCTTCCGGAGTTACTTACTCGTACAGTACAGAACTATAAACGATCAGCACCACTCGGCTGTCGTGAGGCGTAACGAAAGTCCCTCGCCTCGAGGCCTCGAACCTCCGAGCCGCGCCGTGTCATAAGATGGCGGCCGCGCTCTCTGACCCTCCACCAATCACCTTTGTCGAATCGCCTCCCAATCGCGTGAGGCTCCAAGGAGGTTACGTCAGTGGGGGGGCGGGGCACTCATTTGGGTGAGAACAAAGGTGGTTTCAACCGGGGGTTTCTCACAGTCCTCCCCCCCTAAGTAAAAACCCCGTCGAATAGACGGCGTTTTTAAAACCAGTATTTGTAGTAGGTGCAAATCACATGGCAAGATGATGGCGGTAATTGCTAACAGGCAATTAACGCAATTAACAAGTACTAACACTTATTAACAACAATAACGAAACAACGCAACAATACAACGCAACGCAATGGCGCAACACAATAGCGCAACAAGTTAACAGGCGTTAACAGGGTAAACAGGCGTTAACAGGCAGGTTAACAATGAACAAGTTTTTTTTTTTTTTTTTTCACACACAATATTAAACACCATACACCCCATTAACATCTACCCCACAAGAGTTACACTTCACACAAAGCACAATAGAGAAACAAGGGAGCCAAACTCAAGGTGGGGAAACATTTACAGGAGGGAAACGGACCGAGACCTAGAGCGGCGGGTTCTCCTCCGGTGTCGAGAACGACAGTCATATGCGTAATGACCCCTTTCACCGCACTGGTAACATCGATCTTTCGGGTCGAACGGCCTGCGGACCAAAGGGCGTCTGAAACGAGGCCGCCGCGACATGCCATTCGACATCTCGACGCACACCCGCGATCCGCAAATTAACCTTCCATCAAGGGCTCTGACCGAATCTTCAGCATCTCGTGGATCTTCAAACTCAACAACTGCGAATCCAGGTGGGTTCCGCGCAACCCATACGTTGCGGAGTGGTCCGTAATGCTCGAAGACCCTCCCTGGCTCGGCTCTCGCTGCTCCATTGCCCAGGTTTCCCACATATACCTTAGCATTAGCGTTCCTGCTGAATCGCGACATGGCGGGAGCGGTCCCTGAGGAGCACGGCACCTGAGGTTGGCTTGACGGGAGGCTCGGGTGGACTTCAGCTGACGCAACGTCACCGTCGGAAACTGGAGTCGAGGCGCTAGGCTCCTCGGGCCAGAGTGAAGATATGTCTGACTCCGCCACTCTCTCCGCCTGTTTACTCTGGGCTCTAGTGACCCCCCCACAGGTCAGAGTCAATGACTCCTCCCTGGCTATGGCATCATTGCCAATCAGCAAGGAGACCCCGGGTATAGGGTAGTAGGGTACTACCACACAGGTCACTGGACCCTTAAAAATGTCACTCCGGACCTCGAGGAGGGCAAGGGGGTACCGGCCAAGAACCCGGTCAATGCCCCGAAGGAGGGTATACTCGCCGGTATAACGCATCTGAGAGGCCGGAACTACCCCCGCCCGGAGAACACACCGTGTCGCCCCAGTATCCCGAAGGTATTTGGTCTCAAACTTCAGCATCGAATCAGGGCCACCCACTAAGGCTGTCCCTGAATACTCCTGATGCAGTGGATGAATGGAATTAGCCTCGGTGGCAGTGACCTCGGTCACCGATGCCACCGTCGTGTGCGAGGGCCCGGCGGATGAGTTCCACTGATCTCCCTCCGACTTAACAGGAGGGTTGCCTCGGTAGGCCGGACTGGCGGGATTAGAGAAGCAGCGGTTTTCACCGTGCCCCACGCGTTTGCAGAAATCGCACCAGGGCCCTGCCCTGGTCTGCGGCTCGCGAGCGCCACCAGTGGAGGTCATCGGAGAACCCTTCCCCTCGATCCAGCCGCCGGGCAGACGGGGGGCGGTCTTGATCGCAGACTCCTCCGTCTTACGAAGCGACTGCGTGACTTGCAGCATTTTGCACGCCAAAACATGTTTATCAATAAGGTTGACGCAGTCTGCCAAGGAAACAGTGTCTTTGTCGACAAGAAACAATGCTAAGTCAGGCGGAAGCTGTTGATCGATACGGTAACGCACCAGGAGTTCCGCAACCGCTTGAGGTAACTCAACCTTGCTCCCCTTGAACCATCTCTGCAGCTGTTCCAACAAGGCCCGCGAATGTTCCTCATAGGTTTGACTGGACTCACGAGTCCAGCTGAAAAAATTTCTCCTATAAATACATGCGGACACCGCATAGGCCTTCAAAATCTCGGCCTTCAATGCCCTGTATTTGTTTGCGTCCTCGGTTGCCATCCTCGCATATACCTCCCTCGCCTTCTCAGATAGATGGCTCACAAGATGGCCGACCCACAAGCTCTCATCAATGCCACCGGCAGCCAACAACTTCTCCGCCATCTCCAGATACGCTTCTGGCTTCGTGTCTCCCGTCCAGTCCGGCAAACGAACATGAACAGTTTCCGGGACTCTTGCAGCAGACCCCTCTACCCGCAGTCGTTCAGTCAACATTCGCAACTCATGCTCTCTGACGCGTTCAGCTTCTGCTGCTGCACGCTCTGCCGCTGCTGCTGCACGCTCTCCCTCTGCTGCCGCAGCACGCTCTGCCTCTGCTGCTGCCGCACGCTCTCTCTCTCTCTCACGCTCTCTCTCTGCTGCCGCACGCTCTCTCTCTGCTGCTGCATGCTCTCTCTCTGCTGCCGCAGCACGCTCTCTGTTATACATGTCAAGTTGTTGAACCGGAGTCAGCCCGGTCCAGAAGGGCGAACGCATGCATTTAGTCATGATGAGATCGCTTCCTAACATCTCGGGTTGAGTGACCGGGTCAAGGCTGCTTGCGTCGCTCACCTCGCCACCCACGTGACTGTCAACATGATCAGGTTGAACTCTCACTTCCCTGGTCGACATAGCTTGGCTACGAGTTATCATACGACCAGGCACAAAACACAACCTCAAACACAACGCTCAAACTGGGGAAATACGACACGAACTACGCAATATTACCCGCACATCAAATTGCCAATGAGAAAAATACCATGTACAAATACTCACGTTTTTTTTTTTTTTTTTTTTTTTTTCGGTTGTTTGGAGGGATCCGAGGCTATTCGCTTATTCTTTGTCGGTTGTTTGGAGGGATCCGAGGCTATTCACTTTTCTGCAGTGAAGCCCACCCACGACAGCGTCAACGACGAGAAAGTTCCTCCAAGACAGCGTCCGCTGGTGAGAAGGCGATGAACAGATGACAGAAGATGTCGTCCACTGCAGAATTCCCGTCTCAATGCGAATGTCTCTTACTTGAATGATCCTAGGACGAGCAACCCATTTGTCGCGATCCCGTCTGTGGAATGTATCCCAGCACGGAATACGGACGTGAATGTCCGGGCTTCAAGTAATCCACGGAGGGAAGCAAAGAGACGCAATAAACACAATTGTGTTTTAATCGGCCTTCTAGGGGTAAGGCACGATGCTTTATTGGCTCGATCACAAAAACCATGAAAGGTAACAAAATGGAATAGGCTGCACCAGCCTGCAGGAACGGTCGGCCACAGACGCTCCAACAAGACGCAGGTAAGATCCTCGCGGCTCCAATCGACGAGCTCCGGGACTCGGAGGATACCAGGATGGAATACCACACAAGGCCGCCAGGAACGGTCGGCCAGGAGCTCCAACACGAAGCCGGCAATATAGGACTCACAGTTCCAATCCACGATCTCCGGGAATCACTCGTTCTCTTCCGGAGTTACTTACTCGTACAGTACAGAACTATAAACGATCAGCACCACTCGGCTGTCGTGAGGCGTAACGAAAGTCCCTCGCCTCGAGGCCTCGAACCTCCGAGCCGCGCCGTGTCATAAGATGGCGGCCGCGCTCTCTGACCCTCCACCAATCACCTTTGTCGAATCGCCTCCCAATCGCGTGAGGCTCCAAGGAGGTTACGTCAGTGGGGGGGCGGGGCACTCATTTGGGTGAGAACAAAGGTGGTTTCAACCGGGGGTTTCTCACAATATATATATATATATATATATATATATATATATATATATATATATATATATATATATATATATATATATATATATATATATATATATATATATATACTGCAATACCCTGGCCTACGTCATTAATTGGTTCCATAAGCCGTGAGTGACGTAACTCGGTTTTTGACGTAAACCGGGTGTAATGCCTTAAAAATGCCTTAAAATGAAGACAAACACCGTAAAACTGGCGGGTGCATTGTCCAAAATCAGCAGCAATTTAGATTGAATTTTCTTCTCTAGACAATAGCTCTTGACAGCCGGGATGAAATGATTGATGAACCATTCTTCAAAAATTATCACGGTTACCCATGCCTTCATATTATTCATCCAAATGGAACATGAAAGCCCACAGAATCTTGTTTCTCACAGTCTGAGAGTCAAGTCTCACAGTCAAGTCAAACTCCAAGCAAGCTTTCATGTGTCTTTCACTGAGGAGAGGCTTCCGTCTGGCCACTCTGCCATAAAGCCCAGATCGGTGGAGTGTTGCAGTGATGGTTGTCCTTCTGGAAGTTTCTCCCATCTCCACACAGGATCTCTGGAGCTCAGCCAGAGTGACCATCGGGTTCTTGGTCACCTCTCTTACCAAGGCCCTTCTCCCCCGATTGCTCAGTTTGGCCGGACGACCAGCTCTAGGAAGAGTCCTGGTTGTTCCAAACTTCTTCCATTTAAGAATTATGGAGGCCACTGTGCTTTTGGGAACCTTCAATGCAACAGAAATTTTTTTGTAGGCTTCCCCAGATCTGTGCCTCGACACAATCCTGTCTCTGAGCTCTGCAGGCAGTTCCTTCGACCTCATGGCTTGGTTTTTGCTCTGATATGCATTGTCAGTTGTAAGATCTTATATAGACAGGTGTGTGCCTTTCAAAATCATGTCCAATCAATTGAATTTACCACAGGTGGACTCCAATCAAGGTGTAGAAACATGTCAAAGATGATCATGAGAAATGTGAGGCACCTGAGCTAAATTTCAAGTGTCATAGCAAAGGGTATGAATACTTATGTCAATGTGATATTTCAGTTTTTTCTTTTTAATAAACTTGCAAAACTTTCAAAAATCCTGTTTTCTCTTTGTCGTTATGGGGTATTGAGTGTAGATTGACGAGTGAAAAAAAAGAATTTAAACGATTTCAGCAAAAGGCTGCAACATAACAAAATGTGAAAAAAGTGAAGGGGTCTGAATACTTTCTGAATATACCGTAAGTACTCGTTTTTTTATTACCCCCACCACCAAAGGTAGATGGAGGGTATGTTTCCGCCCCTGTCTGTTTGCTTGTTACTTGGCAAAAAAAATAAATTATGTTGATCACTCCGGTTTGTGTGTTTGTTTTTTGTGTGTTTGTCTGTCTGCTCACTTATACTTGCCTACAGGTCACAGTTTTTAACCGACCTTCATGAAACTTCATGAAATGGTAGAGTTCGTGGTCCGACAAAATCCTATATATATTTGAGGTCAAAAGGTCAACATAGGCCAAAGGTCAACCACCTTTTTTTGAATTTCTAAAATCCTCAATTTTCATCCGATTGACTTGAAATTTGAATTGGATTTTCATATCAGCTTACTGAAATCAACCAGCAATTATTTGTGAGGTTAAAAGGATGCTCTGCTGAGTGCCCTTCTGCTTTCTTCTCTTTTGCCAAGTGTCGCTCTATGAGTGATTACCTTCGCAAAAGCGGAAGGTTATGTTTTGATCGCTGTGTATTTATTTGTATGTCTGTGTGTGTGTGTGTATGTTAATCGCATAACTCAAAAAGTATTCAACCGAATTGCATGAAATTTGGTGGGATGATTGGTTATTATACGGGACACATTTGATTAGATTTTGGGAGCAATCGGGTCAAAGGTCAAGGTCACGAAAAGGTCAAAATCGTATTTTTGTTGTTCTGTTCCCTACACTCCCATGCCAAGTACAGAACAGTAGCTGCGGCGAAGGTATGCGCTCTACCGAGTGCCCGTTCTAGTTTTTAATTTGTTTGTGTGTCTGTCTGTCTGTGAACAGGATATCTCAAAAAGTTGTGAACAGATTCGGACAACGTTTGGCAGTTCGGTTGTGTATGTGACGAGGATGTAATGATTAGATTTTGGTGAAGATCTGGATTCGGATCCGGCTAGTAGAATTTTTTGAGTGATTCTTCACCATTGGGAGATTGGGCCAAAAATGATACATAGCAGGAAATCTCAAAACGTTGTTCACGGATTTTGACAAAACTTGGTGCACAGGTTGTGTGTTTGACAAGGACTAATCGATTCGATTTTGACGAAGATCTGAATATGGATTCGGATACGAGAATTATTTAATTTTTAAGTGATTCTTCACCATTGAGGAATCGGGCGAAAAGTGATATATAAGATGATATTTTAAAAAGTTATGGATGACTTTTGACCAAACTATGTGGATGAGTTTGTTAGGTGACAAGAACAAGCCGATTCGATTTTGGTTCAGGTCCGCATCCAGATCCGGCCTATCATTGGGATACAAAACAAACTGTTCAGCCTGGCGTAGGTATGCACTCCACCGAGTGCCAGTCTAATCGGTATTAAAATTACCTGAATATCATACGAGGTGTAGTTACAATAAAAGAGAACCTTTATCAGCTGTATTTACAATGTTAAACAGGCAAATGCATGACTAAGAATTTTTTGGGCATGACATTTCAGCCTCATAAGAGAGATGATGATCACAATCATTACCTTTGAATCATCCTGAGCCTCAGCAATTCGCTGCTTCAAATTATTATTCTCCTCCTCCAGAACGTTGTTCTTCACCGTGCAGTTTCTTAACACCTGGGCTATTTTCACCTATGAAGATAATCCATCCAACAAACATCATTTTATCATGAAATGGTAATGTGCTTGCTATTTCTGGGAAAAAAAATGTTGTGGTTTTAAAAATCCATTTCGAACTATCGGCATATTGCATAGGCAAACTAGAGCAATGTGACAGGGTCGCCAGTATGCCTCTGTGTAGTCCCTGCCCGTGACAATGGAAAGATGCCCTCATTGACTGTCCTAAAAATAAACAAGTTTGATTTAAATCCCTTCAGCTGTTCTCAAGTATCACATTTTTACGAGACATCACAGGTTTTACATCTGTTTCGCAGAAGAGGGTTTTAGGTATCGGCTTTCAAGCTAATATGGCTGCCAAACCACGTGACATATGACATAAAAATGTACAATCTGAATAATATGCATGGGAAGGGGATTACATTTGTGAGGTTTTGTGTTGATCGGGTGAGGTTCGTTATTCTATCCAGGATGGCAGCAAAACCTATGACGTAGTGACCTATGACGTTATAATTTTGAAATTATATGCAGCAATGGTGTTAGATGGCATTTGTGAAGTTTCACATTGATAGGGTAAGATGTTTCTGAGATTTAATTATTTAACATTTTCCTTCAATCCAATATGGCTGGCACACCATGTGACTGATGATATTTTCGTGATCAACTTTTAAACACCATGCCTCGTCGATGACACACAAAAACCTTCGAGTCGATTGCTTCGGTGGTTTGAGAGATGTTTTTTGAAGGTTTTAGGTTAAATCCAATATGGCTGCTAATCCCTGTGACCAATAATGTCATAAATTTCACATTTCAATACAAATGGGTCATAGATCATGTGCATGCAATTTCAGATTTTTAGGATAAGGCATTCAATTAAAACATTTATGGCTGGTATACCACTTCACCGATGATGTCATCATTATCATGCTTTTGTTCCCCATTGGGAGTACTTGACAATGTGCCAAGTTTCAGATTTTTTCCATTCAACGGTTTCCGAGAAATAATTTTTTAATCATTTGCGTTTAATCCAAGATGGCTGCCATACCACATGACATATTATGTCAGAATTATCAAGAAAACATTGTGCATGGGTGTCGCTCCTACCCTGAAAGTTTCGTCTCAATCGGACATGTGGTTGCTGAGAAAAACGAGGTTCAACCCGTACGGATGGACAACCTGAAAACATAATGCCTCCGGGCAGGCGCGTCGAGAGCCAGCACAGGCCCAAAGGCAAACAACCCTGGGGCCCCCACCCTTTCTCGCTTTCATAACTTTTAAAGAAACTTTCTCCAATGAAGATCCTGAATTAGAGTAGTGAAGGAGCAGCGCTCCAACGCGAGTCGAAAGAATTGACGCGACCAAAGACGGAATTCGTCCGAGTTGCTTTATTGAAACAAAACAGCTCAGGTATTCTGAAAAGCCCGTTTATCGGGCAGCAATATATATACACATTTATGCCCGGGAAAACCGAGACCGGGCATGCCCGGGTGTCAAGGGCGAGTCCTGGAAAGGCGAGTCTGGACATGCCCGGGTGTCCTGGACGCGGCCTGGCAAGTCGAGGCTGGGCATGCCCAAGCGCTCTGGGTGAGCCCTGGAAAGGCGAGAGCGGGCATGCCCGGACGCTCTGGGCGAGCCCTGGAAAGGCGAGTCTGGACATGCCCGGGCGTCCTGGACGCGGCCTGGCAAGTCGAGGCTGGGCGTGCCCGGGCGCTCTGGGCGAGCCCTGGAAAGGCGAGAGCGGGCATGCCCGGGAAAGACGAGACCGGGCGTGCCCGGGAGGTTCGGGCGTGCCCGGGAACCGCGAGTCCGGGCATGCCCAGGAGAGGCGCGTCTGGGCCCGTCCGGACGAGCCCGGCATGGCGATCGCGTCCTGGCAGGTGCAAGGCGATTGTGTACATTCAGCGGGAACCGCTACACACGCCCCTCCAGAATCGACCTACACCGGCAGGGTCAATTTAAGGGAGTTCCGGATGACCCGGCCGAAGCGACCCCTGGAGGGTCGTGGGGGGGGGGGGGGTCCGATCCGGTGGTGGGTGGTCGAGCGAGGGGAACTGTAGACGGGGGGCGGCCTCGCCGCGGAGGAAGGGCCAACCGTGGTGGTCGGTCGACGTCCACGTGCGCCGGTTTGAGGCGGTCCACAGAGATCCGGTCCGACCGGCCGCCGACGACGAGGGACTTGTCGCCCCGTCGCAGGACCCGGAAGGGCCCGTCGTACGGCGGCCGGAGTGGCCCCCGGTGCGCGTCATGATGCACAAAGACGTACTCTGCTGTGCGAAGCGCCGGGGGGATGTAGGACTGGGGGCCACCGTGGCGGGACGTTGGCACGCGGGTCCGAGCCTCCTGGAGGTCCGAGCGCTGGTGTGCGGCGGACCAGGGACTGGTAGCGTCGGGCACGAACTCGCCCGGGACGCGGCGCGGCTGGCCGTAGACGAGCTCGGCGGCGGACGCCCGGAGGTCCTCCTTGGGGGCCGTGCGGAGGCCCAAAAGGACCCACGGCAGCCGGTCGGTCCAACCGTCGTCCTGAAGGCCGGCCATGAGTGCGGCCTTCATGGAGCGGTGAAACCGCTCGCACAACCCGTTGGCTTGGGGGTGGTAGGCCGTGGTGCGGTGCAGCGTGACCCCCAACGAGCGGGCGACCGCGCCCCAAAGTTCGGACGTGAACTGTGGGCCGTGGCCGGACGAGATATCCGCCGGTGCGCCGAAGCGCGTGACCCAGGTGGCGATGAACGCCTGCGCCACGTCGTCGGTGGTGGTGGAGGTGAGGGGCACGGCCTCCGGCCACCTGGTGGTCCTGTCCACCATGGTGAGCAGGTGGGTGAACCCCCGCGATGGGGGCAGGGGACCGACCAGGTCCACGTGGCCGTGGTCGAAACGCCGTGCAGGCACGGTGAAAGGTGCTAGCGGGGCCTGGGTGTGGCGGTGGACCTTGGCCCGCTGGCAGGCCGTGCAGGCGTTGGCCCAGTCGCGGACGTTCCGTCGAAGGCCATGCCAGACGAAACGCGCCGACACCAGCTTCTGAGAAGCTTTCCGGCCCGGGTGAGAAAGGCCGTGGATGGAGGCGAAGATGCGGCGCTGCCAGGAAACGGGCACGATGGGGCGAGGCTGGCCCTGGGAGACGTCGCAGAGCAGGACGGTGCCCGCGAAGGGGATGTCGGCAAGGCGGAGGCCCGTGTCCGCCGCCCGGAGGGCCTGCACCGAGGTGTCGGTGGTCTGGTTGGCCGCCATGAGCGCGAAGTCCACGCCGAGGTGGGCCGCGTTCGCGCTGGCCCGAGAAAGACAGTCGGCCACGGCGTTGTCTTTGCCGGCGACGTGCCGGATGTCCTTGGTGAATTCCGACACGGCGGAGAGGTGGCGCTGCTGGCGGGCCGACCACGGCTCCGTGACTTTGGCCATTGCGTAGACCAACGGCTTGTGGTCGACGAAAGCCGTGAACGGGCGGCCCTCCAGGAGGGGTCGGAAATGGCGAACGGCCAGGAATAGACCGAGCAGCTCGCGGTCGAACGTGCTGTATTTTAACTCGTTCGGCCGGAGCTGCCGGCTGAAAAAAGCGAGTGGCTGCCAAACCCCGTCCACCCATTGTTCATGGACGGCGCCCACCGCGTAGTTGGAGGCGTCCGTAGTGAGGGCGATGGGCGCGTTGAGCACCGGGTGAGCCAGCAGCGTTGCGTCGGCGAGGGTCTGTTTTGCGCTCGCGATGGCCGCGGTCCAAACGATGTCATGCTTGGCCGGCTTGCCCCGGAGGGCCTCGTAAAGGGGCCGCATGAGCTGAGCAGCGCGGGGCACGAATCGGTGATAAAAATTCACCATGCCGAGGAACTCTTGTAGGGCCTTGATGGAACGGGGATGCGGGAACGTGGTGATGGCCTCGACCTTGGTCGGCAGTGGCACGGCCCCGGTCTTGGTGATGCGGTGCCCCAAAATGTCAACGGTCGTCATGCCGAAGTGGCATTTGGCCGGGTTGACAATTAAGCCGTACTCGCTGAGGCGACCGAACAGTGTTCGGAGGTGGAGGAGGTGCTCGGCGCGGGACGTGCTGGCGACGAGGATGTTGTCCAGATAGATGAAATGAAATGGCAGGCCGCGCAGCACGCCGTCCATTAAGTGCTGGAACGCCTGGGCCACGTTCTTGAGGCCAAACGGCATCCTCAAAAATTCGAACAGGCCGAACGGCGTGATGACGGCCGTCTTCGGGACGTCGTCCGCCCGGACAGGTACCTGGTGGTATCCCCGTATCAGGTCAATTTTGGAAAATATGACCCGTCCCGCCAAACGGGCGGAAAAGTCCTGGATGTGCGGGATCGGGTACCTGTCGGGGGTGGTAGCGTCGTTGAGGCGGCGGTAGTCGCCACACGGGCGCCATCCGCCCCCCGGCTTTGGCACGATGTGCAGTGGTGAGGCCCACGCGCTATTGGAGCGCTGCACGATGCCGAGGTGCTCCAACGCGTCGAACTCGGCCTTTGCCACGGCAAGCTTGGCCGGGTCGAGGCGGCGGGCCCTGGCGTAGACCGGCGGGCCCGTAGTGGGTATGTGGTGCTCGATCCCATGCCGCACTGCGACAGCCGAAAACGTCGGCCGCGTGAGGGCCGGGAATTCCGCGAGTAGGCGAGCGAACTCGTTCGCCGTCGGGAGGGCGCATGCCAGTTCGGTCGGCGCAGAGCTGCTCATCGTGCACGCCAGGGAGCTGAAGGTCTCGGCGTTGACAAGGCGACGACGTTTGACGTCGACCAGCAGCCCGTGCGCGCAGAGGAAGTCGGCGCCCAGCAAAGCCATGGGGACGCAGGCGGTCACAAAGGTCCACTGAAAGCGCTGGCTGCCGAAGCAGAGGGTGACGTCGCGCGGGCCGAAAGTGCGTATGGCCGAGCCATTAGCAGCGACCAAAGAGGGGCCGCAAACGGCGTCCCGCCTGTCCTGCTCGGAGGCAGGTATGACGCTCAGTTGGGCGCCGGTGTCACAAAGGAAACGCCGCCCGGACGCTTTGTCCTGAATAAAAAGCAAGTTGCCCGAGTGGCCGGTGCTCATGGCTGGGAATGAACGCCGGCCTGGCCGTTTCCCGACTTGCCGAAAGTGCACGGGGGTCGGCACGTCCGAGCCTTGTGTCCGAACCTGCCGTGGTAATAACACCACGCCTGGTCAGGTGGAGGCCCCGGCTGTCGTGTCGGAAGCGGTCGGCGCGGCGTGGCAGCTGCCAGTTGCACAGGCAGTTCGGCCTCCAACCGCGCAGGGCGCTCAGGCGTCGCCTCGGACGGCGGCAGGCTCCAGGTAGCCATGCCGATGTGTTGGCCCGCCGAGGAGATCTTATCGGCTTCCCTGGCGAGGGCGTGGGGATCGGTGATCGACGTGCGAGCCAGGGCGAGGCGTACCGGGTGAGGCAGCTGGCGAAGGAACAGCTCGCGGAACAGAAAATCCGGAGAGTGCTCACCGAGCAACGAGAGCATATAGTCCATGCGCTCGGACGGGCGCGTGTCGCCGAGCTCGGGCAGGTCGAGCAGGCGCCGTGCACGTGCCGCCGGTGAGAGGGCGAAAGCGTCGAGGAGGAGGGTCTTCAGCGCGTCATACTTGTCGGCAGCCGGCGGGTGCTCGAGGAGGCTCAGGGCGCGGGCTACGGTGGCGGAACCGAGCGCTGCCACGACGTGGTGGAAGCAGGTGTCGTCCGCGGTGATGCCTCGCAGGGCGAACTGGGAGTCCGCCTGGGCGAACCAAACAGCCACGTGAGCCTCCCAGAAGGTAGGCAGTTTAAGAGTCACTGCCGTGTCCATGTCGGTAGGTCACCAGTGAAGGAGCAGTGCTCCAACGCGAGTCGAAAGAATTGACGCGACCAAAGACGGAATTCGTCCGAGTTGCTTTATTGAAACAAAACAGCTCAGGTATTCTGAAAAGCCCGTTTATCGGGCAGCAATATATATACACATTTATGCCCGGGCGTTTGCCCGGGAAAACCGAGACCGGGTATGCCCGGGTGTCAAGGGCGAGTCCTGGAAAGGCGAGTCTGGACATGCCCGGGCATCCTGGACGCGGCCTGGCAAGTCGAGGCTGGGCGTGCCCAAGCGCTCTGGGCGAGCCCTGGAAAGGCGAGAGCGGGCATGCCCGGACGCTCTGGGCGAGCCCTGGAAAGGCGAGTCTGGACATGCCCGGGCGGCCTGGCAAGTCGAGGCTGGGCGTGCCCGGGCGCTCTGGGCGAGCCCTGGAAAGGCGAGAGCGGGCATGTCCGGGAAAGACGAGACCGGGCATGCCCAGGAGAGGCGCGTCTGGGCCCGTCCGGATGAGCCCGGCATGGTGATCGCGCCCTGGCTGCGTCCTGGCAGGTGCAAGGCGATTGTGTACATTCAGCGGGAACCGCTACAGTAGCAACGAGCTCATAAATAAAGCAACATCACAGGAGCTGCCTTTTTAGCTCACAGTGCAAGTGTTGAAAAGTAAATAAATAAAGTATGAACAAATGTGTTGAACAAGTTGAAGTTGGTGCACCTCGTGTGTGTTTCAGAGTACAGAACATACAGTACAGTCCAATTGTCCAAAGCATCATGGAATGCTCCAGACAAACGGCCTGAAACAGTGTGTAATAAAATGCACACAAGGACCAAATTATTATTTATCTGTGTCATTTACCTGAATATTTCACTGAGAAAAACAAATGGTCACTTTTATTTAGCCGCATGATCGAAAATAAAGGAGATCGCGGGGCGTTTGCACCGATCGAGTCAAATTTTCACCCTCGACTGTTGAACACTATTTCTCCACAAGATTGGCAAAACATTACGTGAGAAGATTGTTAATAATCGTTTTGGACTTAGAGGATACAACCCCATTTCTTTGTAACACAAATTACTGGTTAGTAACCATTTTCTGTGAAGTTTGAAACTCTGCCATTAACAGCGGTAAATGTTTCGTTTCCGGCAAGAAAAGCAAAATGAGCTTCTGGGTTTAAATGTAACGATGAGAAAATGAGGATGAGCCGATGAGGGGTTTCACTGTAGTGTTAAAAAAATATTACAGGAGAAGCTCGGGCCCCTCAACTGACCCCGGGTCACGAGGCAGTGACCCCCCTGAAAGGGGGGTCCCACGCTCTACATGTCGACCCGAAAGTCTCCGTCGGCCGAAAGCATTTGACTTGTCTCATACGCGGATGTCATTGTTCAGTTGAGGTTCCAGACGTGGGACGCACGCACGCACGCACGGGCTGGGGGTGGTTGGGGGGTCTAACAAATGTGGCGAACGTGCAGAACATGTGAGCAAGCTCTCAGCATATGAACGAGGGTGATCAGTTAGTGCAGATCAGGACGATTCTGACAATAGTCCAGGGGCCAATACTGATATTTTAACAAATTGGTACCACCCAAGGTCAGCAAACAATTTTGGTATTTTTGTCTTCCTACATGTCTCTAGTTTATATTTTGGTATGATAACCCTGCCTATCTGGTAGCTTAATGATAGTTATCACTCTGTAAACAAACCCACCTCCATATAATCTGGAAGTTGAATTTTAGGGGTGAGGGGTAGCATTTTTGCTTATAACTTCAGTTCTACTGAACATATTGTTGCGGATATGGGATTTGGCCTCCATCCATATCCGCTTGTAAATATTCCCCTATTTCCCCAATACTCCTCAACTATCCCCAATCCCCCATTCCCTAGTCCCATTGTCTGTAAACAACACTGTAGAACCGACCTTCCCCTTTTTCCCCCATTAAATGTCGTGCCCAGGTTCACCGCATCTCACGTAGACAACTATAGGACATCTTGCTAGTTATTCTTAGTCTATGTCAGTTAAGGACTCGTTTCCATTAATTCTGACTCTTCGTTGCACCAGAATGTGATTGTATGGCACCAGTAGTGAGTTTAGGACCTCCCAATACCTCCCCACAACCTCATCTCCGCATCCTCCCATCATCTCATGGAACTACAACAACAACAACTACAACCACAGCGGGGGCGGCGCGGCGGCGGTGCGGGGAGTGGGCGTCCTCACTCCGGCTCGGTTAGCCGCCATTGCCCATGTGCTCCAGGTTACCTCCAGGTTACGGGGTTACCACGAAGGGGCTGACTGTCAGCTCCTCGTCAAGGGCGGAGCCCGGTAACCCCCCCGCACCCAATAAGAAGCGGCGGGCCGATTCCATCTGGGGCGGAGCTAACGAGCCGAGGGCGTGTCACTCCCCGCTGGATATACGCAGCCACTTACCGGAGGTGACGTGAGATGCGCCCCCAGCTTGAAGAGAACCAGACGCCACCTCCAGCGCGACGATACCTCCCCGGATATCTGGACCGGACCGTGTGGATCCTGTCCCTGAGCCAAGGTGCACCTTGTGCTGTCCATCGACTACCTGCCCTTCCTTGCCATCAATCCCTGTGTGAGTCAGTCTTGTCCTGTTTATCTGTGGTCTGTCGGGGCTACTATAAGACCGTGATTAAGTGCCCACCTTCCTATGCTGTACCTCTTGTCCTTGTAATCTAAACGTTCCGCATACAAATATTATAACCTCCTCCAGAGGTCTTGAGAACTGTACCCCTGGTGTCGTGTCATTTAATCCCAGCCGTTGTGTCCTTTCCTTCATTGATCTAGCGTAGCGCGATTCGGCCAACGTTCGAGTATAATCGGGTAATTGTGCGAACACGGCGGCCATTCCGCTCGGCCCATCATAACATCTTAATAAGTCGTGTCCGTAACAATATTTTGACAAATTATGATTCATTGTGAAGCTACATCATATATCTGCACAACTGTAATCCAATTTACACCTTTAATTATCAGGTGACTTCCTCGGAAGTCAAAAGGTCATGTTTCATTTGCAAAATCGAAAATTTAGCGTGTTTTTGTTTTCAACTGATCTGATTACTATTTCGTGATATGTAGATGCTGAAATAATTTCACAATGTATATATAGGATATTGTGGATCATTTTAATAACCTAGCATTCACAAAACTTCAACAATTAACTTTATATTAACCCTTTTTATGCAAGCATTGTTTCTTCGATTTCAGAAAAATTTAGTCATTGCCTGTAAACAAACCCACCCCCATATAAAATGACTGTATATATCATATATTATGACTTCCAGACAATATTTTTGGAAAACCAATGAATATGTCTCCAATGTGTTTTATCATTCACATACCCGCAAGCGTTGGTATAAAGTTACACATTTATAACAACATAAGCAGACAAAACAATCATCAGAAAAGAAATAAATAAGTTTTATTATCTCTGTGTCAATAATGTACAAAAATATTCAGATTGTCTAATAAGCCATTGTACTTATTGTGAACACCATCTCGGTAATGCTCATACATTATAATCTTGTTATTTGAAGTGCGTTTAGACTACAAACAGTTTCTTTCATGTCACTGGGACAAACTTAGTCTGTGTCACAATCATCCACATCACTATCAATCAGCTCTATTTGTTCTAGTTCATTTGCTTGGTTGCTGCAGGTTTGAAACTTACACAGGTCTGTGCATTTCAGACCATTTCCAAGGCATATGCAGATTGGTAATTTGCATGATCGTACACATGAGCAGGATAGCAGGTCCAACACAGCCTCTGGTGCAGGTGTACATGGCATCCACTCAATGGCCAGATCCCCATCATGAATCTTCCATCCATGAGCCATTGGATAGGGTACACTTGGATTACACTCTAAACACCTCTGCCAGATTGCAGCCTGATAGTTTGCTCGTAAGGCATGCATGAAGAGACAATCTTCACAAGGGGGAAGCTGACTGGAGTCAACTTCTCCACGCCTTGCACAAAACAGCTGGTAGTGAAGCTTGTTGACTTGAGTTGTGTTTGTAAAAGGCAAATACATCCGACATGTTACTTCCTGAAGCTTTCCAAATAGTTCATCAGAGACCTCCCAGGACCTTCCCAACTCTCTGAATGTGTCTTGACAGGTCTTGTTAGTCTTCAGTCGTTTGAACATGGCCGACTTTCCACACCCAGTGAAAGCACTGACTGTATCACAGCCCGTAAATGAATGCATTCCAATCAGAGCATCACAGACATCATCTCCTAGTGCATGACTTAGCTTGCTGATGTCAGTGAACCTTGTGCGGTTCTTGGTGCCACATTTCTGGAACATGGGACATGGAATTCTCTTGCTGACTCCAATGCTTATAATCATTACATCTGTGTCCTCTGCTGTGACTACTATACCCTTGTAGCCTGATTCAGCTGCATGTAGAGCATGGAGTAGAAGACGGGTGTCTGCTTCTTCCTGGGTACTTGATAGCTCCGGAACCTCCTCCCATCGTTCCCTTGTGAGCTTGAAACAGACATCCTCACAGGTAACATACAGATCCTTGTCCTTGATCTCCTCAAGTTGACCTTTCCATTCTTCCACAAAGAACCTGATGAGGTGTGTTTTGTTTTTAGATCTACACAAAAGCTTCCTCCACTGGTGTATATTGTGGCCAGGCGCAATGCTCCTTAGCTCAATACCTGAATCTGCGCCTCTCTTTGCTCACTCCAAATCTTTGATGGACATCTCTCTATATACATCAAAGATATCAATGCGCTTGCTCTGACCACCTTCAAGGATAACTTGAGCCAATACTGATTCTGCCAGTTGGGAGAACGTTTTGTCTTTCCCCTTCATCTTTTGGACCAGGCTCATTCCATCTATCAGAGTGGCTGAAGGTTGAGGGATTATTTCTGCTGGTGAGACATGCTTCTCCAACACCCTGGCAAGAGCAGCCTTGTTGGTCTTACGAAGAGACCCATCAATGTTGGCTAGGGCCCAAGGCAAAGGTCCAAGCGGGTGGGCTAAAACTTCACCCATGTGCAGCTGCCTGCTTTCTGCAACAAGAATCATCTGCCCAAACAGCTTCCTATCAGCCTTGAGGATAACTTCCTTTCTGTTGCCAAGGGTACGTGATTTCTTGCCAATGTCTGAGAATGTTTTCAGCTTCTTCTTTGTAATCCTGTCATGAAACTTTATGGCTGGACTGTCTGACTCCATCCTCGCTTGTTTGAAATCTTCATAAGCGTCTTTACCGATTTGGTGGGATTCAATGAGGTTTTCAGCAACATCTGGAGGTGCAGCAATGCCAGTCGACAAACTGACAATGTCTTCATGGTCAGGATCGAAAGGACTGATCCAGCTGGACTCCATCATTTCAACAAGTGAGTGAATATCAGCTTCATCCTTCCTGATTCTTGGTAATTGTAGATCAGGATGACTAAAGTTGGAGTTATTCTCACCAATCATGTCCTGATCCTGCAAGATCCTGCAAGGAAAGCAAGGCATAAGACATATTTCATTTAGCATTTATGAGTCACAATATTCTTTTAGTATCATAATGCTCTATTTAAAGCAGGTTTCACATTTGTACAGACAATGACAAAAAATTTCGGAAATCGAAGAAACAATGCTTGCATAAAAAGGGTTAACATAGGGTTAATTGTTGAAGTTTTGTGAATGATATGTTATTTTAAATCATCTACAATGTCTTATCTATACATTATTAAATAATTTCAGCATCTACATATCACGAAATAGTAATCAGATCAGTTGAAAATAAAAACACTCTTAATTTTCGATTTTGCAATGGAAACATGACCTTTTAACCTCTGAGAAAGTCACCTCATAACTAAAGATGAAAATATAATACAGTTGTGTCGATATATGATGTAGCTTCACAATGAATTATGATTTGTTAAAGTATGTTCCGTAGAACTGAAGTTATAAGCAAAAATGCTGCCCCTCTATCCTAAAATTCAACTTCCAGATTACATGGGGGTGGGTTTGTTTACAGAGTGAAAACTATCATTAAGCTACTAGATAGGCAGGGTTATCATACCAAAATATAAACTAGAGACATGTAGGAAGACAAAAATACCAAAATTGTTTGCTGACCTTGGGTGGTACCAAAATCTGTATTGGCCCCTGGACTACAAGGACGATTCGTTTCAGATAATGTCACCATCCCGTCCCCACCTCTATTAAAAGATAAAGTTTACAAGAAGTTCACATTTAAAAACAGCTCAAGTGGTCTACAAAGACAATTATTATAATTGCAAAACAGCACGTAAGTGCAAGAGATGCAAGTGGAAAAAACACTCAAAAGTAAGATGCTGGTATGCGAGAAGGAATTAGCTGTAAGGTATCTCCTCATCTTGAGATAGGAATTGCTCAAAGCATTCAGAATGTGATAAAACAAGTCAAGTGAATCCACTTGGATTCCGCCCAGGTTGGCACATGGAAATTATTATTCATATGGTACTTTCCATGGTGAAGTAGTTCGCAGCAGAACCGGCAGCATAAATATAGATTTGATGACGTCATGTTTACACATCTGAGCGCCAGAAACTGTCTACACATCTGAGCGACAGAAACTAGCTTCACTTTTGAGCCACGGAAATGAGCGACAGAAAATTCCCAGGCAAACGCTATAACGCACCAGGTTTACAACCTGTGCGTTAAAAATACAGGTAAATTATAAATTTTTGACAAGTCAGGAGACGACGATGGTTCACGAGCGAGCGGTATTCAATGACAAAGGACGGACCGTAACCGAAACAGGCCCGGAAATGTCAAAACGAATGTTACTGACCTTGAAATGAGATAGAAAATAATGTATATTCAGTTATGAGGTTAGTTAGCTGCACAATACCGAAAATTCGGTGAAAAATGAAATTAAAAAAAAAAAATCGAGCTCCGTGTGGCTAGACACATGACATTGGCCTAACCAAATACCGAAACCTCTGTCAGATTCCACCAAACCCCTCGGGGAAGATGTACCTTGACAACGGGGGCTTACCAATGTCAATAGCTCCATCCAAGCCATAAGAATGTTGGTTGCCATGGCAGCATATCAAAAGAGGTGAAATGGTGAAAAACATGATGGTGAAAACCACGACTGACTATGCAAGTAATCAACCCATAAAATTAAAGAATTCTCATATCCGGAAATCCATATTCACATCTTCACCGAAAATCTGAATCGAATCAGTCCTTGTCAGACTAGCCCAAGGCCTGTCCTCCAGTTTCGATCCAAATTCTGTCGACCAAGCTGTTGACAGAGGTATCCTGCTACTGGAAGTTTTTAATGCCCTATTTCCCAATGGTGAAGAACACTAGTAGAAATTCGATTATCCGAATCCTATCTTCACCAAAGATTAAAAGTCAGTTTCGTCTGTGTCACATTCGCTACATCTCTGCCAAATTTCGTCCAAATCTGTCCACAACATTTGAGATATTTTGTTCACAAACGGACTCTGTCCGTTTGTGAACAAAATATCTCAAAATGTTGTGGACAGATTTGGACGAAATTTGGCAGAGATGTAGCGAATGTGACACAGACGAAATGATTTAATTTTGGTGAAGATCCGGATTCGGATAATAGAATTTCTATAGTGATTCTTCACCATTGGGAAATAGGGCCAAAAACTACACATAGCAGGATATCTCAAACAGTTGTCGACAGATTTGGACGAAACCTGGTGGACCGGTTGGGTGTCTGACAAGGATGATTCGATTCGATTTTGGTGAAGATGTGAATATGGATTCGGATATGAGAATTCTTTAATTTTTTGGGTGATTCTTCACCATTGGGAGATAGGGCCAAAAACGATACATAGCGGGATATCTACAAAAAGTTATGGATGGATTTGGACGAAACTTGTTGGACAGGTTGTGTGCGTGACAAGGAAGAATTAATTCAATTTTGGTGAAGATCTGGATCCGGATCCAGCCAGAATAATTTTTAGGTGATTCTTCACCATTGAGTGGTATACCCAAACTGGCAGAGGTATGCTCTCTACTGAGTGCCGTTCTAGTTGCCTCCGCCACCAAAGGTGGATGGAGGTTATGTTTTTGTTCTGCATTACCAAGGATATCAGGACAGCATGAATACACTGTAGAAAAGAGTAACCCATTTCAACTGTATGCTGAATGCACTAAACAGCTCACTGCATGATGATGACAAGTTTTTTGAATAAGCCTTTGCTGCACAGGACAAGATATAGTGACAAATTTACCTTGAAATCCATTTTTCCCTTAGCATCTTGCTGTTTCAATTCCATGATCTCCTGTGCCTGAATCCTGTTTTTCTCCTTTTCTTCCCCCAGTGCCTTGGCGAGCTCCACCTAAGAAGAAAATTCATCTCTCTCTCTCTCTCTCTCTCTCTCTCTGTCTGTCTGTCTGTCTGTCTGTCTCTTCTCTCTCTCTCTCTCTCTCTCTCTCTCTCTCTCTCTCTCTCTCTCTCTCTCTCTCTCTCTCTCTCTCTCTCTCTCGCCACCTATCGGCCGTCGGTGCGTTGGGTGTAGCGTCATGGCGGCTGTGAGCAACTGCTCTGTGTTTTGGTGAGTCCGTCGTGAGGTTTCCCCCCTCTCCTGCCCTCCCCTGCCCCCCTCCCTCTCCTTTTCCACCCTGTGTGCATTGGCATTTACTTTTCATCTGTTCTACACCTTTGCCTTCGAGAGAGAGAGGATTGAGAGCGGGCCCATTCTGGGTGCGGCCTACTGGCGTTGACGGCGCGTTGTAAGCCATTTCTGTGCTTATAATGCACGTTTATTTTTTACTTTAGTTCGTTTATTTAGGTTTGATACCCTCTTGTCCGGCTCGGACAAGCGGGGAGAGGGGGGGGGGGGGTATTTTTGCCGGAATGGCGAATGCATGCTCTCGTCGCGATAACTTTGAAGGTTTAACCAGGAAGCACGCGTTTGTGTGCGTGCCTCCGGATGGAGTCCCTGTCGAGGACATCATCCTCGCTGTGGGCAGCATTGTTGGGGATGAAAATATACGTGCAGCTTCGCGTATGAACCAGAAAGTGGTGGTGTTTGTTTCGGACGAGGAACTCGTCCATGACGTAGTAGGTGCGGGAATAACCACGGAAAGCGGTCACTTTATGATGGCATCGCCGCTATTAACTCCCGCGACGAGAGTGGTTATCTCTAACGTACCACCTTTTATCCCAAATGACAAGTTAATGACCGTGCTATCACGGTACGGTAAAATGGTATCGAGGATTTCAACAATCCCTCTTGGGTGTCGGAATGAACGTGTTAAGCACGTAATGAGCTTCCGCAGACAGGTGTATATGGTCCTTCCAGACCGTGGGGACGACACAGGCCTCAACATCACTTTCAAAATTAATTTTGAAGAGGCGAATTTCCAGCTATACGCATCGTCCACCACCTTAACATGCTTTCAGTGTGGAGCGTATGGACATTTAAAACGTTCCTGTCCCAAAGCCTCGTGTGTCAGGTGTGGCAAGACAGGTCACACTGCCATAATTTGTAAGGAGGAGGTTGCTCTGCTAATGAATACGCCCAGTGGGAGGGAGGTAAACGCTGCTCCACTAATGAATACTCCCAGTGGGAGGGAGGTTAACGATGCTCCACTAATTGAGATTCCCAGTGGGGGGGAGGTTATCGCATTGCCACCGCCTAAAATTCCTAATGAGGGTGAATCCAGTGTTCCAAGCGTGAACGTATTTATTCCTCCTCAGCAAAATGTTGAAATGGATACTGATAGCAAAGTGGGGACGAGTAAACGAAGGGCTCCGGATGATAGTGATTCATCTGGAGCAGGTAAAAAGGTTGTGCTCGATTTGCAGGCTGTTAGTGAAAAAACTCTTCAGGATGCACCTGGAATCTCTCTGCAAAGCGTGGACCAAACAAATAAAGAGGAAAACCCAGAAAAGAGCATCAGGGTTCAGCCGCTAAAACAACGCGCTTCCATTACTCACACAGACGACGTTAATGATGAAAAAAATTTAGGCCACGATACCGTGAATGCCGCATCATTGGCCCAAGCGAATGTCGCCGAACCGGCTGACATCCATAATAAATCTGCCAATATAGCAGAAAAGGGCGGACACATAAATCCACAGGAATGTGGGAATAATGATTTCATGCCAATTGAGGAAATCAGTAATCAATGTGCTGATGTTTCCCAAACACAGCACTGCGTGGACCCCCCAGACAAGGGAAGGCTAGGTTGCATAACAGGAGAAGAAAACGGTATTGACCCAGACCCCATTGGACCACTTTCTGATTTATCAGAATCGGGAGAGGAGGTGGAGGTAACAGCATTATCACAATTAATGCCAGATCAACCCCCAACCCCTCCCCATATTGTTCTCTCATTCCTCAATGATACGTATAGACAGCGAAATGTCATCATTGGGGATCATTTCCCTGATTTGGCTCCCTTTATTCAGGCTGCAAAACTAGTCATAAAAAATTCTGAGGAACTAAAACTAACAAAATCGCAGTTTCATCGACTAAAGAAAATCATAACAAAGGCAAAGAGTGAGTACTCACAGTGTCAGACGAAATTGACTAATGAGCGATGAAGATGCTTAATCTTGCAACACTCAATATAAATGGTGGTGGGGCCAGTCACGTCCGCCAGATCCAAGTGAATAGTTTATTCAAAAGGAAACAAGTCGATGTAATATTACTGCAAGAAACTCATATTATTGAGAAGGTTGAACATGACTGGAGCAGCATGTTCAAAGGTAAATGTTTCTTCAGCAATATGTCATCTGTATCTGCTGGAGTGGGGTTTTTGTTAAAACCAGGACTTGTACCTGAATCTTGCCTCTTTCAGGAGGTGATTCGGGGACGTTTTGCCTCCCTAGAATTGGTGATCAATAGCCTGAAGCTTATTATTTTTAATGTATATGCACCAAGCGAGAGTACTGACCGTAAAGCCTTCTTTACTGAAGTGATAAACCATTTAAATTTGTTTGACCCAAATCAGTGCATATGCATGGGGGGAGATTTTAATTGTACGCTAGAGCCCAAATTAGACAGAAATTCACCGGAACCACATCCCGAGTCCCATGGTGACCTCTCCCAATTCCTTTCAGGTGGGGCTTTTTTCGATGTATGGCGATTGATGCACCCAAATGACCGGCAGTTTACATGGTGTCGATGCTCCAATGGCCAAGTATCCTTAGCGAGGCTTGACCGCTGGTACATCACCCCTCGATTAAGGAATATTGTAACCTCCTCAACTATTACCCCTTCCATCTTCTCTGACCACCACATGGTCACGATAGGCCTATCTTTCCCACAACTCAAACGGAGGAGCGCCTATTGGAAATTCAATACAAGCCTTTTGGATGATACCCTGTTTAAGGAAGCCTTTCGCATCCTATGGATAGCATTAGTTGGACAAAAGCCCCTCTTTGCTTCCACTAACCTTTGGTGGGATAATATGAAAACTCATATACGACTGTTTTGTCAACAGTTTAATTCCCACATCACTCGTGAAAATCAAACCACATTGGCACGGTTGGAAACCGAAATTCTAAAACTCCAAAACAAAATGGCAGAGCAGGAAAATGAGACAAATTACAAATTGCTCCTTGAAAAAAGGACCCAACTCCGGGAACTATTACAGGAGAAGGCGGCAGGTCTACTAGTTAGACTGAGAGTAAAAACTATTAAAGTATCAGATAGTCCTAGCAAAGCCTTCTTTCACTTAGAAGCTGAAACGAAGCCTCCCCAGCTTATTTTATCTGTTAAGGACCCCAGTGGGAATGAAATTACAAGTTCTGATGGGGTAAAAATCACTATTAGAAAGTATTACGCTGAACTATTTGCTAAAAAAGAAATATATGAGGATAAAATAAAGTGTTTTACCTCCCATCTCCCAACCCTAACTGAGATTCAATGCCTGGAGCTGGATGTGCCTTTAAGCCTTGATGAATTACACCGTGCCCTGGTTGGAATGGAATCTGGAAAGGCTCCGGGAATTGATGGCCTGCCAGCTGAGTTTTATATGGAATTTTGGGACATTTTGGGCCCAGAACTATTGATTGTAATCCAAGAATCCTTGCGAAAAGGTGTAATGCCACTAAGCCTAAGGAGAGCAGTGGTGAGTCTTCTCCCAAAGTCAGGAGACCTCTGGCGGATGGAGAATTGGAGACCCGTTTCAATAATGTGTACTGACTATAAATTGTTTTCGAAAGCAATGGCAAATCGTTTAAAAAAAGTCATTGGTGATCTGGTTTTACCTGATCAGACATTCTGCATCCCCAGTCGTTCGATTTACGACAACATTTTTTTCGTGCGGGATTTAATGTATGCACGCCATGACCAAAATGATTTCGGAATATGTTTTCTAGACTTTGAAAAAGCCTTTGACAGCATTGACCATGTTTTCTTGGGCCATGTTCTTGAAGCATGTGGGTTTGGGGTAATTTTCAGGGCCTTTATAGCTCTACTGTACACTGACATCTCCAGTGTAATTAAGGTGAACAATGAACTCGTTCCCCCCATAAAGGTTCAGAGGGGGGTACGGCAGGGTTGCCCAGTCTCAGGTTTGCTTTTTGCGTTAGCAATGGAGCCATTTCTTTGCACACTGAGAAAGAATATCTCTGGCCTGACCTGTTTTCCTGGAACCCCACCAATGACTATATCGGCCTATGCAGATGACGTTTGCGTCATCATAAAAAACCACCAAGACATTGTTGCTCTTGTAAAGTCCTTAAGAACCTTTTTCATGGCTTCATCTCTGAAGGTTAATTGGACGAAAAGCAAAGCTCTTTGGGTGCCATACCTTAATAGCTGCCTACCTGTCTCAACACATCTACCTGCTCTTCCAGAAAACTTGGAGTGGAAAACAGATGGTGTTCATTACCTTGTTGTATCCCTGGGCTCGACACAATTTGAGAAAAGGAATTGGGAAGGTGTGACTGGAGAAATAGACAGGAGGCTGAACATGTGGAAAAGAGCCCTACCTCACCTCTCATTTAAGGGCCGAGTCTTAGTGGCAAACAACTTGGTTGCTACAACGCTGTGGCATCGCTTCATTTGCCTGCAACCACCAGAAGCGCTGCTGGACAGGATACAGGCCAAACTTGTGGACTTTTTTTGGGGAGGCCATCATTGGCTGCGGCCAAGTGTAATATGCCTTACTTCATCTGAAGGTGGTCAGAGCCTTGTTCACGTGAGATCCCGTCTCATGGCTTTTCGCCTGTGCTCCATTCAACGCCTCCTATTTGGTGAAAACCTGCCAAACCATGCCTTGGCTTGCCATATTATACAGCAGGCGGGTAGACTCGGCTATGGTCTCGAAGTATTCCTGACTCACCTCAAGTACGTGAATACATCAACGCTCCCCATATTTTACCAGAGCCTTTTCAATGCCTGGGAAAGACTTTCCGTGAGCCGTAAAGCGGACACTTACTCCCCAGGGATGTTCGAGGTTGAACCCCTGTTCTTCAATCCTCTCTTCCCTGATGTTCCCAAGAGTCGTATTTTGTGCCAACGCTTTATTGAGGCAGGCATGAACAAAGTATGGCACCTTCGGCCAAACTCCGGTGCCGGGTGGAGGAGTGTGGAGGAAATTTCGAACTTGACGGCGATTCGGTCCAAGAGGACAATTGGAACGATTTTAAGGAAAGTTGTTCAAAAACGTCATCAGCTACAGAAACTTTGGACTCGGAATACTTGTGGACACCCCAACGAGTTCCCGTTTCCGAAACTGATTTTTGACTGCTTTTCCAAGGAACTTCCACCTGTTAGCACAGGGACAAGTGTATTGCATGCTGAGAGCAGCAAGAGCCTGTATAGGTGGTGGTTATCTCAAGTTCTTGGTATTCCTCCGCTAAATGGAGTAGCACGATGGAAGAGGCTTCTCCCTGCCGGGCCCCCCAATGAACCTGTATGGGAATCAATGTATAGTAAGTTGATCAACAAAAGAACAGGTGATCTTCAGTGGCGCCTTGCCCACTGGATCATCCCATGTAACGCATATGTATGGAATTTTGCCCCAATATCTGCATGTTGCCCCTTTTGTTCTGTAAATGAGGATGTTTTTCATTTTTTTATTGGTTGTGAAAGACTTTTTCCTTTATTTGAATGGTTAGACTTTGTGTCGTTCAAAATGAATTTCAGATTTACTTTTCGATCCTTTATTTTTGGGCTCAAAAAGAGACGGCAACACAACAAGGAATATGAACTGTTGTGCTTTTTTGTAGCTACAGCAAAGCTTGCTACTTACCTGTCCAGAAAGGAGAAGCGGAATGGTAAGCCCATTCATCAATGCAAGGTCATGACGTTTTTTAATGCACTGTGTGCTGCAAGGCTAAAACATGAGTTTGAGTTTTCCAAGAGCATGGGCGAAATTGATGGATTTGTGGAAAAATGGTGTTTGAAAAGTGTCTGTGAAGTCCGCCAAAACGAGTTGGTATTATTTTTCTCTTGATTGCTTATAATTTCTACAATTCATAATACTAGGGCATTGCCCGTACGTGGGTGCCCGTTCCTTGCCAAAAAAAAAAAAAAACGCTACCCGTACGCTCTACCCCGCCCGTACGCCCGTAAACAAAAAATAACAACGCTCTTCGCTTCCGCCCTTCGCTCTGACTGAATTGGGAGAAATAATGCGCATAAGAAATCGAATTACGTACCGTAATGGCGGTCAGCTCGTAACGCGCACACTGTCCGGAAGTTCGCATATCGCATATCTATCTATCTATCTATTAATGCCCATTTATTCAATTATCGCCAACGTATTTTGGCTTTTTGCAATTTAATCGCAAGGAAAAGTAGAAAGAGAAGAGGGAAAAAAAGAAAAGCCTTGCCTTGCTGCAAACAGCTGCTGCAAACAACAACAACATGGAAGGCTGCACTGTCCGGAAGTTGGCATATCGCAGTTACGATTATTTTAGTGTTAATGGCCAATTATTCAATTAGCGCCAACGTATTTTGGCTGTTTGCAATTTAATCGCAAGGAAAAGTAGAAAGAGAAGAGGGAAAAAAAGAAAAGCCTTGCATTAACGCATTAACGCTTGCATTGCATTAACGGTTCGGCACACGTGATAGCTCGCTGCTCTCTGATTGGTTGAAGCGTTTTTTGGACATAGCTCGGTAGGTACTTGTCCGATTAATTACAAACCTTGAAAAGGCACATCCTCGGGTCCCCAGCAATATACCTGGCAAGTTTCAAGTATATCGGACCCGTGGTTGTCGAGAAACAGCGGTCACAGACACACAGACAGACACACAGAGATTGCTGGAATTATAGATAGATGGCTGCAGAAAATTGCACTTGTTTTCGGTAAAAGTTGATCTGATCAACGCATATATCTGTATTGTTTCCTCGCTTTATCGTTTTCTCTTGTTTTTGGCTTTGTTGATTTTATACACTGTACATCCATGCACTTTATAATTTTTGGAATAAAAGGACGTCAAAAGTCATCTCTCTCTCTCTCTCTCTCTCTCTCTCTCTCTCTCTCTCTCCCTCTCTCTCTCTCTCTCTCTCTCCCTCTCTCTCTCTCTCGCGCCACCTATCGGCCGTCGGTGCGTTGGGTGTAGCGTCATGGCGGCTGTGAGCAACTGCTCTGTGTTTTGGTGAGTCCGTCGTGAGGTTTCCCCCCTCTCCTGCCCTCCCCTGCCCCCCTCCCTCTCCTTTTCCACCCTGTGTGCATTGGCATTTACTTTTCATCTGTTCTACACCTTTGCCTTCGAGAGAGAGAGGATTGAGAGCGGGCCCATTTTGGGTGCGGCCTACTGGCGTTGACGGCGCGTTGTAAGCCATTTCTGTGCTTATAATGCACGTTTATTTTTTACTTTAGTTCGTTTATTTAGGTTTGATACCCTCTTGTCCGGCTCGGACAAGCGGGGGGAGGGGAGGGGGGTATTTTCGCCGGAATGGCGAATGCACGCTCTCGTCGCGATGACTATGAAGGCTTAACCAGGAAGCACGCGTTTGTGTGCGTGCCTCCGGATGGAGTCCCTGTCGAGGACATCATCCTCGCTGTGGGCAGCATTGTTGGGGATGAAAATATACGTGCAGCTTCGCGTATGAACCAGAAAGTGGTGGTGTTCGTTTCGGACGAGGAACTCGTCCATGACGTAGTAAGTGCGGGAATAACCACGGAAAGCGGTCACTTTATGATGGCATCGCCGCTATTAACTCCCGCGACGAGAGTGGTTATTTCCAACGTACCACCATTTATCCCAAATGACAAGTTAATGACCGTGCTATCACGGTACGGTAAAATGGTATCAAGGATATCAACAATCCCTCTTGGGTGTCGGAATGAACGTGTTAAGCACGTAATGAGCTTCCGCAGACAAGTGTATATGGTCCTTCCAGACCGTGGGGACGACACAGGCCTCAACATCACTTTCAAAATTAATTTTGAAGAGGCAAATTTCCAGTTATACGCATCGTCCACCACCTTAACATGCTTTCAGTGTGGAGCGTATGGACATTTAAAACGTTCCTGTCCCAAAGCCTCGTGTGTCAGGTGTGGCAAGACAGGTCACACGGCCATAGTTTGTAAGGAGGAGGTCGCTCTGCTAATGAATACGCCCAGTGGGAGGGAGGTAAACGCTGCTCCACTAATGAATACTCCCAGTGGGAGGGAGGTTAACGATGCTCCACTAATTGAGATTCCCAGTGGGGGGGGAGGTTATCGCATTGCCACCGCATAAAATTCCTAATGAGGGTGAATCCAGTGTTCCAAGCGTGAACGTATTTATTCCTCCTCAGCAAAATGTTGAAATGGACACTGATAGCAAAGTGGGGACGAGTAAACGAAGGGCTCCGGATGATAGTGACTCATCTGGAGCAGGTAAAAAGGTTGTGCTCGATTTGCAGGCTGTTAGTGAAAAAACTCTTCAGGATGCACCTGGAATCCTTCTGCAAAGCGCGGACCAAATAAATAAAGAGGAAAACCTAGAAAAGAGTATCAGGGTTCAGCCGCTAAAACAACGCGCTTCCATTACTCACACAGACGACGCTAATGATGTAAAAAATTTAGGCCACGATACCGTGAATGCCGCATCATTGGCCCAAGCGAATGTCGCCGAACAGGCTGACATCCATAATAAATCTGCCAATATAGCAGAAAAGGGCGGACACATAAATCCACAGGAATGTGGGAATAATGATTTCGTGCCAATTGAGGAAATCAGTAATCAATGTGCTGATGTTTCCCAAACACAGCACTGCGTGGACCCCCCAGACAAGGGAAGGCTAGGTTGCATAGCAGGAGAAGAAAACGGTATTGACCCAGACCCCATTGGACCACTTTCTGATTTATCAGAATCGGAAGAGGAGGTGGAGGTAACAGCATTATCACAATTAATGGCAGATCAACCCCCAACCCCTCCCCATATTGTTCTCTCATTCCTCAATGATACGTATAGACAGCGAAATGTCATCATTGGGGATCATTTCCCTGATTTGGCTCCCTTTATTCAGGCTGCAAAACTAGTCATAAAAAATTCTGAGGAACTAAAACTAACAAAATCGCAGTTTCATCGACTAAAGAAAATCATAACAAAGGCAAAGAGTGAGTACTCACAGTGTCAGACAAAATTTACTAATGAGTGATGAAGATGCTTAATCTTGCAACACTCAATATAAATGGTGGTGGAGCCAGTCACGTCCGCCAGATCCAAGTGAATAGTTTATTCAAAAGGAAACAAGTCGATGTAATATTACTGCAAGAAACTCATATTACTGAGAAGGTTGAACATGACTGGAGCAGCATGTTCAAAGGTAAATGTTTCTTCAGCAATATGTCATCTGTATCTGCTGGAGTGGGGTTTTTGCTAAAACCAGGACTTGTACCTGAATCTTGCCTCTTTCAGGAGGTGATTCGGGGACGTTTTGCCTCCCTAGAATTGGTGATCAATAGCCTGAAGCTTATTATTTTTAATGTATATGCACCAAGCGAGAGTACTGACCGTAAAGCCTTCTTTACTGAAGTGATAAACCATCTAAATTTGTTTGACCCAAGTCAGTGCATATGCATGGGGGGAGATTTTAATTGTACGCTAGAGCCCAAATTAGACAGAAATTCACCGGAACCACATCCCGAGTCCCATGGTGACCTCTCCCAATTCCTTTCAGGTGGGGCTTTTTTCGATGTATGGCGATTGATGCACCCAAATGACCGGCAGTTTACATGGTGTCGATGCTCCAATGGCCAAGTATCCTTAGCGAGGCTTGACCGCTGGTACATCACCCCTCGATTAAGGAACATTGTAACCTCCTCAACTATTACCCCTTCCATCTTCTCTGACCACCACATGGTCACGATAGGCCTATCTTTCCCACAACTCAAACGGAGGAGCGCCTATTGGAAATTCAATACAAGCCTTTTGGATGATACCCTGTTTAAGGAAGCCTTTCGCATCCTATGGATAGCATTAGTTGGACAAAAGCCCCTCTTTGCTTCCACTAACCTTTGGTGGGATAATATGAAAAGTCATATACGACTGTTTTGTCAACAGTTTAATTCCCACATCACTCGTGAAAATCAAACCACATTGGCACGGTTGGAAACCGAAATTCTAAAACTCCAAAACAAAATGGCAGAGCAGGAAAATGAGACAAATTATAAATTGCTCCTTGAAAAAAGGACCCAACTCCGGGAACTATTACAGGAGAAGGCGGCAGGTCTACTAGTTAGACTGAGAGTAAAAAGTATTAAAGTATCAGATAGTCCTAGCAAAGCCTTCTTTCACTTAGAAGCTGAAACGAAGCCTCCCCAGCTTATTTTATCTGTTAAGGACCCCAGTGGGAATGAAATTACAAGTTCTGATGGGGTAAAAATCACTATTAGAAAGTATTACGCTGAACTATTTGCTAAAAAAGAAATATATGAGGATAAAATAAAGTGTTTTACCTCCCATCTCCCAACCCTAACTGAGATTCAACGCCTGGAGCTGGATGTGCCCTTAAGCCTTGATGAATTACACCATGCCCTGGTTGGAATGGAATCTGGAAAGGCTCCGGGAATTGATGGCCTGCCAGCTGAGTTTTATATGGAATTTTGGGACATTTTGGGCCCAGAACTATTGATTGTAATCCAAGAATCCTTGCGAAAAGGTGTAATGCCACTAAGCCTAAGGAGAGCAGTGGTGAGTCTCCTCCCAAAGTCAGGAGACCTCCGGCGGATGGAGAATTGGAGACCCGTTTCAATAATGTGTACTGACTATAAATTGTTTTCGAAAGCAATGGCAAATCGTTTAAAAAAAGTCATTGGTGATCTGGTTTTACCTGATCAGACATTCTGCATCCCCAGTCGTTCGATTTACGACAACATTTTTTTCGTGCGGGATTTAATGTATGCACGCCATGACCAAAATGATTTCGGAATATGTTTTCTACACTTTGAAAAAGCCTTTGACAGCATTGACCATGTTTTCTTGTGCCATGTTCTTGAAGCATGTGGGTTTGGGGTAATTTTCAGGGCCTTTATAGCTCTATTGTACACTGACATCTCCAGTGTAATTAAGGTGAACAATGAACTGGTTCCCCCCATAAAGGTTCAGAGGGGGGTACGGCAGGGTTGCCCAGTCTCAGGTTTGCTTTTTGCGTTAGCAATGGAGCCATTACTTTGCACACTGAGAAAGAATATCTCTGGCCTGACCTGGTTTCCTGGAACCCCACCAATGACTATATCGGCCTATGCAGATGACGTTTGCGTCATCATAAAAAACCACCAAGACATTGTTGCTCTTGTAAAGTCCTTAAGAACCTTTTTCATGGCTTCATCTCTGAAGGTTAATTGGACGAAAAGCAAAGCTCTTTGGGTGCCATACCTTAATAGCTGCCTACCTGTCTCAACACATCTACCTGCTCTTCCAGAAAACTTGGAGTGGAAAACAGATGGTGTTCATTACCTTGGTGTATCCCTGGGCTCGACACAATTTGAGAAAAGGAATTGGGAAGGTGTGACTGGAGAAATAGACAGGAGGCTGAACATGTGGAAAAGAGCCCTACCTCACCTCTCATTTAAGGGCCGAGTCTTAGTGGCAAACAACTTGGTTGCTACAACGCTGTGGCATCGCTTCATTTGCCTGCAACCACCAGAAGCGCTGCTGGACAGGATACAGGCCAAACTTGTGGACTTTTTTTGGGGAGGCCATCATTGGCTGCGGCCAAGTGTAATATGCCTTACTTCATCTGAAGGTGGTCAGAGCCTTGTTCACGTGAGATCCCGTCTCATGGCTTTTCGCCTGTGCTCCATTCAACGCCTCCTATTTGGTGAAAACCTGCCAAACCATGCCTTGGCTTGCCATATTTTACAGCAGGCGGGTAGACTCGGCTATGGTCTCGAAGTATTCCTGACTCACCTCAAGTACGTCAATACATCAACGCTCCCCATATTTTACCAGAGCCTTTTCAATGCCTGGGAAAGACTTTCCGTGAGCCGTAAAGCGGACACTTACTCCCCAGGGATGTTCGAGGTTGAACCCCTGTTCTTCAATCCTCTCTTCCCTGATGTTCCCAAGAGTCGTATTTTGTGCCAACGCTTTATTGAGGCAGGCATGAACAAAGTATGGCACCTTCGGCCAAACTCCGGTGTCGGGTGGAGGAGTGTGGAGGAAATTTCGAACTTGACGGCGATTCGGTCCAAGAGGACAATTGGAACGATTTTAAGGAAAGTTGTTCAAAAACGTCATCAGCTACAGAAACTTTGGACTCGGAATACTTGTGGACACCCCAACGATTTCCCGTTTCCGAAACTGATTTTTGACTGCCTTTCCAAGGAACTTCCACCTGTTAGCACAGGGACAAGTGTATTGCATGCTGAGAGCAGCAAGAGCCTGTATAGGTGGTGGTTATCTCAAGTTCTTGGTATTCCTCTGCTAAATGGAGTAGCACGATGGAAGAGGCTTCTCCCTGCCGGGCCCCCCAATGAACCTGTATGGGAATCAATGTATAGTAAGTTGATCAACAAAAGAACAGGTGATCTTCAGTGGCGCCTTGCCCACTGGATCATCCCATGTAACGCATATGTATGGAATTTTGCCCCAATATCTGCATGTTGCCCCTTTTGTTCTGTAAATGAGGATGTTTTTCATTTTTTTATTGGTTGTGAAAGACTTTTTCCTTTATTTGAATGGTTAGACTTTGTGTCGTTCAAAATGAATTTCAGATTTACTTTTCGATCCTTTATTTTTGGGCTCAAAAAGAGACGGCAACACAACAAGGAATATGAACTGTTGTGCTTTTTTGTAGCTACAGCAAAGCTTGCTACTTACCTGTCCAGAAAGGAGAAGCGGAATGGTAAGCCCGTTCATCAATGCAAGGTCATGACGTTTTTTAATGCACTGTGTGCTGCAAGGCTAAAACATGTTTGAGTTTTCCAAGAGCATGGGTGAAATTGATGGATTTGTGGAAAAATGGTGTTTGAAAAGTGTCTGTGAAGTCCGCCAAAACGAGTTGGTATTATTTTTCTCTTGATTGCTTATAATTTCTACAATTCATAATATGGCTGCAGAAAATTGCACTTGTTTTCGGTAAAAGTTGATCTGATCAACGCATATATCTGTATTGTTTCCTCGCTTTATCGTTTTCTCTTGTTTTTGGCTTTGTTGATTTTATACACTGTACATCCATGCACTTTATAATTTTTGGAATAAAAGGACGTCAAAAGTCATCTTTCTCTCTCTCTCTCTCTCTCTCTCTCTCTCTCTCTCTCTCTCTCTCTCTCTCTCTCTCTCTCTCCATGGCGGCTGTGAGCAACTGCTCTGTGCTTTGGTGAGGCCGTTGCGTTTTTCCCCTGTCCCTCTCCTTCTCCATCCTGTGTGCTTCGGCATTGTGTTTTCATCCGTTCTGCACCCTTCTCTTCGAGAGAGAGAGAGGATTGAGAGCGGGCCCTTGTTGGGTGCAGCCTACTGGCTTTGACGGCGCTTTGTAAGCCATTTTTGTGCTTACAACGCACGTTTTTTATTTACTTTAGCTCGATTATTTAAGTTTGATACCCTCTTGTCCGGTCCGGACAAGGGGGGGGGGGGGGAATTTGATCTGTTTGTTGGTGTTCGGCAAACATTGGGTTCTCTCGGTTCTTGGCTACGAACTTTTATTTGGTCGAGTTAGAATGGCGGGCGAACGTTTCCGCATTGATACGTACGAATCGCTAACTCGTAAACACGGGCTAGCTTGTGTTCCTCCGAACGAGGTGGAAATTAACGATGTGCTTTCCGCCATTGGAAACATCGTTGGTGCACACAGTATTCGCGCTGCCTCTCGTATGAATAAGAAATTTGTCGTTTTTTTTGTCCGAGGAGCACATGGTAGCGAGTGTAGTCGAACAAGGCTTGTTCATTGAACCGAACACGTTCCTCTCTGTGTTCGCTTTACAAGCCCCGACGGTAAAGATTAACATCAGTAATATCCCGCCATTTATTAGAAATGAGGAGTTACGTGAACAATTAAACAAGTTCGGTAAGGTCGTATCGAGGATTTCGATGGTGCCGATGCGAAATGTTTGCGATCGATTCAAACATGTCATGTCCTTCAAGAGAGTGGTGTACATGATACTGCCTGCAAATGTAAAAACGCTCAATGTCGTGTTGAGTGTGAAAATCAACGGCTTTGAATACAAAATGTATGCCTCCTCGGAGGCTATGACGTGTTTCGAGTGTGGGGCTTACGGGCATGTGAGGAGTGCCTGTCCCAATGCGGTTAAACTGCAGGAACGCGGAGGATTGGTGAGGAGCGACTCCTCTTCACTGCACCATGAAGGGGAGGAGGCGGATCGAGTGGTTAATCCACCCACCGCACCGACTGCGGTGAGTGAAGCGCCAGACCCGTCCCCCCCGACCGGGGGGGTGGGGGAGGGAGTGATAGACTTAGAACGTGAGGTGACTAACCCTGCCCCTCCACTTAAGGTGGGAATAAAAGTGGTTGAACCCTCTCTCATTTCGTCCACGGTACACGACAGTGCGGACGATACCATGGAAGTATCCGTAGTGGACACCAGGAAAAAAGGTCAGAAGCGTTCAAGTGATGAATCCTGTGATTCCGAAGAAAAACAAAATAAGATTCAGATCGTGTCAGGTTCGCAGGACCTCCAGGGTGAGGCCTACACCGGAAACTCCTTGGCGGTAATGGAGATGGTACAGGAAGTGTGTGTACATGAGGAAGATTCGCTGGCACCACTTGCTGAGATTGAGTATGACCCGGAAAATAGTCGATCCTCTCAGTATGTGGTAAGTCCTTGTCCTGATAACCAAACTCACTCAGACGAGTTAGCAGCTGGATCTGCTAGTGAGGAAAAAATAGATAAAGGGGAAAGTCCTTGCGACTGTGAGGATAACGTTAACCCTTCCCTGACAGATAAAAATGAAAGGGATGATGAGGTGGGGGACATACTTATAGCCACAGAGGATATGGTAAATTTGGAAAGGTCTGCAAAGAGTGCGGAGGTCCTTGACCCTGTAGAATTGCTGTTTCCAAAACTAAGTGTTCAGCAAATAGGAGGAAAAGATGCAGATCAAGATGAAGCACTTGATTCTGATGAAACCTCTTCTACTCCACTCTTTAGTGCTTCAAGTGCTCAAGAGAGTGAGGCGTGTGATGACAATACCATCACCATGGTTTCTCAAGAAAATGTTATCAAGTTCCTTGAAGAAACGTTCAGGAAAAGACATGTAAAAATCAAAGACTACTTTCCGAATCTGCATGATTTTATTTTGACTGCAAAGAACATGATTCGTGAACCTTATCAGGTTAACATGTCAGAACCTCAATTCCAGAGGCTAAGAAAATGTGTAACTCGAGCGGGCAAGGAACTTTATGAATAGTTAACAGAGTGGAGATAAAAGTAGCATCCATAAACATCAACGGTGGTCGCAGTTGTGTGCGTCGCCTCCAGGTGTTTCAAATGTTTCAGAATGAAAAAATTGATGTGCTGATGTTACAAGAGACGCATGCAAATCAGTCTTCTGAGGTTGAGTGGCGTAAAATCTTTAAAGGTTGTCACTTTTTCTCCAGTGCTTTTGTTGATGCCAAGGCTGGTGTTGCAGTAGTCTTACATCCTAGACTCCAGCCGTTGGAGATCAGATGTAGAGAAATTTGCAAGGGCCATTTACTATCTGTGGAGTTTGTCAGCGGTAACCAAAAGATTTGCACGACTAATGTATACTGCCCTAGTGCGAACTCTGCAAGAAGTGCTTTTCTTCACAAGTTAGCAGGTTTTTTAAGCACTATTGACCTGTCCATGTTGGTTTGCTTGGGGGGAGACTACAACTGTACCCTCAACCCACAACTTGATAGAAACACTCCTGAGCCTCATCCACCGAGTGCAAGGCCTTTGGCACAGCTCATTAAAAAATTTCAACTTGTGGATGTGTGGCGGGTACAGAACCCTAATATCCGGCAGTACACGTGGGTTTGTGCCGCAAGAAATCTTTTGACAATGGCTCGTTTGGATAGAATTTATGTTAACCATGATAAGGTAAATCTTGTCAAGAATTCATATATAAGGCCATCTGGTTTTTCTGATCATCACATGGTTGTTGTTGTATGTGGCCTACCTCATCACGTGTGTAGAAGTGCATATTGGACTTTCAATGTCAAACTTTTACAAAGTGAGCATTTCAAAGAAGCATTCAGAATGGTATGGAAGGAATGTGAAATGCAAAAGTTTTCCTACCTAAATTTAAGGCAATGGTGGGATTGCACAAAATCCCAAATTAAGTGTTTCTGCCAGCAATACTGTCGTTATAATACCTGTAACACACTCGGTGTGATAACTGCCTTAAAAAACGATATACTTTATTGTGAGCAGAAATCTGGAATGTCCAACGAAAATGTCCAGCAGTTGTCAGAGAAAAGAACACTACTGGCTGAAATGGTGAGAGAGCGTGCATCTGGTGCTTTCGTCCGACTGCGAATGGACAATATCCAACTTGACAAACCAAACAAAGACTTTTTCAACCTGGAAAAGACAGCCAAGACCCCTCAACAAATTCACGCTTTGCGCTCTTCTGCCGGTGCGCTTCTGTCTTCTCAAAGTGACATCAAAGATGAATTACGAAACTTTTATTCAAAGCTGTTTGCCTTGAGAACTGTGAACCAGGAAAACAGAAACGAGATGTTTGAACTGCTCCCATCTTTGTCTGAAGACCAGCGACAACAACTGGAGCCTGGCATCTCTCTCGGAGAACTTACTGTTTTTTTTTTGTTTTTTTTTGTTGTTTTTTTTTGTATACAATATCGAGGCTCGTGAAAGAGCGAACATTAATCACACAGAAAGACAAACCGACACATAAAACATATAACATCGGGAGCGGTAGACAAGATGGGGAGAAAGGGGGAAGGACACAAACACAACATTTGAGAGCAGGGACCGAGAGACATGGAGACATCGAGAGATCTGAGAGAGGGTGAGGGCTTTGGGGGGGGGGCATGGGAAGGGGGCGGTGGGAGAGGTATAAAACATATGGGCACTGCCAGGACTTCCAGGAAAGAAGTTGGAATTTCAAACAAGGTGGATCTGGGGTGAATTAGCGGGGGTAGAAAAGATCAAGGTTTTGGATGGGGGAAGATAAGAGATGGTGGTGAACAGCTGTTTTAAAGACCTGGAGGGAGGAGTGGGATTGAAGGGAGTGAGGGAGTTTGTTCCAGAGGCGGGAGAAAAGAGGAATGAAAGAGTGAAGGTGAGAAGAGAGCCGAGATTTCGGCAGTTTAACCATCAGAGGGTTGCTGGCAGATCTTGTGCGACCTGTAGGAATATTTGGGGGACAGAGCACAGAGAGAGCTGGGGGTGCAAGGCCGGAGAGGAGTCGGTAGAAGACAGAAAGACCACCTACCTGCCTGCGGTGAGTGAGTGAAAGGCCCTCAGAGATAGCTTCATCGCGGGAGATTCCAATAATTCTGAAAGCTTTGGTTTCAACAGCGTGAAGCCGAGCTAGGTGTGAGGCAGGAGCACCGGCCCATAGGGGAGAACAGTATTCCATTGAGCTGCGGATGAAAGCCTTGTATGTGGTGAGGAGCTCAGGTGTGCCGAGGAAGGACTTCGCACGACGGAGGATGCCCAGTCGGCGACTGGCTTTGGAGGCCAGCTTGGAAATGTGGTTTTCCCAAGAAAGATCATGGCAGATAGTGAGACCCAAAATCTTGAGCGACAGAACTTCTTGGAGAGGATTGTTGAGAAAGTAGATGGGAGGGTTGTCCAGTCGATCTTTTCGGAGAGACATAGTAAGAGTGTGAGATTTGTCAGGATTGAAAGACATGTTCCACTTGTTTGACCAGTCTGTGATTTTGTCCAGGTCTTCAGAGAGTGAGGAGGCAGCAGACTGCCGATCTGAGGGAAGAGGAATGGAGCGGCAGAGAGTGGAGTCATCAGCAAAGAGATAGAGAGGATTTTCGAGAGAGTCAGAGAGATCATTGATGAAGACCAGAAAAAGCACGGGGCCCAGAACACTGCCTTGGGGAACTCCAGCCTGAACAGGAAGAGGAGATGAGAGAAACCCATTCAGGGCCACACGTTGACGACGACTAGAGAGGAAGTCCGCCAGCCATGCGTGGAGATTTCCATGGATACCAAAGGAGGAGAGTTTGGTGAGCAGAGCGGGGTGCCAGACCGTGTCGAAGGCACGTGATATGTCGAGGGAGACAGCTCTAATTTCCTGTTTGGCATTGAGGACCTCCATCCATTGTTGAGACAGCAGAAGCAGCATGTCCAGAGTAGAGTGACCTGGTCTGAAACCAAATTGATGATCAGAGATCAAGCCATTGGAGAAGAGGAAAGATTTCATATCCGAAGCAATGATGGATTCCATGACTTTGCTGATAATTGGGAGAAGGCTGATTGGTCTGTAGTTGCTAGGATCTGTTTTTGCACCTTTTTTGTGCAAAGCGGTGATGTTGGCTGATTTCCAAGCAGATGGCAGTTGACCTTGAGCAAAAGAGAAGGTGAAGAGAACAGAGAGAGGGTGAGATAGAGCAGCAGAGCAGGATTTTAGGACCCGTGGGCTGATGCCGTCGGGTCCAGTTGCAGAATCAGAGTCGAGGGTTGACAGAAACTTTTCCACCTTGTCAGGAGGAAAGGACACGGAGTCCAGGAGCAGCAGGGTACGACTGGGTATGGTGGGTACAGAGAGGGATGGGTTTGGGACACAAGATTTAGAGGCAAACACAGAGTTGAGGCATTCAGCTTTTTCACGTGCGGAGTCAGCTGTGTAGCCGTTTGAGGTAAGGGAGGGGATGGAGGGGGAACAAACACCAGAAACGGATTTGACCAGACGCCACCAGGATTTGGAAGAGGGAGACAGATAAGAGAGTTCGGTCTTGAGAACGGAGAGATATTGTTTCCTGGCTCTCCTGAGGGTGGACACACACTTGTTTCGGGCTTTGTGAAAGGAAATGAGATTTCCTTCCGTTGGATTTGCTTTCCAGGAGACGAAGGCAAGTTGTTTCTGGGCAACAGCCTCACCACAAGATTCCGTGTACCATGGACGGGAGGAAGGGTATGACAACTGAAGACGAGATGGGATAAATCTGTGCATGAGAGAGAGCAATTTACTTTGGAAGAATTCCCAGGATGAGTTGATGTCAGAGGTGGTAGAGATGGGAGACCAGTCCAGATGATTGATGGCTGCTTGAAGACCGTGCCAGTTGGCCTGAGTGAAATGCCAGACTCGTCGACGCTGAGCAGGCTCCCTGAGGATGGTCAGAGAGATGTCCACTTTAACAAGGACATGATCAGATGATCCGATCGGAGCAGAAGAAGAGCAGCAGACATTTTCAGGGAAGTTAGTCATAACCAAGTCCAGAAGAGAAGATGTTCCGTTGACTGAGATCCGGGTCGGGAAATTGACAGATTGTGTCAGTCCCAGTGAGTCGCAGAAGTCCTTTGCTGAGGAGCCATGGCTGGTGAGAGAGGTACCCACACCCAGCCAACTGGCATGATGACAGTTGAAATCACCACATATGAGGAAGAGAGAGTTGGGATGAGTAGATAGAAGTTGGTCCATATCATCAGACAGCGAGATGTAGATGGAGTCATCACTGTTTGGTGGACGGTACAACACACATATGAACAAGAGGTGGGAGCGAAGGGGAAGCCGTAGCCAGAGGTATTCCTGGGGGTGAGGTGGAGAGAGTGCAGTGCAGGGCGAGTGAGGAAGAGAGTTTTTGATAAAGATAGCAACCCCGCCTCCAGGACGAGGCTCAGGTCTATCATACCGGAGGAGGGAGTAGCCCGGGAGAGATACTATGGAATCAGAGACATCATAAAGGAGGAAAGTTTCTGTTAAGCAGATCACGTCTGGTTTGACAGAAGCAACCTGTATGGAGAGATCAGTTAAGTTTGAACGAAGGCCCCGGATGTTTGAGGTCCATACCGTTAATGAAGAGGAAGGGGGAGCATCAGATACAGAACAGGGGGGAGGAGGGGTAGGGTAAGATGTGGAAGAGGTGGAAGAGGTAGGGAGAGCTGTTGAAGGTGTGTCAGAGATTTCAGAATAGCTCGGAGAAAGGGAAGGATGGGGCGGACAAAAGGTTTGATGGTGATTGGGTGAGCCACAATGAGGTGTTATTTGAGGAGGGGGAAGAGCGAGGCAGAAGGTTGGGGGAGATGGAGGTGAGAGTTTGAAGGGGGAAGAAGCGGGGAGGACGCTTTGAGGAGGGGGAGTGAGAGGGGGGAAATTGAGAAGCAATGAGGGTGGGGAGATTTGAAGGGGAGGGGTGAGGGGGGAGTTTGGGAGGGAAGGGACAAGGGGAGGGATTTGAAAGGGATGGGATATGGGGGAGATTTGGAGGGGAGGGGTGAGGCAGGAGTCTAGGAGGGGAGGGGCGAGGGGGCGTCTTGGCGGGGAGGGGTGAGGGGGTAGTTTAGGAGGGAGGGGGCAAGGGGGGAGATTTGAAAGGGATGGGTGATGGGGAAGATTTGGAGGGGAGGGGTGATGGGGAAGATTTGGAGGGGAGGGGTTATGGGGAAGATTTGGAGGGGAGGGGTGAGATTGGATTTTTGAAAGTGTACGATTTATGGGAAACGAACATTTATTGCAAAATGGGTTTCTTGTGACCTTCGAGTTAAAAATACGTTTAAGGACGCTGGATGGAGGATGGAGTGCAGGAGAGTTTAGGGAATGTAGAAAAAAGGCACTATAGGAGATGGATATTTTTTTTGGGATGAATTGATTTGGTGAGCAAGTCGAAAGCAGCCTTTTAAAGAAGAAGAAGAAAAAGGTGTTATTAAATATGACGGAATACATAACTTGAGGGGAAAGTGTAAACATTGAAGGTTAATGAGTGAAAACTATCTGGGGAAATGGGGGAGAAACACGTGGTCGAAGAACGAACGAACGAATAAGAAGAAATAAACGAATGAGAACAGAGAAGGAAATGTTTTTTTTTTTTTGTTTTTTTTTTAGTTGAAATTTACACAAGGAAGTAGGCTATGGGTGAAAAGACTGGGAATACAGAGAACGAAAGTTATTGGATCACAAACAATGGACCACTGAGAGAAAAACAAAGCCTCAAGGTTGTACAGTGCACACTGTACAAGGCCTCAAGCCACGACACGAATTAACACGATTTTCAATACAGGTATGAAAGATTTGCACCGAAAAATCTTCGTCGGGACACAATATACGTACAACACCATAAATAAATACAGTTTTAACGAAAATACAAATGGGAACAATCACTTAACTTCGATTTCAAATCGTTCGCGACGCGGCAAAGGCCTTGCTCGCGACACGGCAAACAGACGATCAATTTATGAAAGATAAACACCGAGAAACAACCAAAGTTGCACACAATAACTTCACACAACGAAGGATAAATACAGTTTCGACAAAATACAATTGTGAACAGACTTAACTTCGAAAAACGTGGAGACCGTGTGGAGCTTCGAGAATCGCTGCCGCCGTCTCCAAGATCTCGCGAGATCGTCTCCTGTTGCTCTTAAAGGAATTCAAGATGGGAAAGCCCCTGGACTTGACGGCCTCCCAGTTGAATTTTACAAGGCCTTTTGGGACATTCTAGGCCCTACTCTACTTGACATCTTTCATGATAGCCTTGAACAAGGTGAATTGCCACTAAGTTGCCGGAGGTCAGTTTTGTGTCTCCTTCTAAAAAAAGGGAACTTGCAAGACGCCACAAATTGGCGGCCTGTGTCACTCCTAAATACGGACTATAAAATATTGTCGAAGGCGCTCGCGATACGTCTAAAGGAAGTCATCCCCCTTTTGATTGATATTGATCAGTCTTATTGTGTTCCTGAGCGTTCTATTTACGATAACATTTTTTTGGTGAGAGACTTGATCAGTCTCGGTCGTACTACATCTCATGGTTTTGGTTTGGTTCTTTTAGATCAAGAAAAAGCTTTTGACAGTGTTGACCATTCTTTTTTGTTTGCTGTACTCCAGAGAGCTTGTTTTGGACAAAATTTTGTTTCCTATGTTAAGTTGTTGTATGAAAATGCATCCTGTCTGTTGAAGGTAAACAACAGCTTATGTTGCCCTTTTCCCTTTCAGCGAGGCATCCGTCAGGGCTGCCCGCTTTCAGGAATGCTATACAGTCTCTCGGTCGAACCTTTACTAGCTTTGCTCCGAAACTCAGTGGAAGGAGTCTCCTTAACAAAAAACCACAAAATGGTTACTTCAGCTTATGCGGATGACATTTGTGTTGCTGTTTCCAGCCAAAATGATGTGGGTGAGGTCTTTCGATGTCTGTCCCAGTTTGAGCTCGCCTCCACGGCAAAAGTAAATTGGAACAAAAGTGTTGCCTTATGGGTGGGCCCCAGTCCACCTTCCTCAGCTCTGCCTGTGTTACCAGGAGGAATGCAGTGGAACAAAGAGGGGTTTAAATATTTAGGGTTATTTCTCGGAGTCCAAGCATATGAACAAAAAAATTGGGAGGGTTTCTTGGAAAGAATTAAGCAGAAACTGGCTAGATGGAAACGGTTGCACCACCTTCTATCGCTTAAAGCAAGGGTGACAATAATAAATAACCTGGTGGTTCCTTTTATTTGGCATAAAGTTATCCCCCTCCAACCTCCGCGATACTTGGTCACAGGCATTCAGAGGGTTCTAACTCAGTTTTTCTGGGGAGGCCAACATTGGCTTGGACCAGACACGGTGTGCAGATCCCGAAATGCAGGTGGCCAAAGCTTGATACATGTTCCGAGTCGGATAATGGCTTTCCGCATGTGGACGATAAAGCGTTTATTGTATGGTGAGTGTGTCCCGTGGCGGCCTCTCACAAACGCTTGGCTGCAGGAAGCAGATGGGTTGAAGTATGACCGAGAGCTCTTCCTCATGGACCTGCAGCATGTCAACACGACTCTGCTCCCCGAGTTTCATCAGAGCCTTCTGAATGCCTGGCAAGTCCTTGGAATACAACGATTAGAGGTGTCCTACGATGCAAAAAAATATATGCATGAGCCATTGGTTCTGAATCCTTTATTCCCTGAAATTTCAACCTCCAGGTCATTTATGCATTGCTTCACCTGTAATGGAATAAACAGAGTGCGAGACCTGATGAAGCCTTCCCTAAATGGATGGTTATCCACCGGTTCTCTCACATCAAAAGTGGGGGTTCGGTCATCTAGAATGGTGGACAAAGTTTTGAGAGTTGTGATTAAAACTTTCAGGGAATTAAATATCGGGTGGACTGGGGCAGATGAAGTGGTGGACTCTCGTCTCTATTTCCCCGAGCTCCAAGTCACCTCAAAAAAACAACAGGGTGTCTTCTCAAAGTCAGATGGTTGCGGTGTGTTCCATGTGATGGGAAAAAAAGTTATTTATGGGATCCAAGAGGTGCTTATACCGGGTTTCACAAAACCTTTAAAAAATCGGTGGGATGAGATCATTCCGGCTAATTCGTTCCTATCTCCAGTGTGGAAAGAGATGTATAGGTCTCCAACCTTAGGTCGAACCGGAGACTTAAATTGGAGACTAGTTCATCAGGCCCTGGTCACCAATTACTTACTTAATAAGTTTGATCCTTCTGTACTGAATGTTTGTCCTTTTTGTGAAGAGGCTGAAAATGTGACCCATGCTTTTGTGAAATGTAAGAGATTGGTACCCCTTTTTTGTTTCCTCCAACAGCTCTTTTATAAATTTCAGTTTGTTTTTTCTGTTGCAATTTTTGTGTATGGCATTGAAAGGAGCACCAAGAACAAGACAGCGGTCCCTTTCTTGAATTTTCTGTGCGGAATTGCTAAACTCGCAATATATAAAACTAGAAAGATCAAATTGAGTGGCAGAGATGAAAATGTGCTGTTTTGCTTCAAAGGAATAGTGTCGGCCCGGATAAGTTTCGGCAGTGTGAACGACGATTGTTTTACAGATGAGGTGTTGAGTTTGTTTTTGTAAATTATACTTACGCTCAATGTCCACATATACATGTATATACATTCTTTTTGCTTGTACAACTTTCCTTTTCTTGTAAAAATTTTGCGGTGTTCTTCCATGTGTGTTTTGATACTTTTATAATAAAAGCACATAAAAGTCTCTCTCTCTCTCTTTCTCTCTCTCTCTTTCTCTTTCTCTTTCTCTTTCTCTTTCTCTTTCTCTTTCTCTTTCTCTTTCTCTTTCTCTCTCTTTCTTCCCCTTATCAAGGGGTGATCAACCCCCTTGTCTTTGACTGACCGACGTGAGTCCTGAAGTTTCACAGCTACCCCCGAAGAGGCAGGTGTACAACCTCGTTCGTAACCGCGGACAGATGTTAATTGCCGAGCGGTCTAGCAACCGCGGCACGAGCCATTAGCAGCACTGACCCGATCCTTAACGTTGGCCAAATCGTGCCACAGGTATTCAATGAGGGAAATCACTAAAGCGAACGGATGTAAAGGAAAGAAAGGCAAGGTCGGAAGGACAAATAGAATTTATTACTAATATTTACACAAATCAAAGGAACCAAGGACGAAGGAAGAATAAGAAAATAATTTACAGAAGGAGGAAGAACCAGAAGCAACAGTGCAAATATTAACTTACCTATAAACAGTCTTACTTAAACCCAGGGACAAGACAAAAGACAGACTACAAGCACACTTACATGGGGGATGATGACAGGAATGGCAAGAGGTGGATGGCTGGAGGGAGAGGAAGGTTCGGCTGGACGCTGGCTGGAGCTTGATCCCGCACGGGATGTCGGGCTGGACCTCGACGGCCACCGATGCCACCGATGCCACCGATATCTGGTTCCCGCTTAGCAGCGGGTCGAAGCTGCGTGGTGGAGTCAAAGCTGCGTGGTGGAGTCAAAGCTGCATGGTGAAGTCAAAGCTCATTTCATCTCTTCCCATCCCATCTTATCTGAGGTGGGGGCGTCCCGCCGCGGGTTATATTGACCACACCCCCGAACCTTCGCGAACCTCCTCGAGCATTCTCTCCCCGCCCTCTCAAGCCAAACCCCTTGTACTTGGTTGGTTGTTCGGGGCTGGCTCACTCCTCCCCTCTATGACGAGGTGGAGACACGCCTTTCTTCTCCGAGATTACCTCGTGGCTAATGGAGTCTTGCGGCAAAAACCGCAACCCCAAAGCAGCAGCGGCGAATGCAGTTGGCAATAGCTGACAGGTTTTCGGAGGCCATGGGGATATTTCAGGGGATTCTACCTTATTTCACTTCGGTGCAATGCAGTGTCAATTAATGGAAGACAGAGCCTTAAACTAATACACATAATAAGGAGATAACTACTGAAAAGGGAAATCTATGATTTGCTACGTGATTGTATATGGACTAACTAAGGGACGACCTTTGACCTTTACACACAACACGGAGGGTGATATTTACACACACAAAAACACAATTCTCATATCCACAACAATATATATATATATATATATATATATATATATATATATATATATATATATATATATATATATATATATATATATACAGTATATCCTGAAATGCAAAAGAAACTTACCACTTGTTTGAAATGTAATAAAATTGTAACAGTTCAAAATAAAACAAACCAACAATTGCTAATTGAAACATTGGCATTTTATTGATGACATGTCAAGTTTTTGACCAAGATACACCATCTCATCAGTTTGTTCTACAGTACAGAACAGCACAGGGTGCAATGTCAGTCCCCTTTCAATGGCGTGTGTGGCCACCATTATTTTGGATACAGGCAGTGCATCGTCGGCGTATACTGCCTACCAGTCTTTGGATGGATTGCTGCTGGATTCTGTCCCACTCAGTCCTCAATGTCTGAAGCAGCTCTGCCCGTGTCCTGGCCCTGCCAACTACGCGTCTCCCAAGCTCATCCCACAGGTGCTCTATGGGATTCAGGTCAGGGGAGAGCGCAGGCCACTGCATGGTGTTGATGTTCTCGCCTTGGAGAAATGCAGTGGTAAAGCGAGCAGCATGGGGACGAGCGTTGTCATGCTGAAAGGTTCTCAGTTCTGGGTGGTCTAGCAGGAATGGCAGCAGATGAGGTCGCAGGATGTTATCCACATACCGCTGGGCGTTAAGATTCCCATCCACAACCACCAGTGGCGTCCTGTACCGGCCTGATATGGCTGCCCACACCATCACACTTGGGCCACCCCACCTGTTGGCTTGACGCACGCAACAATCGGCATATCGCTCGCCAGTTCTTCTCCAGACACGCTCACGCCCATCAGGACTGTCCACACAGAACCTTGACTCATCGCTGAAAGTGACCCCGTTCCACTGCGCTAAGGTCCACCGCTGATGCTGCTGGCACCATCTCTGTTGGTTGCGGCGATGGGCAGCCGTCATCACGGGGCCTCTGTATGGTCGTCTTCTGGCAGGCAGACCATAGTCATGCAGTCGTCTTCGTGCAGTATCATTGGAGATCCGTGGGTTTGCACGCCCCGGAGTTTCTGCCGCAGTGCGGGATGCTGGACGGAATCGATCCCGCAGGTGACTTCGGACCATCTGCCTGTCCTGCCTTGCAGTGGTGACTCTTGGCCTCCCTGATCGAGGTCTGTCATCTGCAAAGTTGTGGAGGGTGTCTCTGTCCACCAGGGCCGATATCGTCTGGTGTGAACAGCCAAGGCGACGTGCCACCTCACGGTAGCTCAGTCCGCCTTGCAGCATGCCCAGGGCACGCTGCCGTTGATCCCTTGACAATCGTGCCATGTTGATTGAAATGCCCATTTTGCACTGGCCTTTTTAAAGCCAATATCAAGACATCACGTGCAGCTCATTAAAATCATCCCGTATCCCCTTGGCTAATCACTGACAGTCAAAACGGCTGTTCAACAGCTGTGCTATGAAGTGACCATTGAAGGTTCAAGTGACCATCCGTGACCGTTTTGTCTGACAGTGAGGACACTATTGTCCACAAATAAGTTCACACATTTACTACACGCAGTGTTATTGTTGATATTTAAAGGTTTCAAAGGTGGTAAGTTTCTTTTGCGTTTCAGTATAGATATTAGATATATATATATATATATATATATATATATATATATATATATATATATATATATATATATATATATATATATATACATATATACATATATATATATATATATATATATATATATATATATATATATATATATATATATATAAATATATATATATATATATATATATTGTTGTGGTTTTGAGTTTTGTACAATAAAGGTTAAATTTCCCCCTCATAGTTAGTCACACAACAGCACGTAGCCTCGCGATAGTTTAGTTATTTCATAGTATGTGTGAGAATAGGCCTTTTCCTGTGTTAGTTTTGCGTTGAGTAGAATAATGAGAGTAGGTCCTTTTCATACTTCCATTGCCTTATGCCGCCTTACGCCTCTTTGTGCTGCCTTTGGCTTTTTGGCGCGAATTAGCACGAGGCAGGCCTGGCGGGTCGGGTCGGGAACGAATGAGGACGGCGAAGAAGCTGAGGGTAAGCACGAGCCGCCAATCAGGGCTCAGAGGGTGTGGCTGCAGCACTGCGTCACGGGGTGTGGTTGGAACGTTTGAGAAGGCTAAGGGCGCGGCAATAAAACCCGTCGCGCAAGGCCCCCACCACCAGTGAAGTTCGGGGTGAGCAGCAGTTGAGTGCAGAGAGGTTCGAGTATTGATGAGCGTTACGAGATCGGAGAAAGACGCACATGAACCAAGTATAAGCGCTCCTATTAAAGTGGACGCTCAGTCCACAACCACAATCTGACCACGCCACAACCACAATCTGCATAATGATCTCACAAGAAGTTGAGACTTCCCTCTTTACTTGAGACTTGAGGTTCAAGGTAGACTCGCCTCTTTCAAGCTAATGGCCTCTCATGCCCATATTTACACTTGCAGAATCCCTATTCCATGTCATACCTTTAGACTGCAAACCTTCTGAAAATTTACTGGACTGCACAAAACATAACCACGGCTACAGCAACTTTGTGGTTCACAAAAGTCACATATCTCTGTCATTATAGACAGTAAACAGGTGCTATTCATTAATTAACAAGTGTCTGCATTACAAAATTGTGTTTGCCACTCCGCCTCGTGAGGAAACATAATCTCTTCAAATGCCGTATACACCTGTTTGGCCATGTTGAAGTTGTGAACAGTTGTAGCAGCTACCACTCTTCTGCTCCAAGAAAATGTATACAACTCTAACCAGATGGATGTTGTTGTATTTTTCTGGTGGTTTATGCACCAGGAATTAGTGATTACACCAATTAAGAGCTGTTTTAAAAAACCCCGCAGTATATGTGAGTATGGTATGACCATGTTTTTGAAGTGCAAATGGAGACAAACTCAAAGCTTGCTCCTGGCATGGCCCAGTCACAATATAAAGAAGTTCTGAACTTGCTAGTGGAGATGAGGTGACAGTCATCTCCAGAATTTCACTTCGTCTCGTGAATCCCTATCCTTTTGTCCTTTCATTTTCCATTTCTGTGTTTATCACACACTTCACTGATCAACTCACTCATTGTCCACCTCCTTAAGTTTGTTTTTTTTTTTTTGCATACAAGATCGAGGCTCGTGAAAGAGCTAACATTAATCACACAAAAAGTCAAACCGACACACAAAACACAAAAAACAAGGGGAGCGGCAGACAAGATGGGGAGAGAGGGGGAAGGACACAAACACAACATTTGAGAGCAGGGACATCGGGAGGACTTGGGGGGAGGTGGGAGAGGTATAAAACATATGAACACTGCAAGGACTCTGGGGTGAATTAGCGGGGGTAGAAAAGATCAAGGCTTTGGACGGGGGAAGATAAGAGATGGTGGTGAACAGCTGTTTTAAAGACCTGGAGGGAGGAGTGGGATTGAAGGGAGCGGGGGAGTTTGTTCCAGAGGCGGGAGAAAAGGGGAATGAAAGAGTGAAGGTGAGCAGAGAGCCTAGATTTTGGCAGTTTAACCATAAGAGGGTTGCAGGCAGATCTTGTGCGACCTGAAGGAATATTGGGGGGACAGAGCACAGAGAGAGCAGGGGGAGAAGGCCGGAGAGGAGTCGGTAGAAGACAAAAAGACCACCAACCTGCCTGCGGTGAGTGAGTGAAAGGCCCTCGGAGTTAACTTCATCGCAGGAGATTCCAATGATTCTGAAAGCTTTGGCCTCAACAGCGTGAAGCCGAGCTAGGGGTGAGGCAGGAGCACCAGCCCAGAGGGGGGAACAGTATTCCATTGAGCTGCGGATGAAAGCCTTGTATGTGGTGAGGGGCTCAGGTGTGCCAAGGAAGGACTTCGCACGATGGAGGATGCCCAGTCGGCGACTGGCTTTGGAGGCCAGCTTGGAAATGTGGTTTTCCCAAGAAAGATCATGGCAGATAGTGAGACCCAAAAGCTTGAGCGACAGAACTTCTTGGAGAGGAATGTTGAGAAAGTAGATGGGAGGGTTTTCCATCGGTCCTTTCAGAGAGACATTGTAAGAGTGTGAGATTTGTCAGGATTGAAAGACATGTTCCACTTGTTTGACCAGTCTGTGATTTTGTCCAGGTCTGCAGAGAGTGAGGAGGCTGCAGACTGCTGATCTGAGGGATGAGGAATGGAGCGGCAGATAGTGTAGTCATCAGCAAAGAGATAGAGAGGATTTTCCAGAGAGTCGAAGAGATCATTGATGAAGACCAGAAATAGCACAGGGCCCAGAACACGACCTTGGGGAACCCCAGCCAGAACAGGAAGGGGAGATGAGAGAAATCCATTCAGGGCCACACGTTGCCTACGACCAGAGAGGAAGTCCGCAAGGCATGAGTGGAGATTTCCATGGATACCATAGGAGGAGAGTTTGGTGAGCAGAGCTGGGTGCCAGACCATATCGAAGGCACGTGATTTGTCAAGTGAGACAGCTCTGATTTCCTGTTTGGCATTGAGGACCTCCATCCATTGTTGAGACAGCAGAAGCAACAGGTCCAGAGTAGAATGACCTGGTCTGAATCCAAATTGATGATCAGAGATCAAGCCATTGGAGAAGAGGAAGGATTTGATATCCGAAGCAATGATGGATTCCATGACTTTGCTGATAATTGGAAGCAGGCTGATTGGTCTGTAGTTGCAAGGATCTGTTTTTGCACCTTTTTGTGTAAAGCGGTAATGTTTGTTGATTTCCAAGATGCTGGCAGATGACCTTGAGCAAAAGAGAGGGTGAAAAGAACAGAGAGAGTGTGAGATAGAGCAGAAGAGCAGGATTTTCGGACCCGTGGGCTGATGCAGTCTGGTCCAGTTGCAGAATCACAGTCGAGGTTTGATAAAAACTTCTCCACCTTGTCAGGAGAGAAGGACACAGAGTCCAGGAGCAGTTGGGTTCGACTGGGAAAGGTGGGAACAGAGAGAGATGGGTTTGGGACACAAGATTTTGAGGCAAACACAGAGTTGAGGCATTCGGCTTTGTCACGTGCGGTGTCAACTGTGTAGTCATTTGAGGTAAGGGAGGGGATGGAGGGGGAACAAACACCAGAAACGGATTTGACAAGATGCCACCAGGATTTGGAGGAAGGAGACAGGTTTGAGAGTTCAATCTTGAGTGTGGAGAGATAGTGCTTCCTGGCACTCCTGAGGGTAGACACACACTTGTTTCGAGCTTGGTGGAAGGAACTGAGATTGCCTTCAGTTGGATGTGCCTTCCAAGAGGCAAAGGCAAGTTGTTTCAGGGCAACTGCCTCACCACAAGATTCAGTGTACCATGGACGGGAGGAAGGGTAAGACAACTGAAGAGGAGATGGGATAAATCTGTGCATGAGAGAGAGCAGTTTGCTTTGGAAGAATTCCCAGGAAGAATTGATGTCAGAGGCAGTGGAGATGGGAGACCAGTCCAGACGATTGATGGCTGCTTGCAGACCGAGCCAGTTGGCCTGCGTGAAATGCCAGACTCGTCGGCGTTGAGGAGGCTCTCTGAGAATGGCCAGAGAGATGTCCACTTTAACAAGCACATGATCAGAAGAACCGATTGGAGCAGAAGAAGAGCAGCAGACATTTGCAGGGAAGTTAGTCATAACCAAGTCCAGAAGAGAAGATACTCCATTGAGTGAGATCCGGGTCGGGAAATTGACTGATTGTGTCAGTCCCAATGAGTCGCAGAAGTCCTTTGCTGAGGTGCCATGGCTGGTGAGAGATGAACCCACACCCAGCCAGCTGGCATGATGACAGTTGAAGTCGCCACATATGAGGAAGAGAGAGTTTGGATGAGTTGATAGAAGTTGGTCCATGTTGTCCGACAGCGAAATGTAAATGGAGTCATCACTGTTTGGAGGATGGTACAGAACACACATGAACAAAAGGTGGGAGCGGAGAGGAAGCTGTGGCCAGAGGTACTCCTGGGGGTGGGGAGGAGAGAGGGCAGTGCAGGGAGAGTGGGGAAGAGTGTTTTTGATAAAGATAGCCACCCCACCACCAGGACGAGTTAAACCTCTCTGCTGTCTCAAGGGCTTGCCAACCATATGAAAGTTAATCTCCAGTCTGCACAGCAACAAAAGAGGGCCTTGTTTGAAAACTACTCGTGTTTAAGTATAGTCACTGTTCTCCAACTCTCAGACTTGTCAACATTTTTTAATACATGCAAAATACTTGCTGAGAAGATGGAGATAAGTCATGAAATGCATTTAACTGTCACCATGTTTCTTAAAACTCACCCTTTTGTGGCTTGTCCTTTTTCACTGTGTTCGTCTTTGGATTAGAATTTCTGCGTAAAAGAAGAGACAAGTGTACTTTTCTAAAGATGGAGTAACAAAACCATGTAAATCACAAATATATTGGAGAATCTTTATCTCAGAAGAACAGCAACTATTCGAAAACGGAAATGTTATAATGCATCTAAACTCGGACCCTTCTCACACAACTTCAGTGAATTTTTCACCTTCGGGAATGAGGCTTCGTGAAATTGACCAGACTTTTTGCCCACGTGATCATAATTCAAACGTTTTGCACAAGTGATCATAATTAACATTTTTGGGGCCATTCCAGGATAGTGGCTGGGGAAGAGCAAAAAGCTCTCATCTTTGAATTGCTGATGTCACATCAACTTGATTATACTTCATAGGATTGAATTACAGACCAGTATTTTGAACGCAGTTGGGGAAAGTGCAGGTTTAAATTCCGTTGTAAAAAATTTTTATCGAATTTCTTGCAGAGCTTCATTAATTTGAACAAAATAGTATAATAATTTGCAGGGTATCGGTTGAGTCCTGACAAGTTGAGTGTGAGTTACAACTTTATGAGTCTGACTTCCATATTCTAAGTTCAAGTTCTGAAAAATAGGGATTTCAGTTCTGTAGCGGCAGTAATTCACCAAATGACATTTTCCACACTGATTTTCCCCGAAATCTAGGCCGAGGTCCTTACAGCCTTTAATTTGAAGTGCAGATTATCTTATATTTAAGATTGAAATTTTAACACAGAAACTTTAAAGTGTATCTTGCATTGTATCTGGCTTTTAATCTTAACATTGAGTTCGAACTTCAAAGTTAAAATGTCATCGAACGTTACTTATACCTGGCTGAGACAAAAAGTCCAACATTTTAATGTAAGATTTATTCGTTTGGACTGAGTGTGCTGTTTTTTTGTGTGACTTCTTTCCTCCGTGTGCTTACTCTTAAATGTATCAACTAGCTGTGGGAATTTCAGAAGATCAAATTGCCAAGCAGATACCAGCCTTATATTATGCAACCTTTACCACAAGGGTTTTGGTTATAGCATGTGGGTATTTATTTACATCGTACATATGCACCATCTTCTTTTTTCATGTGCAGCACAAGGCTACGAGATGGCATCATTTGCCTATAATGGCATGGATGTGTCATTGATGCAATGCCCTCTATAGGTTTTGGGACGGTAGGAATTTGCAATGCGGAAAGGGTGCCGGCGATAGTTTGCTTACTCTTTGCGAAGGACACAGTGGGATGCCTATCATCGACTAACGAATACCTGGAGATTGTTGTTTCATATGCAGGATGTGGCTGCTGGTTGCATCATTTCTCTGGAAGCGTGGCTGTGCCGTTGATGTCGTATGCCTGTTACAACTAAGCTGGTACTCATTTTGCCGACCTCCGAAGAATGACAGGCTGAGTCAACCCACCCGGTGATATGTCAATGGCACGACAGGGGCTTGAATTCAAGACCCTAACATCTTAAGCCAGTGACCTTGACCGTGAAGGCAACATCAGGCTTTGTCTGTGGATGGGTCGCCAAGTTTAACGTCCATCCAAGGGACGGCACACACATTCATGAACTACGCTGCATGTGAAACCCCGGGGTAACAGTTTATAGCTCCCTCTACCTTCTTCCTCCGCCCTTCTGTTGGCATTTCCCCTTTCTCCTGCTGTTGCCTTTGCAGTGTTGTGTCCTGATCTGTTAAGTGACCTTGCTCTTCCATGAGCCAAGACCTTGTATAAAAATAAATTAATAATAATGCATGAGAGTACAAAATGAAATGTTATAAAGTGCGCTTTACCACCAAAAGTAAAGAAAATCAATAGATTATATATAATCTTGGAAGTTTCTGCCGTTTCTTGTGTTCTTCCCTGGCCATACAGTTCAGTAGATTCGTGATGACTAATGGCCAAAGAGGTGAACTGGTGAGACGACTTGCCCAGCTGTTCCTTAGTTAAAACAAGAATGACCGCACTGGTCACAACCTGCGACAAAAAACGTTAAACGGGCCAATTGGGAAATGTGCATTTAAAGCACTCTTAAAAGATGACAGCACGATTGGGAAACACACATTGAATGTGCTATTTAAAGTGTGTATCCTGTAAACATGCATAATTGACTCACACATGAAGAGAAAGTTGAATGGTGCACACCACTCTATCTACCACTGGACTGCATCCAATATCACAGCTTATAAAATGTCATCAAAAATGCAAAAGGGGGAGACCCCACTGCACCCCTCCCCCCGAGATCCGCCTATGATAATGCCATGTATAGAGGCAAAATATCCAAAGCAGTGCCCAAATTTTGGTGGATTAATCAGATTTTCTTGTAATGTTCTAATAACACCATAATGTTTTGGGAGTTGGGGCATTACAGTTAACGACACCTGAATTCCAACTCCACCTTTTCTAATTACCTTTCAATGTGGGCTCAGGATGGATGTGCTCAGACAAACGTGCAGACACTGAACATGTGTAACACTTTACCTGCATGAGGAATGAATCGTGACCGTACGTATGCCGAGGCTTTTTTTTGTATACTTTATTTTGTATACTTTACAATAAATAAAGTATATTTTATTTTGTATACTATCTTCTTTTTTTTGGTATACTTTATTTTGTATACTTTACAATAAATAAAGTATACTTTCTTTTGTATACTATATATATATTTTTTGTACACTTTATTTTGTATACTTTACAATAAATAAAGTATACTTTATTTTGTATACGATATTTTTTTGTATACTTTATTTTGTATACTTTACAATAAAGTATACTTTATTTTGTATACTATATTTTTTGTATACTTTATTTTGTATACTTTACAATAAATAAAGTATACTTTAATTTTGTATACTTTTTTTTTTTTCGGTGAAAGCAAACGGACTGCGGTAATTACAGTCGCTGCTGTGAATCCAATTTGCAAAAGGTTTTTTGAGGTAACCCCCTTGCAGACCATTGCCATTTCTCCTTTCAACTTAGGTTGGTATTCAGGGCACAGTGTGTTGAAGCTGCAGCTTGTCTTTGTACACCATGCCTGTTCTCCAACGAGGAATGCAGTTGTGTGTGTTTGCACGCTTCGGTAAAAAGCTGACGCTTTTATACCACATCCAAGGTCCAAAATGGATGCTTGCGATGATCCCGAATTGAAATGTTTGTGTTTAGTGCCTCCTCTCTTCATCAAGGAAAAAAGGTTCAAGCTCTAGAGACTTGGATGCAAAAGTAAGGAGAATTAGATCACTGGACAAAATCACAGACTGGTCAAACAAGTGGAACATGTCTTTCAATCCTGACAAATCTCACACTCTCACTCTGTCTCTCCGAAAAGATCGACTGGACAACCCTCCCATCTACTTTCTCAACAATCCTCTCCAAGAAGTTCTGTCGCTCAAGCTTTTGGGTCTCACTATCTGCCATGATCTTTCTTGGGAAAACCACATTTCCAAGCTGGCCTCCAAAGCCAGTCGCCGACTGGGCATCCTCCGTCGTGCGGTCCTTCCTAGGCACACCTGAGCTCCTCACCACATACAAGGCTTTCATCCGCAGCTCAATGGAATACTGTTCTCCACTATGGGCTGGTGCTCCTGCCTCACACCAAGCTCGGCTTCACGCCTTTGAAACCAAAGCTTTCAGAATCATTGGAATCTCCCGTGATGAAGCTATCTCTGAGGGCCTTTCACTCACTCACCGCAGGCAGGTAGGTGGTCTTTCTGTCTTCTACCGACTCCTCTCCGGCCTTGCTCTCCCAGCTCTCTCTGTGCTCTGTCCCCCAAATATTCCTATAGGTCGCACAAGATCTGCCAGCAACCCTCTTATGGTTAAACTGCCAAAATCAAGACTTTCTGCTCACCTTCACTCCTTCATTCCTCTTTTCTCCCGCCTCTGGAACAAACTCCCTCACTCTCTTCAATCCCACTCCACCCTCCAGGTCTTTAAAACAGCTGTTCACCACCATCTCTTATCCTCCCCCATCCAAAACCTTGATCTTTTCTACCCCCGCTAATTTCGGTCCCCTTGTGTTTTATACCTCTCCCCCCCCCCCTTCCCACGCCTCCTCCCCCCAAGCCCTCTCCCTCCCACACTTCTCCCTGCTCTCAAATGTTGTGGTTGTGTGCTTCCCCTTCTCTCCCCATCTTGTCTTCTGCTCCCTCTTTTTGTATATTTTGTTTGTCTGGTTGATTTGTTTGTGAAATAAATGTTAGCTCTTTCACGAGCCTCGATTCAGTATACATATACAAAAAAAACCGTGCCCGAACGGCGTTTCGACCACGTCAACGTGGACCTGGTGGGCCCCCTTCCCCCATCGCGGGGTTTCACACACCTGCTCACCATGGTGGACAGGACCACCAGATGGCCGGAGGCCGTTTCCCTCATTTCCACCGCCACCACCGACGTGGCGCAGGCTTTCATCGCCACCTGGGTCGCCCGTTTCGGCGCACCGGCGGACATCTCTTCGGACCGCGGTCCGCAGTTCACCTCCGAGCTGTGGGGCGCAGTCGCCCGCAACCTGGGAGTCAAGCTCCACTGTATCACGGCCTACCACCCCCAAGCCAATGGGTTGTGTGAGCGTTTTCACCGCTCCATGAAGGCCGCGCTCATGGCCGGCCTTCAGGACGACGGTTGGGCCGACCGGCTGCCGTGGGTCCTTTTGGGCCTCCGCACGGCCCCCAAGGAGGACCTCCAGGCATCCACCGCCGAGCTCGTCTACGGCCAGCCGCTACGCGTCCCTGGCGAGTTCGTGCCCGACGCTACCAGTCCCTGGTCCGCATCTCGCCAGTGCTCGGACCTCCAGGAGGCCGCCCGACGGTTTGCCCCCGTGCCAACGTCCCGCCACGGTGGCCCCCAGTCCCGCCACGGTGGACTACGTCCCCCCAGCGCTTCGCACAGCGGAGTACGTTTTCGTGCGTCATGACGCACACCGGGGGCCACTCCGGCCGCCGTACGACAGGCCCTTCCGGGTCCTGCGACGGGACGACAAGTCGTTCGTCATCGACATCGCCCGAGCGCCCTGCCCGGTTGGAGGCCGAACTGCCGGTGCAACTGGCGGCCGCCACGCCGCGCCGACCGCTTCCAACACGACGGCCGGGGCCTCCACCTGACCAGGCGTGGTGTTATTACCACGCCAGGTTCGGACAGAAGGCTCGGACATGCCGACCCCCGTGCACTTTCGGCAAGTCGGGAAACGGGCGAGCCGGCGTTCATTACCAGCCATGAGCGCCGGCCACTCGGGCAACTTGCTTTTTATCAAGGACAAAGCGTCCGGGCGGCGTTTCCTTTGTGACACCGGTGCCCAACTGAGCGTCATACCCGCCTCCGAGCAGGACAAGCAGACCCCCGTTTGCAGCCCCTCCTTCGTCGCTGCCAACGGATCGGCCATACGCACCTTCGGCCCGCGCAACGTCACCCTCTGCTTCGGCAGCCAGCGCTTTAATTGGACCTTTGTGACTGCAAGCATTCCCATGGCTTTGCTGGGCGCCGACTTCCTCTGCGCGCACGGGCTGCTGGTCGACGTCAAACGGCGTCGCCTTGTCAACGCCGAGACCTTCAGCTCCCTGGCATGCGCGATGAGCAGCTCCGTGCCGACCGAACTAGCATGCGCCCTCCCGGCGGCGAACGAGTTCGCTCGCCTGCTCGCGGAATTCCCGGCCCTCACGCGGCCGACGTTTTCGGCCGTCGCAGTGCGACATGGCATCGAGCACCACATACCCACTGCGGGCACGCCGGTCTACGCCAGAGCCCGCCACCTCGACCCGGCCAAGCTCGCCATGGCCAAAGCCGAGTTCGACGCGTTGGAGCACCTCGGCATCGTGCGGCGCTCCGATAGCGCGTGGGCCTCACCAATGCACATCGTGCCAAAGCCGGGGGGCGGATGGCGCCCGTGTGGCGACTACCGCCGCCTCAACGACGTTACCTCCCCCGACAGGTATCCGATCCCGCACATCCAAGACTTTTCCGCCCGGTTGGCGGGGCGGGTCATTTTTTCGAAAATTGACTTGATACGGGGATACCACCAGGTACCTGTCAGGCCGGCCGACGTCCCGAAAACGGCCGTCATCACGCCGTTCGGCCTGTTCGAATTCTTGAGGACTAGCCGAAACCCGTGGAACATCCACGGAAGGGAGGATGTGGTGTATGGATAGAGTGTACCATTATGGATGGCATAGGGGATTTGCTTGTCCGAGTAAGAGTTAGGAAGAAAGATCAATTTTCACTTGTGCAAAAATGCTACTCACAATGACATCGCCTGTGCGTCGGCCTGTGATTGAGCCAGAGAGTTGGCCTGTGAGTCAACTTCCTTTCCAATGTCTGCAAGAATTGAAATACTGATTGTGAATGTGTAAAATGATATGAAAGAAGAACATGCATATCAATAGACGATGCCATCGAAAAGGAGAGCAGCTGTCAATAGAAAAGGATGTCTGACTTATCAATTTGACATTATTGCACAGGAAATGACAAACAAAGAAACAGTTCATTTCCATCGGGTAATATTACGATGAGAGATCAGCCGATACCTTTATTATGTCCATCAGCATCCATGGCACTTAGAAAAAAAAACGTGGCATCAGCCAGCCGCAGCCAACTATCACGTACCATCTCGAAGTCAATGCCATCCTTTTATCTCTTCATATACAACTCACTGATCGCAACGTCACTCCATTTAACTTTATTAAAATGACGATAAAGACGTGAAACCCGTGGAACATCCACGGAATGGATATCGTTCGTCTGTTTTCAGCTCGTTATCTTTAAGCTTCCTTACGTCTCGCCACCTGCTACACCTCTCTGAGTTACGAGGATTTATGCAACGCACCCCGAGTATCGCAACGTCACTCCATTTAACTTTATTAAAATGACGATAAAGACGTTTCCTTATATATTGTTACGGACCGCGGATAAGATGTTGTTTTGCCGAGCGGATGGCGCCGCGGCCGAACAGTTACCCCGACTAACCCGATTCCTGGACGTTGGCCAAAATCGCGCCACAGGTATTCAATTTGGAAAGCTCTAAAGTGACCGAATGTAAAGAGGAAGAAGAAGACGTACAGAAGAGTAACAGGATTTATTATTTACACACACTAAGCAAAAGGAGCAGTCAAGGGAAACAGGGAAATGGAAAGGAAATACAGGGAAATACAGGCTATATACGGCTATACGGCTATATACAGGGAAAATGGAAAAAGCAGGTGACACAGTGAAAATACTTGCTTAACTATACAAGCTTAATTAACCCTGCGACAAGACAAACAAAACAAACTCACGTACACAAGAAGGATGGAATGGCAGGAATGAATGCTGGAAGGAGGAATGGGAAGGTTCAGCTGGGGCAGATGGTTCGGGTTTGATCCCGCACGGGACGTCGGCTGGACCTCGACGGCCACCGATGCCACCGCTATCTGGTTCCCGCGGGGTAACGGGTTGAAGCTGCCTGGTGGAGTCAACGCTGCTGGTGGAGCCAAAGCTGCTTCTCTGGCTCACCTCAGGACGCGTCTGCTGTCTCTGGCGCAACTCTTTCTTGGACCCTTTTTGCACAACTCTGTCTTGGTACCTTTTGCGCAACTCTTGTCATTCACCTCTCTTTGGCGCAACTCTTGTAATAGACCTTTGGCGCAACTCTTATAATTGACTTCTCGTGCAACTCTTGTAATTGACCTTGAACCTTCTCTCTCTTAATTGACTTCTCTCTCTCTCTCTGAACTTTCTCTCTCTCTCCTGCAACGGCGTCCGCGCGCGCTTATATAACGCCTCGGGCGATCAAGCCGCCGGCCTTCAGGACACGCCCATCGGTGAGCTCGCTTCGGCCCTGATTGGTGGGCACAGGCCCTCTGACTCCACCCTTGATGACGATGGGCGGGCACGCCCTTCTTCCCCGAGCTGACCATGCCGTAATGGCGGCAAATGCAGTTGGCAGTAGAAGTTTTGGGAATGGGAATGAAAGGGGATTTATCTATTTGAATTCGGTGCAATGGAGTATTAAGTTAATGGAAGACAAGGCCTTACCCTAATACACATAACAAGGAAATAACTGTCAACAAGGGGGGAAATCTATGATTGGCTAACGTGTGGTGTTTATGAACTAATTACGGGACGCACTTTGACTTTTATACATAACTGGAGCAAGGAGGGCGATACTTTACAACAATTTACACAACAACAACAACAAAAAAAAAAAACCATTCTCATATCCACAACAATATCCTCATTTCAAATGTTCAAGGGAATAAAAAAGCTTCCTTACGTCTCGCCACCTGCTACACCTCTCTGAGTTACGAGGATTTATGCAACGCACCCCGAGTATCGCAACGTCACTCCATTTAACTTTATTAAAATGACGATAAAGACGTTTCCTTATATATCCTAATTTAAAATGTTCAAGGGAATAAAAAGACCATTTGGGTCACACCACCCATATTCACACCACTCGACTGTCCAATCAGCGGACGGCTCGCTTCGCCTTCGCCCAGCAGACGCCAATACGATGGCGTCGTAAGATGGCGTCGTATCGGCCGTTAATCGGACGCTTTTGGGCCCCAACGTCGGCGAATTCAGATTTTTCGAGTATGTCTATACGTGATAAACAAAGAGCGCGGTTCGAAGATCGTAAATCCATTAGTGCCGTGGGCATCGGGTCACTGGGTGCGGCGTAAAAGGGATAACAAAGTCGAGTCCTTACGGTATTATTATATAGATGCCGTTTGGCCTCAAGAACGTGGCCCAGGCATTCCAACTGGCTTGATGGACAGCATGCTGCGCAACCTGCCATTCCTCTTCGTCTACCTGGACGACATCCTTGTCGCCAGCACGTCCCGGGCCGAACACCTCCTCCACCTCCGAACACTGTTCGGGCGCCTCAGCGAGCACGGCTTAATCGTCAACCCGGCCAATTGGCACGACGGCCATTGACTTTTTGGGCCACCACATCACCAAGAACGGGGCCGTGCCGCTGCCGACCAAGGTCGAGGCCATCACCAAGTTCCCGCGTCCCCGCTCCATCAAGGCCCTGCAGGAGGTCCTCGGCATGGTGAATTTTTATCACCGTTTCGTGCCCCGTGCTGCTCAGCTCATGCGGCCCCTTTGCGAAGCCCTCTGGGGCAAGCCGGCCAAGCATGACATCGTCTGGTCCGCGGCCATGGACGCGGCATTCACGAGCGCGAAGCGGGCCCTCACCGACGCAACGCTGCTGGCTCACCCGGTGCTTGACGCTCCCATCGCCCTCACTACGGACGCCTCCGACTACGCGGTGGGCGCTGCACATGAGCAATGGGTGAACGGGGTTTGGCAGCCACTCGCCTTTTTTAGCCGGCAACTCCGGCCGAACGAGTTAAAATACAGCACGTTTGACTGCGAGCTCCTCGGTCTGTACCTGGCCGTTCGCCATTTCCGCCACCTCCTGGAGGGCCGCCCGTTCACGGCTTTCATCGACCACAAGCCGTTGGTTTACGCAATGGCCAAAGTCACGGAGCCGTGGTCGGCCCGCCAGCAGCGCCACCTCTCCGCCGTGTCGGAATTTACCACGTACATCCGGCACGTCGCCGGCAAAGACAACGCTTTGGCTGATGTGTTGGTTCGGCGGATGTGTCGGTTTGGCGCATGTCATGGTTTGACGGATGTGTTGGTTTGGTGTATGTGTTAGTTTGGCGGATGTGTTAGTTTGGCGGATGTGTTGGTTTGGTGGATGTGTTAGTTTGGCGGATGTGTTATTTTGGCAGATGTGTTGGTTTGGTGGATGTGTTAGTTTGGTGGATGTGTTAGTTTGGCGGATGTGTTAGTTTGGTGGATGTGTTAGTTTGGCGGATGTGTTAGTTTGGCGGATGTGTTGGTTTGGTGGATGTGTTAGTTTGGCGGATGTGTTATTTTGGCGGATGTGTTGGTTTGGTGGATGTGTTAGTTTGGTGGATGTGTTAGTTTGGCGGATGTGTTGGTTTGGCGGATGTGTTAGTTTGGTGCATGTGTTAGTTTGGCGGATGTGTTGGTTTGGTGGATGTGTTAGTTTGGTGGATGTGTTAGTTTGGCGGATGTTTTATTTTGGCGGATGTGTTGGTTTGGTGGATGTGTTAGTTTGGCGGATGTGTTGGTTTGGCGAATGTGTTGGTTTGACGGATGTGTTAGTTTGACGGATGCATTGCTTTGGTGGATGTCTTGCTTTGGGGCATATGCTACTCTGGCTGATGTGTTACTTTGGCGGATGTATTGGTTTGGCAGATGTATTGGTTTGGCGGATGTATTGGTTTGGCTGATGTGTTGGTTTGGTGGATGTGTTTGTTTGGCGGATGTGTTAGTTTGGTGGATGTGTTAGTTTGACGGATGTGTTAGTTTGACGGATGTGTTCGTTTGGCGGATGTGTTCGTTTGGCGGATGTGTTAGTTTGGCGGATGTGTTAATTTGGCGGATGTGTTAGTTTGGCGGATGTATTGGTTTGATGGATGTGTTAGTTTGGCGGATGTGTTGGTTTGGTGGATGTGTTAGTTTGGCGGATGTATTCGTTTGATGGATGTGTTAGTTTGGCGGATGTATTGCTTTGATGGATGTGTTAGTTTGGCGGATGTGTTGGTTTGGTGGATGTGTTAGTTTGGCTGATGTGTTGGTTTGGTGGATGTGTTAGTTTGGCGGATGTATTGGTTTGGTGGATGTGTTGGGTTGGCTGATGTGTTGGTTTGGTGGATGTGTTAGTTTGGCGGATGTATTCGTTTGATGGATGTGTTAGTTTGGCGGATGTGTTGGTTTGGTGGATGTGTTAGTTTGGCGGATGTGTTGGTTTGATGGATGTGTTAGTTTGGCGGATGTGTTGGTTTGGTGGATGTGTTAGTTTGGCGGATGTGTTAGTTTGGTCGATGTGTTGGTTTGGCTGATGTGTTGGTTTGACGGATGTGTGCGTTTGGCGGATGTGTTAGTTTGGTGGATGTGTTAGTTTGGTGGATGTGTTAGTTTGACGGATGTGTTCGTTTGGCGGATGTGTGAGTTTGGCGGATGTGTTAGTTTGGTGGATGTGTTAGTTTGGTGGATGTGTTAGTTTGACGGATGTGTTAGATTGGCGGATGTGTTAATTTGGCGGATGTGTTAGTTTGGCGGATGTGTTAGTTTGGCGGATGTGTTAGTTTGGTGGATGTGTTAGTTTGGCGGATGTGTTAGTTTGGTGGATGTGTTAGTTTGGCTGATGTATTGGTTTGGTGGATGTGTTAGTTTGGCGGATGTGTTAGTTTGGCGGATGTGTTGCTTTGACGGATGTGTTAGTTTGGCGGATGTGTTAGTTTGGTGGATGTGTTAGTTTGGTGGATGTGTTAGTTTGGTGGATGTGTTAGTTTGGCGCATGTGTTGCTTTGACGGATGTGTTAGTTTGGCAGATGTGTTAGTTTGGTGGATGTGTTAGTTTGGTGGATGTGTTAGTTTGGTGGATGTGTTGGTTTGGTGGATGTGTTAGTTTGGCGGATGTATTGGTTTGGTGGATGTGTTGGTTTGGTGGATGTGTTGGTTTGGTGGATGTGTTAGTTTGGTGGATGTGTTGGTTTGGTGGATGTGTTAGTTTGGCGCATGTGTTGCTTTGACGGATGTGTTAGTTTGGCAGATGTGTTAGTTTGGTGGATGTGTTAGTTTGGTGGATGTGTTAGTTTGGCTGATGTATTGGTTTGGTGGATGTGTTGGTTTGGTGGATGTATTGGTTTGGCTGATGTATTGGTTTGGTGGATGTGTTAGTTTGGCGGATGTATTGGCTTGGCGGATGTATTGGTTTGGTGGATGTGTTAGTTTGGCGGATGTATTGGTTTGGTGGATGTGTTAGTTTGGCGGATGTGTTAGTTTGGCGGATGTGTTAGTTTGGCGGATGTGTTAGTTTGGCGGATGTGTTAGTTTGGCAGATGTGTTAGTTTGGTGGATGTGTTAGTTTGGTGGATGTGTTAGTTTGGCGGATGTGTTAGTTTGGCGGATGTGTTAGTTTGGCGGATGTGTTAGTTTGGCGGATGTGTTAGTTTGGCAGATGTGTTAGTTTGGCGGATGTGTTAGTTTGGCAGATGTGTTAGTTTGGTGGATGTGTTAGTTTCGTGGATGTGTTAGTTTGGCGGATGTGTTAGATTGGCGGATGTGTTAATTTGGCGGATGTGTTAGTTTGGCGGATGTGTTAGTTTGGGGGATGTGTTAGTTTGGTGGATGTGTTAGTTTGGTGGATGTGTTAGTTTGGTGGATGTGTTAGCTTGGTGGATGTGTTAGTTTGGTGGATGTGTTAGTTTGGCGGATGTGTTAGTTTGGTGGATGTGTTAGTTTGGTGGATGTGTTGGTTTGGCGGATGTATTGGTTTGGTGGATGTGTTAGTTTGGCGGATGTATTGGTTTGGTGGATGTGTTAGTTTGGCGGATGTATTGGTTTGATGGATGTGTTAGTTTGGCGGATGTGTTGGTTTGGCGGATGTATTGGTTTGATGGATGTGTTAGATTGGCGGATGTGTTAGTTTGGCGGATGTATTGGCTTGGTGGATGTGTTAGTTTGGCTGATGTATTGGTTTGGTGGATGTGTTAGTTTGGCGCATGTGTTGCTTTGACGGATGTGTTAGTTTGGCGGATGTGTTAGTTTGGCGGATGTGTTAGTTTGGTGGATGTGTTAGTTTGGCGGATGTGTTAGTTTGGCGGATGTGTTGGTTTGGTGGATGTGTTAGTTTGGCGGATGTATTAGTTTGGTGGATGTGTTAGTTTGGCGGATGTGTTAGTTTGGCGGATGTGTTAGTTTGGCGGATGTATTGGTTTGGCGGATGTGTTAGTTTGGCGGATGTGTTAGTTTGGTGGATGTGTTAGTTTGGTGGATGTGTTAGTTTGGTGGATGTGTTAGTTTGGCGGATGTGTTAGTTTGGTGGATGTGTTAGTTTGGCGGATGTGTTAGTTTGGTGGATGTGTTCGTTTGGCGGATGTGTTGGTTTGGCGGATGTGTTAGTTTGGCGGATGTGTTAGTTTGGTGGATGTGTTAGTTTGGCGGATGTGTTGGTTTGACGGATGTGTTAGTTTGGCGGATGTGTTAGTTTGGCGGATGTGTTAGTTTGGCGGATGTGTTAGTTTGGCGGATGTGTTAGTTTGGTGGATGTGTTAGTTTGGCGGATGTGTTAGTTTGGCGGATGTGTTAGTTTGGCGGATGTGTTGGTTTGGCGGATGTGTTAGTTTGGCGGATGTGTTAGTTTGGCGGATGTGTTAGTTTGGTGGATGTGTTAGTTTGGTGGATGTGTTAGTTTGGCGGATTTGTTAGTTTGGCGGATGTGTTGGTTTGGCGGATGTGTTAGTTTGGCGGATGTGTTAGTTTGGCGGATGTGTTAGTTTGGCGGATGTGTTGGTTTGGCGGATGTGTTAGTTTGGCGGATGTGTTAGTTTGGTGGGTGTGTTAGTTTGGCGGATGTGTTAGTTTGGCGGATGTGTTAGATTGGTGGATGTGTTAGTTTGGCGGATGTGTTGGTTTGACGGATGTGTTAGTTTGGTGGATGTGTTAGTTTGGCGGATGTGTTGGTTTGGTGGATGTGTTAGTTTGGCGGATGTGTTAGTTTGGCGGATGTGTTGCTTTGACGGATGTGTTAGTTTGGCGGATGTGTTAGTTTGGTGGATGTGTTAGTTTGGTGGATGTGTTAGTTTGGCTGATGTATTGGTTTGGTGGATGTGTTAGTTTGGTGGATGTGTTAGTTTGGCGGATGTGTTGGTTTGGTGGATGTGTTAGTTTGGCGCATGTGTTGCTTTGACGGATGTGTTAGTTTGGTGGATGTGTTAGTTTGGCGGATGTGTTAGTTTGATGGATGTGTTAGTTTGGTGGATGTGTTAGTTTGGCGGATGTGTTAGTTTGGTGGATGTGTTGCTTTGACGGATGTGTTAGTTTGGCGGATGTGTTAGTTTGGTGGATGTGTTAGTTTGGTGGATGTGTTAGTTTGGCTGATGTATTGGTTTGGTGGATGTGTTAGTTTGGTGAATGTGTTAGTTTGGCGGATGTGTTGGTTTGGTGGATGTGTTAGTTTGGCGCATGTGTTGCTTTGACGGATGTGTTAGTTTGGTGGATGTGTTAGTTTGGCGGATGTATTGGTTTGGTGGATGTGTTAGTTTGGCGGATGTGTTAGTTTGGCGGATGTGTTAGTTTGGCGGATGTGTTAGTTTGGTGGATGTGTTAGTTTGGTGGATGTGTTAGTTTGGCGGATGTGTTAGTTTGGTGGATGTGTTAGTTTGGTGGATGTGTTAGTTTGGCGGATGTGTTGGTTTGGTGGATGTGTTAGTTTGGCGGATGTGTTGCTTTGATGGATGTGTTAGTTTGGTGGATGTGTTAGTTTGGTGGCTGTGTTAGTTTGGCGGATGTGTTAGTTTGGTGGATGTGTTAGTTTGGCTGATGTATTGGTTTGGTGGATGTGTTGGTTTGGTGGATGTGTTGGTTTGGCGGATGTATTGATTTGGTGGATGTGTTAGTTTGGCGGATGTGTTAGTTTGGTGGATGTGTTAGTTTGGCTGATGTATTGGTTTGGTGGATGTGTTGGTTTGGTGGATGTGTTGGTTTGGCGGATGTATTGATTTGGTGGATGTGTTAGTTTGGCGGATGTGTTGGTTTGGTGGATGTGTTGGTTTGGTGGATGTGTTTGTTTGGCGGATGTGTTAGTTTGGTGGATGTGTTAGTTTGACGGATGTGTTAGTTTGACGGATGTGTTCGTTTGGCGGATGTGTTTGTTTGGCGGATGTGTTAGTTTGGTGGATGTGTTAGTTTGACGGATGTGTTAGTTTGGCGGATGTGTTCGTTTGGCGGATGTGTTAGTTTGGCGGATGTGTTAGTTTGGCGGATGTGTTAATTTGGCGGATGTGTTAGTTTGGCGGATGTATTGGTTTGATGGATGTGTTAGTTTGGCGGATGTGTTGGTTTGGTGGATGTGTTAGTTTGGCGGATGTATTCGTTTGATGGATGTGTTAGTTTGGCGGATGTATTGCTTTGATGGATGTGTTAGTTTGGCGGATGTGTTGGTTTGGTGGATGTGTTAGTTTGATGGATGTGTTAGTTTGGTGGATGTGTTAGTTTGGCTGATGTGTTCGTTTGGTGGATGTGTTGGGTTGGCTGATGTGTTGGTTTGGTGGATGTGTTAGTTTGGCGGATGTATTCGTTTGATGGATGTGTTAGTTTGGCGGATGTGTTGGTTTGGTGGATGTGTTAGTTTGGCGGATGTGTTGGTTTGATGGATGTGTTAGTTTGGCGGATGTGTTGGTTTGGTGGATGTGTTAGTTTGGCGGATGTGTTAGTTTGGTCGATGTGTTGGTTTGGCTGATGTGTTGGTTTGACGGATGTGTGCGTTTGGCGGATGTGTTAGTTTGGTGGATGTGTTAGTTTGGTGAATGTGTTAGTTTGACGGATGTGTTCGTTTGGCGGATGTGTGAGTTTGGCGGATGTGTTAGTTTGGTGGATGTGTTAGTTTGGTGGATGTGTTAGTTTGACGGATGTGTTAGATTGGCGGATGTGTTAATTTGGCGGATGTGTTAGTTTGGCGGATGTGTTAGTTTGGCGGATGTGTTAGTTTGGTGGATGTGTTAGTTTGGCGGATGTGTTAGTTTGGTGGATGTGTTAGTTTGGCTGATGTATTGGTTTGGTGGATGTGTTAGTTTGGCGGATGTGTTAGTTTGGCGGATGTGTTGCTTTGACGGATGTGTTAGTTTGGCGGATGTGTTAGTTTGGTGGATGTGTTAGTTTGGTGGATGTGTTAGTTTGGTGGATGTGTTAGTTTGGCGCATGTGTTGCTTTGACGGATGTGTTAGTTTGGCAGATGTGTTAGTTTGGTGGATGTGTTAGTTTGGTGGATGTGTTAGTTTGGTGGATGTGTTGGTTTGGTGGATGTGTTGGTTTGGCGGATGTATTGGTTTGGTGGATGTGTTGGTTTGGCGGATGTGTTAGTTTGGCGGATGTGTTGGTTTGGTGGATGTGTTAGTTTGGCGGATGTGTTGGTTTGGCGGATGTATTGGTTTGGTGGATGTATTGGTTTGGTGGATGTGTTGGTTTGGTGGATGTGTTAGTTTGGCGGATGTGTTGGTTTGGCGGATGTATTGGTTTGGTGGATGTATTGGTTTGGTGGATGTGTTGGTTTGGCGGATGTATTGATTTGGTGGATGTGTTGGTTTGGTTGATGTGTTGGTTTGGCGGATGTATTGGTTTGGTGGATGTGTTAGTTTGGCGGATGTATTGGTTTGGTGGATGTGTTGGTTTGGTGGATGTGTTGGTTTGGTGGATGTGTTAGTTTGGTGGATGTGTTGGTTTGGTGGATGTGTTAGTTTGGCGCATGTGTTGCTTTGACGGATGTGTTAGTTTGGCAGATGTGTTAGTTTGGTGGATGTGTTAGTTTGGTGGATGTGTTAGTTTGGCTGATGTATTGGTTTGGTGGATGTGTTGGTTTGGTGGATGTATTGGTTTGGCTGATGTATTGGTTTGGTGGATGTGTTAGTTTGGCGGATGTATTGGCTTGGCGGATGTATTGGTTTGGTGGATGTGTTAGTTTGGCGGATGTATTGGTTTGGTGGATGTGTTAGTTTGGCGGATGTGTTAGTTTGGCGGATGTGTTAGTTTGGCGGATGTGTTAGTTTGGCGGATGTGTTAGTTTGGCGGATGTGTTAGTTTGGTGGATGTGTTAGTTTGGTGGATGTGTTAGTTTGGCGGATGTGTTAGTTTGGCGGATGTGTTAGTTTGGCGGATGTGTTAGTTTGGCGGATGTGTTAGTTTGGCGGATGTGTTAGTTTGGCGGATGTGTTAGTTTGGCAGATGTGTTAGTTTGGCGGATGTGTTAGTTTCGTGGATGTGTTAGTTTGGCGGATGTGTTAGATTGGCGGATGTGTTAATTTGGTGGATGTGTTAGTTTGGCGGATGTGTTAGTTTGGGGGATGTGTTAGTTTGGTGGATGTGTTAGTTTGGTGGATGTGTTAGTTTGGTGGATGTGTTAGTTTGGTGGATGTGTTAGTTTGGTGGATGTGTTAGTTTGGCGGATGTGTTAGTTTGGTGGATGTGTTAGTTTGGTGGATGTGTTGGTTTGGCGGATGTATTGGTTTGGTGGATGTGTTAGTTTGGCGGATGTATTGGTTTGGTGGATGTGTTAGTTTGGCGGATGTATTGGTTTGATGGATGTGTTAGTTTGGCGGATGTGTTGGTTTGGCGGATGTATTGGTTTGATGGATGTGTTAGATTGGCGGATGTGTTAGTTTGGCGGATGTATTGGCTTGGTGGATGTGTTAGTTTGGCTGATGTATTGGTTTGGTGGATGTGTTAGTTTGGCGCATGTGTTGCTTTGACGGATGTGTTAGTTTGGCGGATGTGTTAGTTTGGCGGATGTGTTAGTTTGGTGGATGTGTTAGTTTGGCGGATGTGTTAGTTTGGCGGATGTGTTGGTTTGGTGGATGTGTTAGTTTGGCGGATGTATTAGTTTGGTGGATGTGTTAGTTTGGCGGATGTGTTAGTTTGGCGGATGTGTTAGTTTGGCGGATGTATTGGTTTGGCGGATGTGTTAGTTTGGCGGATGTGTTAGTTTGGTGGATGTGTTAGTTTGGTGGATGTGTTAGTTTGGTGGATGTGTTAGTTTGGTGGATGTGTTAGTTTGGCGGATGTGTTAGTTTGGTGGATGTGTTAGTTTGGCGGATGTGTTAGTTTGGTGGATGTGTTCGTTTGGCGGATGTGTTGGTTTGGCGGATGTGTTAGTTTGGCGGATGTGTTAGTTTGGTGGATGTGTTAGTTTGGCGGATGTGTTGGTTTGACGGATGTGTTAGTTTGGCGGATGTGTTAGTTTGGCGGATGTGTTAGTTTGGCGGATGTGTTAGTTTGGCGGATGTGTTAGTTTGGTGGATGTGTTAGTTTGGCGGATGTGTTAGTTTGGCGGATGTGTTAGTTTGGCGGATGTGTTGGTTTGGCGGATGTGTTAGTTTGGCGGATGTGTTAGTTTGGCGGATGTGTTAGTTTGGTGGATGTGTTAGTTTGGTGGATGTGTTAGTTTGGCGGATGTGTTAGTTTGGCGGATGTGTTAGTTTGGCGGATGTGTTAGTTTGGCGGATGTGTTAGTTTGGCGGATGTGTTGGTTTGGCGGATGTGTTAGTTTGGCGGATGTGTTAGTTTGGTGGATGTGTTAGTTTGGCGGATGTGTTAGTTTGGCGGATGTGTTAGTTTGGTGGATGTGTTAGTTTGGCAGATGTGTTGGTTTGACGGATGTGTTAGTTTGGTGGATGTGTTAGTTTGGCGGATGTGTTGGTTTGGTGGATGTGTTAGTTTGGCGGATGTGTTAGTTTGGCGGATGTGTTGCTTTGACGGATGTGTTAGTTTGGCGGATGTGTTAGTTTGGTGGATGTGTTAGTTTGGTGGATGTGTTAGTTTGGCTGATGTATTGGTTTGGTGGATGTGTTAGTTTGGTGGGTGTGTTAGCTTGGCGGATGTGTTGGTTTGGTGGATGTGTTAGTTTGGCGCATGTGTTGCTTTGACGGATGTGTTAGTTTGGTGGATGTGTTAGTTTGGCGGATGTGTTAGTTTGATGGATGTGTTAGTTTGGTGGATGTGTTAGTTTGGCGGATGTGTTAGTTTGGTGGATGTGTTGCTTTGACGGATGTGTTAGTTTGGCGGATGTGTTAGTTTGGTGGATGTGTTAGTTTGGTGGATGTGTTAGTTTGGCTGATGTATTGGTTTGGTGGATGTGTTAGTTTGGTGGATGTGTTAGTTTGGCGGATGTGTTGGTTTGGTGGATGTGTTAGTTTGGCGCATGTGTTGCTTTGACGGATGTGTTAGTTTGGTGGATGTGTTAGTTTGGCGGAAGTATTGGTTTGGTGGATGTGTTAGTTTGGCGGATGTGTTAGTTTGGCGGATGTGTTAGTTTGGCGGATGTGTTAGTTTGGTGGATGTGTTAGTTTGGTGGATGTGTTAGTTTGGCGGATGTGTTAGTTTGGTGGATGTGTTAGTTTGGTGGATGTGTTAGTTTGGCGGATGTGTTGGTTTGGTGGATGTGTTAGTTTGGCGGATGTGTTGCTTTGATGGATGTGTTAGTTTGGTGGATGTGTTAGTTTGGTGGATGTGTTAGTTTGGCGGATGTGTTAGTTTGGTGGATGTGTTAGTTTGGCTGATGTATTGGTTTGGTGGATGTGTTGGTTTGGTGGATGTGTTGGTTTGGCGGATGTATTGATTTGGTGGATGTGTTAGTTTGGCGGATGTGTTGGTTTGGTGGATGTGTTAGTTTGGTGGATGTGTTAGTTTGGCGGATGTGTTGGTTTGGTGGATGTGTTAGTTTGGCGGATGTGTTAGTTTGGTGGATGTGTTAGTTTGGCGGATGTGTTAGTTTGGTGGATGTGTTAGTTTGGTGGATGTGTTAGTTTGGCGGATGTGTTGCTTTGATGGATGTGTTAGTTTGGTGGATGTGTTAGTTTGGTGGATGTGTTAGTTTGGCGGATGTGTTAGTTTGGTGGATGTGTTAGTTTGGCTGATGTATTGGTTTGGTGGATGTGTTGGTTTGGTGGATGTGTTGGTTTGGCGGATGTATTGATTTGGTGGATGTGTTAGTTTGGCGGATGTGTTGGTTTGGTGGATGTGTTAGTTTGGCGCATGTGTTGGTTTGACGGATGTGTTAGTTTGGCGGATGTGTTAGTTTGGCGGATGTATTGATTTGGTGGATGTGTTAGTTTGTCGGATGTGTTGGTTTGACGGATGTATTGATTTGGTGGATGTGTTAGTTTGGCGGATGTGTTGGTTTGGTGGATGTGTTAGTTTGGTGGATGTGTTGGTTTGGCGGATGTATTGATTTGGTGGATGTGTTAGTTTGGCGGATGTGTTGGTTTGACGGATGTGTTAGTTTGGCGCATGTGTTGCTTTGACGGATGTGTTCGTTTGACGGATGTGTTAGTTTGGCGCATCTGTTGCTTTGACGGATGTGTTCGTTTGACGGATGTGTTAGTTTGGCGGATGTGTTAGTTTGGCGGATGTGTTAGTTTGGCGGATGTGTTAGTTTGGCGGATGTGTTAGTTTGGCGGATGTGTTAGTTTGGCGGATGTGTTAGTTTGGTGGATGTGTTAGTTTGGCGCATGTGTTGCTTTGACGGATGTGTTAGTTTGGCGGATGTGTTAGTTTGGCGGATGTGTTAGTTTGGCGGATGTGTTAGTTTGGCGCATGTGTTAGTTTGGCGGATGTGTTAGTTTGGCGGATGTGTTAGTTTGGCGGATGTGTTAGTTTGGCGCATGTGTTAGTTTGGCGGATGTGTTAGTTTGGCGGATGTGTTAGTTTGGCGGATGTGTTAGTTTGGCGGATGTGTTAGTTTGGCAGATGTGTTGGTTTGGTGGATGTGTTAGTTTGGTGGATGTGTTAGTTTGGCGGATGTGTTAGTTTGGCGGATGTGTTGGTTTGGCGGATGTGTTGGTTTGGTGGATGTGTTAGTTTGGTGGATGTGTTAGTTTGGCGGATGTGTTAGTTTGGCGGATGTGTTGGTTTGGTGGATGTGTTAGTTTGGCGGATGTGTTGGTTTGGCGGATGTGTTGGTTTGGTGGATGTGTTAGTTTGGTGGATGTGTTAGTTTGGCGGATGTGTTAGTTTGGCGGATGTGTTAGTTTGGTGGATGTGTTAGTTTGGCGGATGTGTTAGTTTGGCGGATGTGTTAGTTTGGCGGATGTGTTAGTTTGGCGGATGTGTTAGTTTGGCGGATGTGTTAGTTTGGCGGATGTGTTAGTTTGGCGGATGTGTTAGTTTGGCGGATGTGTTAGTTTGGTGGATGTGTTAGTTTGGTGGATGTGTTAGTTTGGCGGATGTGTTAGTTTGGCGGATGTGTTAGTTTGGCGGATGTGTTAGTTTGGCGGATGTGTTAGTTTGGCGGATGTGTTAATTTGGTGGATGTGTTAGTTTGGCGGATGTGTTAGTTTGGTGGATGTGTTAGTTTGGCGGATGTGTTAGTTTGGCGGATGTGTTAGTTTGGCGGATGTGTTAGTTTGGCGGATGTGTTAGTTTGGCGGATGTGTTAGTTTGGTGGATGTGTTAGTTTGGCGGATGTGTTAGTTTGGCGGATGTGTTAGTTTGGCGGATGTGTTAGTTTGGTGGATGTGTTAGTTTGGTGGATGTGTTAGTTTGGCGGATGTGTTAGTTTGGTGGATGTGTTAGTTTGGCGGATGTGTTAGTTTTGTGGATGTGTTAGTTTGGCGGATGTGTTAGTTTGGCGGATGTGTTGGTTTGGCAGATGTTTTGGTTCGGCTGATGTGTTGGTTTGGTGGATGTGTTGGTTTGGCGGATGTGTTGGTTTGTTGGAGGTATAAGTTCGGCGGATGTGTTGGTTTGGCGGATGTGTTGATTTGGCGGATGTGTCGGGTTGGCGCCACTCAGCCCTAAGCTGATTAGCTGACTTGGTACGGCCATTGCGGACTAATCGGTGCAGCTGGCGATCATCCCTCCTTGTGGTTCTGCGGGGACGTCCTGTCCTCGGTATTGGAGTAGGGACACCCCTCTGAGCATTTCGTTTCAGGATCTTTGACACCTGACCTTGAGTGATGCCATACTGCCGAGCAATAGCACGCTGTTTCATGCCGTAATTTCGTAAAGCCACCACTCCATGACAAACAGCTTTGTCGAGTTGACGGACCATCTCCAGAGGAAGTGGCAATAACCTTTGGAGACGTGCAGCAGTTGTTTTCCACTAATACAGAACGCAACAACTCTTGTATACCTGACTGTGAAGCTAATCATCAAATGCACCTGTCCGTACATTTTGCCACGCCACCTGTGATATAATCCTGTTGTTGACTTCTTGCTGTGACAGACAATCAGTGACATGGTTCTTTTAACAAATAAATCACCAAAGTGTAAAAGAAACTCACCAGATTGATATACTGAGTTAAGAAAGTAAACCCAAGTCAAGAAAAAAAAAATTCCATTTTAAATGCCAAGTCTGTATATACAGTGCATTCAGAAAGTATTCAGACCCCTTCACTTTTTTTCACATTTTGTTATGTTGCAGCCTTATGCTGAAATCGTTTAAATTCATTTTTCCCTCATCAATCTACACTCAATACCCCGTAATGACAAAGAGAAAACAGGATTTTAGAAAGTTTTGCAAATTTATTAAAAAGAAAAAATTAAAATATCACATTGACATAAGTATTCAGACCCTTTGCTATGACACTTGAAATTTAGCTCAGGTGCCTCCCATTTCTCTTGATCACCTTTGGGATGTTTCTACACCTTGATTGGAGTCCACCTGTGGTAAATTCAATTGATTGGACATGATTTGGAAAGGTACACACGTGTCTATATAAGGTCTCACAGCTGACAATACAAATCAGAGCAAAAACCAGGCCATGTGGTCGAAGGAACTGCCTGCAGAGCTCAGAGACAGGATGTGTCGAGGCACAGATCTGGGAAAGCCTACAAAAAAATCTCTGCTGCATTGAAGGTTCCCAAGAGCACAGTGGCCTCCATTATTCTTAAATGGAAGAAGTTTGGAACAACCAGGACTCTTCCTAGAGCTGGCCGCCCGGCCAAACTGAGCAATCGGGGGAGAAGGGCCTTGGTAAGAGATGTGACCAAGAACCCGATGGTCACTCTGGCTGAGCTCCAGAGATCCTGTGTGAAGATGGGAGAAACTTGCAGAAGTCACTGCAACACTCCAACCATCACTGCAACAACCATCACTGCAACACTCCACCGATCTGGGCTTTATGGCAGAGTGGCCAGACGGAAGCCTCTCCTCAGTGAAAGACACGTGAAAGCCCGCTTGGAGTTTGCAAAAAAGTGCCAAAAGAACTCTCAGACTGTGAGAAACAAGTTTCACTTGCTTGGCTCGCTTCATACTAGCTCGGCTCGCTACGCTTTGATACAGAGGTACGGGCTTGTTTTACCTGAGGATAATGACTGTACCTGAGGTGCTGTGTTGTCATGATTTACACCAATCATAATACAAACAATTATTTTGCACAAATGTATTTGTAGTGTTTGTGATATTACATTTTTTTATCAGCAATTTAAGTTGAAGATTTTGGTTGGAAAAAAAACAACAATTCAAAAAATAACCCCTCAGCACATACATACGGGAGGGGTAGGTGCAGACTGGAAGTTTGGGACGATTACACCTCACCACCACAAAATAAAAACACCTCACCACCACGAAATAAAAACACCTCACCACCACGAAATAAAAACACCTCACCACCACGAAATAAAAACACCTCACCACCACGAAATAAAAACACCTCACCACCACAAAATAAAAACACCTCACCACCACAAAATAAAAACACCTCACCACCATGTAAGTAAAAGCACCTCACCACAATGAAATAAAAACACCTCACCACCACGTAAGTAAAAACACCTTACCACTACGTAATTAAAAACACATCACCAACACGTAATTAAAAACACCTCACCACCACGAAATTAAAAACACCTCATCGCCATGTAGTTAAAAACACCTCACAACCATGTAATTCAAAACACCTCACCACCATGAAATTCAAAACACCTCACCACAACATAATTAAAAACACCTCACCACAATGTAGTCAAAAACACCTCACCAACACATAACTAAAAACACCTCACCACGACGTAATTAAAGACACCACACCACGTGATTCAAAACACCTCACCACCACATAATTAAAAACACCTCACCACTATGTAATTAAAAACACCTCACCAACACATAACTAAAAACACCTCACCACCACGTGATTCAAAATACCTCACAACAACATAATTAAAAACACCTCACCACCACGTAATTAAAAACACATCACCACCACATAATTAAAAACACCTTACCCCCATGTAGTTAAAAACACCTCACAACCATGAAATTCAAAACACCTCACACAACATAATTAAAAACACCTCACCACCATGTAGTCAAAAACACCTCACCACCACGTAATTAAAGACACCACCACCACGTGATTAAAAACACCTCACCGCAACATAATTAAAAACACCTCACCACCACGTAGTTAAAAACACCTCACCACCACGTGATTCAAAACACCTCACCACAGCATAATTAAAAACACCTCACCACCACGTTGTTAAAAACACCTCACCACCACGTAATTCAAAACACCTCAGCCCCATGTAATTCAAAACACCCCACCACCACGTGATTAAAAAGGCTTCACCGCAATGGAAACAAAAGTTTGAGGGAGTAGTTCAGTGACAACTCAGACAGTTTTTTTTTTTTTTTTGGGATACAAGATCGAGGCTCATGTAAGAGCTAACATTAATCATGAAAAAAAAACGGACACACAAAACATACAATAAAGTGAGCGCGAGACAAGATGGGGAGAGAGAGGGAAGCACACAAATACAACAGCAGAGAACAGGGACATCGGAAGATCTGTGGGAGGGTGAGGGCTTGGGGGGGGGAGGAGGCATGGGAAGGCGGATGGGGTGGGGGGGGGGAGGGGTGAGAGAGGCATAAAACACATGGACACTGCTCGGACTTCCAGGAAATAAGTTGGTATTTCAAAAAAGTGGATCTGGGGTGAATTAACGGGGGTAGAAAAATAACTGCTAGTGAATTGGTGAATTGGTGTGAAATGTGGTGAATGTGAAAATGGTGAATTAACTGCCAAGATATGTAGATATATATAGAGTTGACAGAACCTGGCCCATCGTGCCCACCGGATGGCAGCGGCACATTTTTGACGCCCTCCACGGCCTTTCCCACCCGGGCCGGAAAGTATCACAGAAGCTCGTGGCAGCAAAGTTCGTCTGGCAAGGGCTCCATAAGAACGTCCGCGACTGGGCCAATGCCTGTGTCGCCTGCCAGCATGCGAAGGTCCACCGGCACACCCAGGCCCCATTGGCACCATTCGACGTGCCCGCGCGGCGCTTCGACCACGTCAATGTGCAACTGGTGGGACCCCTTCCCTCCTCGCGGGGCTTCACCCACCTCCTCACGATGGTGGACAGGACCACCAGGTGGCCGGAGGCCGTCCCGCTGGCATCAACAACATCCGCCGATGTGGCGCAGGCCTTCGTTGGCACTTGGATTGCCCGTTTCGGTGCGCCCTCGGACATCTCCTCCGACAGAGGCCCGCAATTCAACTCCGAGCTTTGGGGCACGGTCGCCCAGGCCTTGGGGGTCAAGCTTCACCGCACCACGGCCTACCACCCCCAAGCCAATGGCTTGTGCGAGCGGTTCCACCGCTCGATGAAGGCCGCTCTCAGAGCTGGCCTCCAGGACGACGGTTGGGCCGACAGGCTTCTGTGGGTCCTATTGGGCCTCCGAATGGTCCCGAAAGAGGACCTCCAGGCTTCCACCGCCGAGCTGGTCTACGGCCAGCCACTGCGCGTGCCGGGCGAATTCATCCCTGACGCCACCGGCCCCTGGTCCGCGGCTCGCCAACGCTCGGACCTCCAGGAGGCCGCCAGGAGATTTGCCCCCGTGCCCACGTCCCACCACGGCTGCCCCCAACCCCACGTCCCCCCAGCACTTCGCACTGCGGAGTACGTTTTTATCCGGCACGACGCACACCGGGGACCGCTCCGGCCACTGTACGATGGACCTTTCCGGGTCCTGAAGAGGGACGACAAGTCATTCATCGTCGACATCGGTGGCAAGCCGGACCGCATCTCCGTGGACCGCCTCAAGCCGGCCCATTTGGACCTCGACCAACCTCCACGGTTGGCCCTTCCTCCACGACGGGGCCATCCCCCGTCAACCAAGCCCCCTGCCCGACCATCCACCGCCACGCTGCCGACCACCCCCACACGAATCGCCAGGGGTCGTTTCGGCCGGGTCATCAGGACCCCCCTCAAACTGACTCTCCCGGTGCAGGTTAATTCTGGGGGGGCGCATGTAGCGGTTACCGGAAGCATGACACAATTACCGTGCACCGGCCGATGACGCAACCGGCGAGCGGTCACGTGTCCGGACTCGCCCGGGCGTGTCCAGACTTGCCCTTCTCGGGCGAACACTTGCCTTGCATACCACGCCCCGTTGGGAGGCGTGACTTACCTATTTTGCATACCACACCCCGCCTGAGAGGCGTGGCTTTTGTGTGTTCAGTTTGCGATATAAATTGCCGCCCGTTCGAGGGGCGGTTTCAGTGTGCTTTTCAGTTCTTTGGTTTTGAGCTAAATAAATTAAATAGCTCGGCGAAACTTCGTTCCTGTGTCGTCCATTTTGTCTGGCTTTATCGTGCGAGCACAGCTCCCACAATATTGCATTTTATAAACAATTGAAGTTGAAGATTTAAATTGAAAAAAAAAATGTTTTCAAAAATATTTTCAAATTTTTTTAAAAAATAATTTTTCTAAAAAATTCAAAACAAATACCCTTAGGAAATACCCACGGGAGAGATAGGTGCATACCAGAAGCTTGGTACGATAATACACAAAAGTGATATATATATATCTATATATATATATCATTTAATAAATAATATGCATATATATATATATATATAATTGAATGAATAATGTATACACATATATAAATATTTACATATATATTTACTAAATACACACCTAAATTATTTTGCACATAATCAGCATGTCGTGACGAATCTGTAGTGTTAAATTGAGGAATGTTCATTTTTATGGCCTCGCTGCAAACTTGGGGAAACCCAAAAATTACAGTGAACGTCACGTGATCACGTGACATGCAGCGAGCTGCGCTTCCGCGTGGCGCCATGTTATCGTGTGATCGCCAGAATGTCGCGTCGAACGCGAACCAGAGGCAGAACCTGAACCATGTCCCGGGCCCGAACCTGAACCATGTCCCGGGCCCGAACCCGTGCCGCCGGCAACTCCGTCCTACTCACGTTTCACCTGCCAGGTACCTTCATCATGTGAGTTCCCTGCGAGGAGACGAGAGTGCTCTACTTCTGGTAGTTACGGACTTCTGGATCATTTATTTGTACGTGATCTGTTCGTGCAAAGGTCACTTGTATGACCTTTGAAGACTCGTTAATTACTCATACACGAGTCGTACTCGTATACCGCAGGACTCGTGTGCGACGGGATGTTTCTCGTTCATGACGTATTTACATCTTTCTTTCTGTACCATATACTCGTCACGTGACTCCAGTTTGTTTTAAAGAACACCACAAGAGTTCATGGTAATCCGGTGGAATGCGCATCCACAATGTCCTGAACTTCAACATGGGACGTGTCATGGAGGTGAGGGATTTGAAACCCACCGTCCACTAGTAAAACAACATGTATAAGGTTTTAATTATAAAGTGTTATTTTGATAAACGTTGATGCACCATTAGTGATGTTGTGCAGTGTAAACAAAACGACCTCTTCGAATCTCGGTTTGTTTCCATCTCTTGCGTCGAATCTCGGTTTGTTTCCATCTCTTGCGTCGAATCTCGGTTTGTTTCCATCTCTTGCGTCGAATCTCGGATTGTTTCCATCTCTTGTGTCGAATCTCGGTTTGTTTCCATCTCTTGCGTCGAATCTCGGTTTGTTTCCATCTCTTGCGTCGAATCTCGGTTTGTTTCCATCTCTTGTGTCGAATCTCGGTTTGTTTCCATCTCTTGTGTCGAATCTCTGTTTGTTTCCATCTCTTGCGTCGAATCTCGGATTGTTTCCATCTCTTGCGTCGAATCTCGGTTTGTTTCCATCTCTTGTGTCGAATCTCGGTTTGTTTCCATCTCTTGCGTCGAATCTCGGTTTGTTTCCATCTCTTGCGTCGAATCTCGGTTTGTTTCCATCTCTTGTGTCGAATCTCGGTTTGTTTCCATCTCTTGTGTCGAATCTCTGTTTGTTTCCATCTCTTGCGTCGAATCTCGGATTGTTTCCATCTCTTGCGTCGAATCTCGGTTTGTTTCCATCTCTTGTGTCGAATCTCGGTTTGTTTCCATCTCTTGTGTCGAATCTCTGTTTGTTTCCATCTCTTGCGTCGAATCTCGGATTGTTTCCATCTCTTGCGTCGAATCTCGGTTTGTTTCCATCTCTTGTGTCGAATCTCGGTTTGTTTCCATCTCGTGTCGAATCTCGGTTTGTTTCCATCTCTTGTGTCGAATCTCGGTTTGTTTCCATCTCTTGTGTCGAATCTCGGTTTGTTTCCATCTCTTGTGTCGAATCTCGGTTTGTTTCCATCTCTTGTGTCAAATCTCGGTTTGTTTCCATCTCTTGCGTCGAATCTCGGATTGTTTCCATCTCTTGCGTCGAATCTCGGTTTGTTTCCATCTCTTGTGTCGAATCTCGGTTTGTTTCCATCTCTTGTGTCAAATCTCGGTTTGTTTCCATCTCTTGCGTCGAATCTCGGTTTGTTTCCATCTCTTGTGTCGAATCTCGGTTTGTTTCCATCTCTTGTGTCAAATCTCGGATTGTTTCCATCTCTTGTGTCAAATCTCGGTTTGTTTCCATCTCTTGTGTCGAATCTCGGTTTGTTTCCATCTCTTGTGTCGCATCTCGGTTTGTTTCCATCTCTTGTGTCGAATCTCGGATTGTTTCCATCTCTTGTGTCGAATCTCGGATTGTTTCCATCTCTTGTGTCGAATCTCGGTTTGTTTCCATCTCTTGTGTCGAATCTCGGTTTGTTTCCATCTCGTGTCGAATCTCGGTTTGTTTCCATCTCTTGTGTCGAATCTCGGTTTGTTTCCATCTCTTGCGTCGAATCTCGGTTTGTTTCCATCTCTTGTGTCGAATCTCGGTTTGTTTCCATCTCTTGTGTCGAATCTCGGTTTGTTTCCATCTCTTGCGTCGAATCTCGGATTGTTTCCATCTCTTGTGTCGAATCTCGGTTTGTTTCCATCTCTTGTGTCGAATCTCGGTTTGTTTCCATCTCTTGTGTCGAATCTCGGTTTGTTTCCATCTCTTGTGTCGAATCTCGGTTTGTTTCCATCTCTTGTGTCGAATCTCGGTTTGTTTCCATCTCTTGCGTCGAATCTCGGTTTGTTTCCATCTCTTGTGTCGAATCTCGGTTTGTTTCCATCTCTTGTGTCGAATCTCGGATTGTTTCCATCTCTTGTGTCGAATCTCGGTTTGTTTCCATCTCTTGTGTCGAATCTCGGTTTGTTTCCATCTCTTGTGTCGAATCTCGGATTGTTTCCATCTCTTGTGTCGAATCTCGGTTTGTTTCCATCTCTTGTGTCGAATCTCGGTTTGTTTCCATCTCTTGTGTCGAATCTCGGATTGTTTCCATCTCTTGTGTCGAATCTCGGTTTGTTTCCATCTCTTGTGTCGAATCTCGGTTTGTTTCCATCTCTTGCGTCGAATCTCGGATTGTTTCCATCTCTTGCGTCGAATCTCGGTTTGTTTCCATCTCTTGCGTCGAATCTCGGTTTGTTTCCATCTCGTGTCGAATCTCGGTTTGTTTCCATCTCTTGTGTCGAATCTCGGTTTGTTTCCATCTCTTGTGTCGAATCTCGGTTTGTTTCCATCTCTTGTGTCGAATCTCGGTTTGTTTCCATCTCTTGTGTCAAATCTCGGTTTGTTTCCATCTCTTGCGTCAAATCTCGGATTGTTTCCATCTCTTGTGTCAAATCTCGGTTTGTTTCCATCTCTTGTGTCGAATCTCGGTTTGTTTCCATCTCTTGCATCGAATCTCGGTTTGTTTCCATCTCTTGTGTCGAATCTCGGTTTGTTTCCATCTCTTGTGTCGAATCTCGGATTGTTTCCATCTCTTGTGTCGAATCTCGGTTTGTTTCCATCTCTTGTGTCGAATCTCGGTTTGTTTCCATCTCTTGTGTCGAATCTCGGTTTGTTTCCATCTCTTGTGTCGAATCTCGGATTGTTTCCATCTCTTGTGTCGAATCTCGGTTTGTTTCCATCTCTTGTGTCGAATCTCGGTTTGTTTCCATCTCTTGTGTCGAATCTCGGTTTGTTTCCATCTCTTGTGTCGAATCTCGGATTGTTTCCATCTCTTGTGTCGAATCTCGGTTTGTTTCCATCTCTTGTGTCGAATCTCGGTTTGTTTCCATCTCGTGTCGAATCTCGGTTTGTTTCCATCTCTTGTGTCGAATCTCGGATTGTTTCCATCTCTTGCGTCGAATCTCGGTTTGTTTCCATCTCTTGCGTCGAATCTCGGTTTGTTTCCATCTCTTGCGTCGAATCTCGGTTTGTTTCCATCTCTTGTGTCGAATCTCGGTTTGTTTCCATCTCTTGTGTCGAATCTCGGTTTGTTTCCATCTCTTGTGTCGAATCTCGGTTTGTTTCCATCTCTTGTGTCGAATCTCGGTTTGTTTCCATCTCTTGTGTCGAATCTCTGTTTGTTTCCATCTCTTGTGTCGAATCTCGGTTTGTTTCCATCTCTTGTGTCGCATCTCGGTTTGTTTCCATCTCTTGTGTCGAATCTCGGATTGTTTCCATCTCTTGTGTTGAATCTCGGTTTGTTTCCATCTCTTGTGTCGAATCTCGGATTGTTTCCATCTCTTGTGTCGAATCTCGGTTTGTTTCCATCTCTTGTGTCGAATCTCGGTTTGTTTCCATCTCTTGTGTCGAATCTCGGTTTGTTTCCATCTCTTGTGTCGAATCTCGGTTTGTTTCCATCTCTTGTGTCGAATCTCGGTTTGTTTCCATCTCTTGTGTCGAATCTCAGTTTGTTTCCATCTCTTGTGTCGAATCTCGGTTTGTTTCCATCTCTTGCGTCGAATCTCGGTTTGTTTCCATCTCTTGCGTCGAATCTCGGTTTGTTTCCATCTCTTGCGTCGAATCTCGGTTTGTTTCCATCTCTTGTGTCGAATCTCGGTTTGTTTCCATCTCTTGTGTCGGTTCATCACGCAAATCAAATGTGTCAAAATCATAACAACGTCTTTTCCTTGTTTCATCTGAAATGCCAAATGATGACGACAGGTATCACATTGAAATAACTGCTTCGATTCAGGTATGTACGGTATATCAGCAAATGTGACTCAAAGAAATGAAAGTTGAAATTTCCATCGTTCTTCGGCGGTCCCGGGGCTCCGAGGAGGGGCGAATGTCCGTGGTGCTGAAGGGGGGCGAACGTGGAGGGGCGAACGCCCGGGGTGCTGAAGGGGGGCGGGACGGGCAATGGTTGGGGCTCCGAAGGGGGGCGAATGCCCGGGGTGCTGAAGGGGGGCGGGAGGGGCAATGGTTGGGGCTCCGAGAGGGGGCGGGACGGGCAATGGTTGGGGCTCCGAAGGGGGGCGAATGTCCATGGTGCTGAATGGGGGGCAATGGCCGGGGTTCCGAAGGGGGGCGATCGTCTGTGGTGCTTAAGGGGGGCGAACACCCGGGGTGCTGAAGGGGGACGAACGTGGGGGGCAATGTCCGGGGCACCAAAGGGAGGGGGGCGAATGTCCGTGGTGCTGAAGGGGGGCGAACGTGGGGGGGGAAACCTCCCGGGGTGTTGAAGGGGGGCGAACGTGGGGGGCAATGGCCGGAGCGCCGAGGGGGAGGGGGGCAATGTCCGTGGTGCTGAATGGGGGTGAACGCCCAGGGCACCAAAGGGGGGCGAAAACCCGAGGCGCCGAAGGGTGAATGTCCGGGGCACCGAAGGGAGGGGGAAGGGGGGCCAATGCCCGGGTGCCGAAGGTCTTTCCATGGCAGGTCCAAAGCATGACAGACGCATATCATCTATAAATCAAATCTTACACATGACACAAATTTCGTAACTTGTTCAAAACTTACGGTATCGATTTATTTTGTATCGAGAAATCTCGGCTCATGGAGGAGTTAAACAACAGAGGGCAACAGGTTCACTCTATCTATAGTTACTCCATCTGATGACTCTTCAGACATGGATTATCTGCTGTCCTCCCACCACAGTTCTCTCTTTCTATAGACAATGCTTGAGGGGTAGGGGGGTGAGGGTCGAGAGGGGGAGGGAGGGGGGCGGTGTGGTGGACCCCACAAATATATAATTGTTTGTTACAGAAAGACACACAAAGGCAGCAACACTCTGTGGGTTCTGTGGGTGGGGGGCAGGAGCAGGGGCTGTGGAGAAGGGGGTTATAAACATGTACTGCAATATGACCACCAGGAAGTGAGCTATTCATAGTACTGTTAAAGCCAAGGAGGAAGAGCTCAGGGAAGGAGACAGACCGTGTGTTGCGATCGCCTTGGGTGAGAAAGATTTGTCACACAGATAACATCAGGAGATGCATCGGTGACTGGACCAGAGGAGCCTTCTGATGTGAAAAGACCCACAGAATGATAGAGTGGATTAACAGAGACTGGAGGGTGGGGGTGGGGGAAGGGGGGGTGGGTGAGAGGAGAAATAGGGGAGACGAATGGCAGGGGCAGGGGGGGGGGGGTGGCACGGTTATTGGTGGGTGGAGGGGTAGGGGTAGGGGCTGATGGGTAGGGGCTGGAAAACTGAGAGTTGGGGCCAAAAGGTGTAGGGAAGGAGGGGGGGTGGGGGGGGGGGGGTATGTATGGAAGTTGTTTGTGGGATGCAAACATTTACATCAACCTGATGCTCACTTTTGTATCCCAATCACAAACCTCATGTGCATTTATGCACCCACGTGCTTGGCCTAAAGAAAACATCAAAAGCTGGACGTATAGAAAAATGCATCGTTTTGCCCTTTCTTAAACTGCATTGTTGGGGTAACAGTTCGGTCAGACAGGTAACATTTCACTCACTGCTAAAACCTGCCATAAACATGCTGCAATGTCAAGGATATATACACATCCTGAAACACGTGATGCGTGCGTCCATGTTGCATTGGATGTGCGGCCTGTTATGATTTACCTAAGCGCGATGACAACGTCACTAACTTTCAGGCTTTGTCTTCTCCAAGACGTGATGGACTTGCAGTTGAGTGGCATGAAGATGGAGCCTGTGTGGCCGCTCTCCGTGGATGAAGGCTATGGCACCTGGGAGCCCAACCCACAGAGTCTACATGACCCACCACAGGGTTGGTCATGCACCACACTTGGTTGGTTGTGAACCACACACACGAGTCGGCTTCATGGTTGGCCACTTGTGATTCCCCACACTGTGGACTTTTCACATCCAAAATTATGTTGAACTTCATTTGTGCTTCTTTACCTTCCGCCATTGAAGGTGGACGGAGGTTATGTTTTCACCCCTGTCTGTCTGTCTGTCTGTCTGTGAGCAGGATATCTCAAAAGTTATGGATGGATTCTGCTGAAATTTGGTGGACAGGTTGAGTGTGCGACAAGGACAAATTGATTCAATTTTGGTGAAGATCCAGATTTGAGTATTTTTAAATTGTTTAAGTGATTCTTCACCATTGAGAGATGAGGCCAAAATGATACATCGCATGATATCTCAAAAAGTTGTGGATGGATTATGACAAAACTTGGAACAAAGCCGATTACATATTGGTTAAGTTCCAGATCCAAATCCGGCCTGCCAGTGGGATACAAAATGTAAACTGTTCAGCCTGGTGGAGGTATGCTCTCTACCGAGTGCTGTCATAGTTTTAAAGGTGTCTAAGCTCTAAATCTAAGGCATGGGATTTCAACCTGGGATCCCAGCAGCATGAGCTATGAGCTCAGGAGCAGCAAACGGGCCCATGTCAAATAGTTATTCCCTCTAGGCCCTTGTTATTGTGTTCAAAAGTACACTGATTTATTTATTTATTACCTCCACCACCAAAGGCAGACGGAGGATATGTCTTCACCCCTGTCTGTCTGTCCTATTTGTTTGTGAGCAGGATATCTCAAAAAGTTATGGACGGATTTGGATGAAACTAGGTGCACAGGTTGTGTGTGTGACGAGGAAGAATCGACTCGATTTTGGTGAAGATCTGAATATGGATTCGGATGCGAGAATTATTTAATTTTCCAAGTGATTCTTCACCATTGGTAGATTGGGCTAAAACCGATACATAGCACGATATCTCAAAAGGTTATGGACGGATTTGGATGAAATTTGGTGCACAGGTTGTGTGTGTGACAAGGAAGAATCGATCCGATTTTGGTGAAGATCTGAATATGGATTCGGATACGAGAATTATTTAATTATTTCAAGTGATTCTTCACCATTGGTAGATCGGGCTAAAACCGATACATAGCAGAATATCTCAAAAAGTTATGGACGGATTTGGATGAAACTTGGTGCACAGGTTGTGTGTCGGGAAAAGACTAATTGATTTGATTTGGGTGAAGATCAGGACCCAAATACGATTTTTTTTAAATGTGATATCTCACCATTTAGAGATAGGGCTAAAAACAATATATGGCGTGATATCTCAAAACATTGTGAACGGATTCGGACGATAATTGGTGGACAAGTTTCGTGTGTGAGGACGAATTAATTACATTTTGGTGAATATCCTGATCTGGCCTATCAGCGGGATACAAAACATAAACTGTTCAGCCTGGCAGAGGTATGCACTCTACCGAGTGCCATTCTAGTCTCTAGCTTGATTGCTCGTTGCATCATTTATTGGGATGTGTCTGTGTCAGAGATACAGCACCCACTGTAGTTTTTATTATTTATTTTTTTGTATACAACATCGAGGCTCCTGTAAGAGCTGACATTAATGACAAAAAAAAAACGTAAACCATCACATAAAACATAATTATAATAAAGGGAGCGGGAGACAAGATGGGGAGAGAGAGGGAAGCACACAAGTACAACATTTGAGAGCAGGGACATCGGGAGGTCTGTGGGAGGGAGAGGGCTTGGGGGGGGGGGGGGGGAGGAAGGAGGCATGGGAAGGTGGGGGGGTGGGGGGTGGGAGAGGTATAAAACACATGGACACTGCTCGTGTTAGTTAATGTTAGTTAATGAAATTTAATGTATGCATAGTGCATACTACTGTATTTATACATCACCGTTGAAATTCAAAGGCATTTATGCAATGGCTGTGTCTTATTGCAGACGTGGTTTTGGACGACACCGATGTGGATCAGCACGTTGAGACTGAAATTTTCCATTGTCCTTCACCATCTTGGCTTGGAAAAACTGAAAGTATTAAACTTCTTTCTTGGATTCTAATTTCCAAACCAATGCTGCCAGAGATATCTGAACTCTTCCTATCTCGCAGGGTCTTTGCCTTACTTGCATCCTACATGTCCCATCTCATGTCCAATGCGCCAAAGACGCTACCTCTCGTGCACCCCCCCCCCCTCCCTCCCCCTCCCTCCCCCTCCCGGCTTCCGATGCACCCAACTTCCTGTCCAATGTGCCCAACGTCCTGTCACCCTCCCCTGGATTCCAGCCGGTACCTAGCGAACCTGCTGTTGTCCTGCCGGCAACCTTCATGCCCGCCGTCTCGCCCTGATGGTGCTCTGCATTCCCCTTGTACCCTGCCAGTGTCCTGTGTTCTCCTTTGCACACCAAGTCTATGACATTATCTGTTTTACTTTTTACCTCTCGATTTGTGTTACTCATGTTGCCGTTCAGCAATACGCAGATGGCAGTGGTGTATGTTGTCCCAGGTGTGACTTTCCTGCCCATTAATGCTCACCCCTAACACGGCAAATGTAATCACATCTCTTCACGTGGAGATAGTTTGGGAAATTGTAAATAATCGTCCAATACAATTTGCGGCATTGAATGTTTGGACCACTTGAAGAACAATGGAATAGTGTTAAGTTTACCAAATCCTGAAATGGCTGCATACCTGTCTCAAGGAGTTATATCTATGGTATTGCGGCACATCTACATTCTGAGCCAGTGTGTAGCAGGAGAGTATTTTGAGAAATACTTCAATCTTCAATCGACAACCTCACTCTCTTCAATCCCACTCCATCCTCCAGGTCTTTAAAACATCTGTTCACCACCATCTCTTATGTTCCCCCATCCAAAACCTTGATCTTTTCTACCCCCGTTCATTCACCCCAGATCCTCTTTTTTTGAAATTCAAACTTCTTTCCTGAAAGTCCTAGCAGTGTCCATTTGTTTCTACCTCTCCCACCCCAATCCTCTTTCGATGCCTCCTCCACCCCAAGCCTTCTCCCTCCCACAGATCTCCCGATGTTTTTGTTCTCTACTGTTGTACTTGTGTGCTTCCCTCTTTCTCCCCATCTTATCTCCCGCTCCCTTTATCATATGTTTTATGTGCCCGTTTTTTTTTTTTGTGATTAATGTTAGCTCTTACATGAGCCTCGATCTTGTATCCAAAAAAAAAAAAAAAAAAGTGGTGAATGTTCATCGTCCCCACCATGCATCTTTTGATTTTCTTGAATGAAATGCGCACGTCAACCTTGAATGATCCTCATATCGATTTTGCTAATCTTGGTTTTTTTTTTCAGGTTTTGCTTCTGCAGTGAAAGAAGAGAGACTGACAAATCACTCAGACGGGCTAGAAAATGATCCGACCTATCAGGTTCGAGAAAATTCAGCAATCAAGCTGGAGAAGTCCAATGGGCTGCTCTTCGCAGAGGAAAATGGCATGGAGCTGAACGTACATGATTTTCGGGTACAAGGAGATGGTGTTGCTGATTGTGAACCTCCGATATGTCGTGATACGGAGCGACGTAATGCTTGGTATCAGTCACGTGGGACTCAGACGTGGAGTTGGGATTTTTGTGAAAGTGCGGGCAAATGCATCACATTGCCAGTGGCACTATGCCAGACTGACGTGAGTATCACTGCTGGAACAAAGAAAGAGGTCAATGGGCACATGGAACCAAAAGAGAAACGAAAAGATCCATTGTTTTCGGTGTCCAAACCAACACCATTCTTTCAGACAGGATCTCCTAGCCTGCAGAAACCTCAGGACTTGGGAGCCCAAACTGCCTCGGTGCCCATTGGTATGGCACATGGTCATACAATTGCTTCTCCAGGACGCCAAAGGCAGCCCAGCCATAAAGGCTACCAATGCAAAGAGTGTGGAAAGGTATGTGCTGACCCCAAATCTCTCAAGTGTCACTACCGGATTCACACAGGCGAGAGGCCATACCTGTGCCGCGATTGTGGCAAAGCGTTCACGCAGCAGGCTAACCTGGATTGTCATCGTCGTACCCACACAGGTGAAAAGCCTTACCAGTGCACGGTCTGCAGTAAGGCCTTCACGCAGCAAGCACACTTAACTCGCCACCTCTTGGTCCATACGGGGGAGAAGCCCTACCAGTGCATGGAGTGTGGGAAGGCGTTTGCGCACGTTAAGTCTCTTGACTGCCATAGACGCACCCACACTGGTGAGAGGCCTTACTGCTGTGGAGACTGTGGTAAAACATTCACACAAGCACCACAGCTGGAGTGCCACCGTCGTACTCACACAGGAGAGCGCCCTTTCCAGTGCACATCTTGTGGTAAAGCATTTGCTCAGCAAGCACACCTGAAACGACACTTATTAACTCATACTGGGGAGAGACCATACCAGTGCATGGATTGTGGGAAGGCCTTTGGGCACATGAAGTCCCTAGAATGCCATCGACGTACTCATACGGGTGAGAAACCCTACCTGTGCCGGGACTGTGGCAAGGCATTTACACAGCAGGCCAACCTCGTGTGCCACCGTCGCACTCATACAGGAGAAAAACCTTATCAGTGTATCGATTGTGGAAAGGCGTTTGCACAGCTGGCACACCTGCAACGACACCTGTTGATCCACACGGGAGAGAAGCCCTTCCCTTGCTTGGTCTGTGGCAAGGCGTTTGCTCGGCAGGCACATCTGGAGAGACACATGCTCACCCACACGACCACGGAAGCCATTCCACCATATTGCGCCAAAGCTTTTCTCATCGAGGCCATGGAGCCCGAACTGAGCATGAAAATATTATGATGATCACATGACTTCCCTTACAGGAACTTCAATGCAGGAGGCCAATAGCAGAGGTTGATATTATTGTTGAAAATCGAATGATATCAAGCCTGTGTGGTGGTTGCCAACACATGGTCGTTCATCCGTGCTCTTATGTGTTGTTACCCAGCGTGTGTAGCGCAAAGTGGGGTTAAGCAATTGGGCACTCTGTCTGTTCTACATAGGTCAGTCGTTGATCGAGGAACGACTTAATATAAATATGATTTTATATTTTGAACACTTGAATATGAATCGGAACACGAACCTGCAGTTTAGCAGCACATTGGCTCCGAATTTGGCAAATTGAATGGGACCTCGTCCCGAGTGCGCATGCGCAGAGAGGCGTAAGGTCATTGTTTTACTATGTCTGCCTATCTGGCAGTCAAACAAAATTGAAAGTCATTCCAAACAGGAAACTTCCTATTTTTGGCCCGTCATAAAGGACACAAACAACAGGCACGAAGAGCTAATTTAGCATGTTAAGATGGTGCATCAACATGCACCGGTGGTAAAGTTCCTTTTCGTTTTTGTACTACCTTTAAAACGTTTATTAGCCTCAACTGAGGAGAGGGTATTGCATCTGAGTCCGTTTGTTTGTCTGTTTGTTTGTTTGTCCGCACAGAATAAATATGATTTTCTCTGCAACCGTTGGTCCGATTGACAGGAAATTTTCACCATAGGTGCAACTCCACCTGTATAATTTTTTAATGATAATTATGATGTTATAAGTCACGTGGTATGGGCGCCATCTTGGAAAACCGAAAAAATATGCACCTCTATACCTTCGAAAGCACTGCATAGAAGAAAATTGAGACATGGCTCATTGTAAAAGAACTCTCCATGTGGCATAACATATGTTAATGATGATGGCATAGATGCCTCCATTATGACGTCATAATTCGACAAGTACAAAACATCTGATCAAGATGAAATTTCTTGAGCATCATCAAGGGGATAAATTGGTGGAGGGAAAAAATGACGTCATCGGTCACGTGGTTCGGCCGCCATATTTGGTTTAACACAAAAGCCTTAAAAACCACCGAAAATGCGTCCTGGCGGCGGGTCTGCAATCTCCGATTGCTCTTTCTAGTTTTAATTTCAATTGAATTGTATATTTGAACTGTAGAACACAAATCACCTTGTCGCTTTCAAAAAGCTCCAGTTTAGCACTACTTGAAGAAAATGTCTCGACCAAGCAAATTTTCCGCTCGCTCAAAGCATCGCAGAATATCAAGATTCGGACACAATCGAGTCTCGTAAAGAAAAGACCCACCCCATGTTATTTTTTTCAAGACAGCATGAGACACGGTGTTCTATGAACTCTAGTTTGTCATTTGTAAAAATTAATTGTCTCTTTTTGTTTGTAGAATATTTGTATATGATTTGTAACCATTTTTATGATTACTCTCGAAGGATGTATATTTTGTCTATGATCATAAATTAATTTTGATACCATTGCCTAAGATTTGTATCAGAATTTTCATCTCTGGTTTTGACCACACTTTGTTGGCCCTTCCTGTTGTGTGTTAACTCCTGGATTTGCACCTGTCCTCAGGTGCACGAGGGTGGATGAGACAGGTGTTTTGTTTTTTTGGTCTCTCATTTTATGTTATTTGCCCACAAAGTCGGCTCACATCCGGCTAAAACACGGCGTGAGCAAAACAATCTTACGAACACTCGACTGAGTCGACAACAACATTGGTGGCGCTGACATTCCTGATGGTGCTGAATGTCATTCCTGATGACAGGAAGATACTGATTGTCCTGATGATACTCCCTCAACACCTTGTTATCTCATCCATGTAGTGCCGGCAATATGTAGCAACCTGAGAAGTTTGTTTGTGACTTTGCACTTGACTGGCTATCATTGTGTTATTTTGTTTGTTTTGTTTGTTCACTATGAGGAATTACATTTATCAGAACATTTTGATTCAAAAGTGAATAAACTGTTTTACTTTGATGAACAAAGTATTTCCTTGGTCTTCCGAAGACCACCTTGGCCTTATTTCCATCTGAGCAAAACATATGATGATGCTTGCGAAATCAGATTCAAATACATACCGTGTTTTGTCCATTGGTTTCTCATCTTGTAATTCATGTAAAAGTACATTGTAAGAAGAAAAAGAAAAAAAAGTTCATGCTCATACATGTGAACAAACTGGGGCAAAACTGGCTTTGATTTACTATAGAGAGCTGGTGTACAAGCAGTGTTTGAAGTCATAGGTCAAAAACTGAGCCGCAGTCAGCTGTCAAAGATATCAATGATGGTTAAGTAATGAGTATTTAAGGTTAATTGAATGGTGCGAGCATCTCATCCAAACCTGAGAATTCCGATTCCGAATGAGAAATCCGATTTGATAGGCCTGAACCATGCCCCAGCGGCAGAGTTGCACTTTACATCAATAACTCAATTTCTCACTGCATTAGTACTGATCTTACACATCCCAACCCCCAGGAGTACCTCTGCTTGTGAATCCCTCCACTCCCACCACTAGTTTGTCTGTGTTGTACCCGCCTCCTAACAGTGACGACTCCATCTACATCTATCTCACCTATTCTATTCTCTATTCATTCTCTCTATTCTCTATTCCATTCAGACTCTCTGCTCACCTTCACTCCTTCATTCCTCTTTTCTCCCACCTCTGGAACACCCTCCCTCACTCTCTTCAATCCCTCTCCTCCCTCTAGCTCTTTAAAACAGCTGTTCACCACAATCTCTTATCTTCCCCCATCCAAACCCTTGATCTTTTCTACCCCCGTTAATTCACCCCAGATTCACTTTTTTGAAATACAAACTTCTTTCCTGGAAGTCCTAGCGGTGTCCTTGTGGTTTTTACCTCAATTCCCATGCCTCCTCCCCCCAAGCCCTCTCCCTCCCACAGATCTCCCGATGTCCCTGCTCTCCATCTTGTCTCCCGCTCCCTTTATCATGTTTTATGTGTCAGTTTGTCTTTTTGTGATCAATGTTAGCTCTTACACGAGCCTCGATGTTGTATACAACGCCCCCCCCCCCCCCCCAAAAAAAAACCGAAGAGCTATGTACTAATGCCTTGTATTCAATCAAACACTGAAACCCAAAGGATTTATGCCAGCCGGTATAAGCTAAACTGCTTCTGGAAGGTGATTTTGATCGAATGTAAAATTTTACCTGGTATGATTGGGTTTCATAATTGTGGTGCAAATGTAGCATTCTGCATGTGAGAGCAGTTCTTCATGGTGTGGCTTACATAGGATTTGCCGCATGAAGAGTTGTGAAATGTGAACTATCTACTATGAAAGGTGTTTCTTCTGGAGATGTTTGTCTTCATCATTTAGTTCAAACTGGTCAAAGGAGAAGAAAATCATATAGTTCCAGCAGCTGGCCACTTCAACCACTCAGCCGTAATAACACCATCCTTTGGTTCACCAGCACACGCCTAAGTCTCTTTACCCCAGCCAAGGTTCTGCGTGGCAGGATGACCACTTGTGTCTCTCTGGCGGCCTCTTCCTCACTATAATAGAAAACCTCATAAGGTCCACAATTGTGTGACCTTGAACCCATCACAGTCATTGGCATTCTCACACTACTCATAAGCCAGTTATAACACACTACAGGTTGGCTCAATAAAATGTATGGGTAGATGGATGATCCTCACTGTCGGTCGCATAAGGCTGCCGAGGTAGTTTCATTGGCTTTGAGATACAATTCTGGATGGGTCGCCACTCCAACACAGGATAGTGGTCGATAAAGGATAGTGGTATAGAAGTTAAAAATTTCAATTTATCTTGAGGTAAATTAAAAATTTTAACTACCTCTTATAGATAATATGTACTTCTGTAATTTTGTATTGATACTCATAAGTCCCAAATTCAATATAAAAAAGTTTATGGTGGATTTTAGCATTTTTGGTGGCCATTTTGAAAAGAGTGGCAGCCATGTTGAAATTCGAGTTGGCTAATCAATGGGATTTATAGAGTACCTATATAAGAGCATAAATGCCAATATTTTATGCTTGTATCACAATGTGAATGCTTCACCCTAACTAGATGGTATTCATAGAATACTTATACCCTGCACAGTCAACTTGGTGCGAGCCAACTCTTCTGTTTTCGAAGGGTTTTTTTCTTTGATCCAATATGGCTGCCAGACCACGTGAGCGATGACATCATAAATTTACCTTCTCTAATATAATTGTGTATATCACGCTCAATAAATTTCAAATTGATCAGACTAAGTGTTGTCCCTGTCGAATGATGACGTCATAATTTCGGCACCAACGACATCTTCGTTGACAACACTTATTCTCTTTGCGGAGTTCTTATACAATGAGCTACGTTTAAATTTTTTCCATGGAGCGGTTTTGTTGATGTAAAGTTGCAAACTTTTTTGGGTGTTTACAAGATGGCGCCTGTACCACGTGACCTATTACGTCATAATTATCATTTAAATATTATACAGGAGGGTGTGCTCCTATGAGGAAAATGTCGTGTTCAACTGTTGGTCCAACTTTTGCAGAGAAAATCTTTTTTTTTTTCTGTGCGGACAAACAGACAGCCAAACAAACGAAATCAAATGCAATACCCTCTCCTCTGGCGAGGTCAACTATGACAACTGCAACTGTTTGACATTATTGAATGTTATGCGGAGCAAATTTGGTGAACACATGTTCTCACTATGACGTAATAGGTGTTTAACATGTTTCAGATCATCTTGACCTTTGACTAAATTCCTTTTGCCTATTAATAGAACTAGTGAGGTACCCGTGCTAGGCACAGGTGGGAGGCTAGAAGCAAACAGACAATGCAGAAACGGCGAATACTAAAGCATGAAACCAATAAATTCCACATTCCTGTAGCACCTTCAGTCACACGCCAGACATGGACAGCAAGTACGTGAACGACTTCCATGAAAAGCGCAACCGTTCGCAAACAAACAGGTACGTTTGTTCTATACCCAGTCAATGGCAAATCTGCATATGGCAATCCGCGAAGGTCACGTTTAGAAACAAGAAACCATCACGGCATTCCGTCATTCACTTGAACTTGCTATCTCTTTTTTCATTCCAAACAGCATAACTCCAATCACAAATTAAATAACATTAATATAATAAATAAGCTTTTAACAAAATTCGTGACATAAACAAATATATATATATATATATATTTTTTTTTGTTTGTATACTGAATCGAGGCTCATGAAAGAGCTAACATTTATTTCACAAACAAATCAACCAAACAAACAAAATATACAAAAAGAGGGAGCGGAAGACAAGATGGGGAGAGAAGGTGAAGCACACAACCACAACATTTGAGAGCAGGGAGAAGTGTGGGAGGGAGAGGGCTTGGGGGCAGGGGGCGTGGGAAGGGGAGGGGGAGGTGGGGGTGCGGGGCTTGTCACGGAACGTCAAAACAAACGGCCTACCGGGGCCGCCCAAAAGACGGGCGTGAGGGGCGCGTCCACTAATGGAACGCCTCTCGCTTCCCAAATCGAGGGCCACGTGGTCAGGAGAACCTCGTCCCTTCTGGTTGCCTTGCCGTCCCACCGTGAGCGCTGGTCAGGGTGTACTTTAAGCTAAGCTTAAGTGTTAAGTGTTAAGTTCCTCCTTGCCCTCGCAAGGGAAAGGCTAGGGTCAAGCTCTCCCAAATTTCCAAACACTAGAAATCGGACGTCTCAAATTAATTAATTAATTTGTTAATACATCTCAGTCGCCCGCGACCTCTCCAGCGCGGGCGTCGAACCAGTTCATTTCCGGTGCGACCGGGCCGAGTATCGGCCCGGCCGTGGCCGAAGCCGTTGATTCCGCCGTAGCACGCTAACGCGTAGGCTCGCGCGTCCCTGGTCCGCCGGGGCTCCACGGGTGTCCTACCGTGCCTGACGCCGTTACCCTCTCAACTTTCGGGAGTAGGCGCCGGTGCCCGGGGACGGATTTCGCTGTCTAAACATGGTAGCGCTAGGCCAGTGGGACCGCCGGGACCCACGCGCACTCACAGGGTTGTTATGCGCGTGGGCGGCAGTATCAGACCGGGGCGCCCAAACGCTCCCCGGCTAAAGTTCATCCTGAAAGCGCCCACATTGTGCGGACAAACTCCACCAATTGGCCGGTCACACTGTGCCTATCGGCCGGCCTCGAAGACCGAAATTGTGGCGGTTACCGATCCTTCGGGTTCGGAACTATGCCACCCTGAAAATTAAATCCTGATGTGAAGTTCCGTACGGTTGGGTGAATACAATTACGAATTCGAAATCGTAATTGTATTCACTCAATTCCAATCATCAATTGATACTTTAACAAAACGATTAACACGATTAACGTTTAACGATTAAACATTACGATTGAATGACGGTTGTATTGGGATATTATCAAACCCGCGCATTGCCGTCATCTTTCCACTTCCGGATTCGCTGCAGGTTTGTAATTCTCATCAAAATCTAAACAGTATTTGTAGAATTTCAATAAAAGCCACATCACTGTTCATATTGGTAAATATTATTCCATCGTGTTTGGAAAAACTGGAAAATTGGAAAAATTGGAAAAACAATATAGTGAAGGAGCAGCGCTCCTGCTTGAGACGGACGAAGTGACGGACAAGACACAAACTCGTCCGAGAAGATGTTTATTGTATAATCATCTCGGGAACTCTGAAAGCCCATTTATCGGGTTCGCATATATATATCCAAACCAAAAAGCATACATCAGAACCAAAGCCCCGCCTCTCAGGCGAGGCACGCTTTGGTGGTCATGTGACCGACAGGTGCAAAGGATTATAACCTCGGCGCCGCGGTTTGGCCGCCGGTTACGTCACCAGCTTGGGCCAGGAGATTCTGTTGCTGGTCTCGAGATTTGGGGGACCCATGGGTCGCTACACACGCCCCCCCAGAATCGACTTGGTCCAGGAAGGTCAACCTGAGGGGGGTCCGGATGACCCGACCGAAACGACCCCTGGCTGGTCGCGGGGGGTGGGGGGGGGGGGGTCCGGTGTGGTGGCGGGTGGCCGGACGGGGGGTGCAGTGGACGGGGGGGCACCGCGGTGGGAGAGCCAGCCGTGGTGGCTGGCCGACGTCCATGTGGGCCGGCTTGAGGCGGTCCACCGAAATCCGGTCCGCCCGGCCGCCGATGCTGACGACGAAGGACTTGTTGTCCCGTCGTAGGACCCGGAAGGGTCCGTCGTATGGTGGCCGGAGCGGCACCCGGTGCGCGTCGTGGCGCACAAAGACGTACTCCGCCGTGCGGAGTGTTAGGGGGACGTAGGATTGGGGGTCGCCATGGCGGGACGTGGGCACCGGGGCGAAACGTTGGGCGGCCTCCTGGAAGTCCGTGCGCTGGCGCACGGCAGACCAGGGGCTGATGGCGTCGGGCACGAACTCACCCGGGACGCGGAGGGCCTGGCTGTTCACCAGCTCGGCGGTGGACGCCTGGAGGTCCTCCTTTGGAGCCGTGCGGGGGCCAGCAGCGTGGCGTTGGCGAGGGCCCGTTTCGCGCCGGTGAAAGCAGCGTCCATGTCCATGGACCAGACGACGTTGCGCTTCGCCGGCTGGCCGCGGAGGGTGGTGTACAAGGGCCGCATGAGTTGCGCAGCTCGGGGCACGAAGCGGTGGTAAAAGTTCACCATCCCGAGGAACTCCTGCAGCGCCTTGACGGAGCGGGGGCGCGGGAAAGCGGCGATGGCCTCGACTTTGGCCGGTAGCGGTACGGCGCCGTTCCGGGTGATGTGGTGGCCCAAAAAGTCGATCGTCACCGCACCAAAGTGACATTTGGCCGGGTTGATGATCAAGCCATGCTCGCTGAGGCGGCCGAACAGCATCCGGAGGTGGAGGAGGTGCTCGGCTCTGGACGTGCTGGCGACGAGGATGTCGTCCAGGTAGGTAAAGAGGAACGGCAAGTCACGCAGCACGCTGTCCATCAGGCGCTGGAACGCCTGTGCCGCGTTTTTGAGGCCGAAGGGCATCCGGAGGAATTCGAAGAGGCCGAAAGGTGTAAAAACGGCCGTCTTCGGGATGTCAGCCGGGCGGACGGGCACCTGGTGGTACCCCCGAATCAGGTCCACTTTTGAAAAAATGGTCCGCCCCACCAACAGGGCGGAAAAATCCTGGATGTGCGGGACGGGGTACCTGTCAGGGGTAGTGGCGTCGTTGAGGCGGCGGTAGTCGCCGCATGGCCGCCATCCGCCCCCCGGCTTCGGGACGATGTGCAGCGGCGAGGCCCAAGCGCTGTCGGAGCGCCGCACGATGCCGAAGCGCTCCAGCGCGGCGAATTCGGCCTTGGTGACGGCGAGTTTGGCTGGGTCGAGACGGCGAGCTCGGGCGTACACCGGCGGGCCCGTAGTGGGAATGTGATGCTCGATGCCGTGACGCACCGCGACGGCCGAAAACGTCAGTCGCGTGAGGGCCGGGAACTCCGCGAGGAGACACGCGAAGTCGTCTGCCAACGGGAGGACGCAGGAAAGCTCGGTGGGCACGGAACGGCTCAAGGTGCACGCCAGCGAGCTGAAAGTTTCGGCATTGATGAGACGCCGACGTTTAACGTCGACCAGCAGCCCATGGGCGCAAAGGAAATCGGCCCCAAGCAAAGCCATGGGGACATCCGCCGTCACGAACTCCCAGCGAAAGAGCTGGCTGCCGAAGCGGAGGGCGACTGTGCGTGGGCCGAAGGTGCAGATGGCGGAGCCGTTGGCCGCGATTAAGGAGGGGCCGCAAATGGCGGCCCGCCTGTCCTCCGCCGAAGCGGGAATGACGCTCAGCTGAGTGCCGGTGTCGCAGAGAAAACGCCGCCCCGACGCTTGGTCTGCGATGAATAGCAGGTTTCCGGAACGGCCGGCGCTCATGGCTGGTAGTGAGTGCCGGCCCGACCGTTTCCCGACTTGCCGAACGTGCACGGGGGTCGACATGATCGGGCCTGCCGCCCGAACCTGGCATGGAAATAACACCAGGCCGGGTCTGGCGGGGGCTCCGGTCAACGCGTCGGGACCGGGTGACGCGGCGTCGCTGCTGCCAGTCGCGCCGGCCCGGCGGCCTCCGGGAAGGAAGCTGCATCGCGGGCGTCGGGCGGGTGGGTGGGAAACTGCGCCGCGGGTGCCGACTGGGTGGCGGGCGGGCTCCCGGCAGCCACCCCGATGAGCTGGCTTGCCGAATCGATCTTGTCGGCCTCCCTGGCGAGGTCGCAGGGGTTCGTGATGGTCGTGCTTGCCAGGGCGACCCGGACCTGGGCCGGGAGCTGGCGGAGAAAAAGCTCTTGGAAAAGGAAATCCGAGGGATGCTTGCCGAGCAACGCGAACATGTAGTCCATACGTTCGGACGGGCGCGTATCGCCGAGCTCAGGAAGGTCGAGCAGGCGTCGTGCGCGTTCAGCCGGGGAGAGGGCGAAAGCGCCCAGAAGAAGTGCCTTGATGGCGTCGTACTTGCAGTCAGCGGGTGGGCTCTGGAGGAGGCTCAGGCAGCGGGCGGCGGTCACGGAGCCGAGCGCGGCGACCACGTAATGGTATTTCGTGGTGTCCTCCGTAATGCCACGCAGGGCGAACTGGGAGTCCGCCTGAGCGAGCCAGACGGTGGCATGTGCTTCCCAGAAAGTGGGCAGTTTGAGGGACACTGCCGTGTCCATCGCGTGTTGTAAACTCGGGGTCACCAGTGAAGGAGCAGCGCTCCTGCTTGAGACGGACGAAGTGACGGACAAGACACAAACTCGTCCGAGAAGATGTTTATTGTATAATCATCTCGGGAACTCTGAAAGCCCGTTTATCGGGTTCGCATATATATATCCAAACCAAAAAGCATACATCAGAACCAAAGCCCTGCCTCTCAGGCAAGGCACGTTTTGGTGGTCATGTGACCGACAGGTGCAAAGGATTATAACCTTGGCGCCGCGGTTTGGCCGCCGGTTACGTCACCGGCTTGGGCCAGGTGATTCTGTTGCTGGTCTCGAGCTTTGGGGGACCCATGGGTCGCTACAATAGTTATTCATTTTTCATGAAAGTTATTCATGAAATAACTACAACAGTTATTTCATTTTACTCCAGTGGGTCCAAGGATTACCCACCCAAAATATCGTTGCGATCGGTTCAGCCGTTTTTTGCAGTACCTTGGAACGGACAGACGGACGGACATTTGGTGAATTATAGTAAGATAGTACTCTGAACTTCACAGCTTGTGGTATTCATGCTTACAATGGGGCTGCAAAGAATGGTGACCCGTAAAGCACAACTCTTTTTGAATGTACGATAATATTTCTGAAAATGCGATAATTTTGAGGTTCCAATAAGCTATTTCCACTTTTCACATCTGGCAATCCTGCCTCATACTCTCAGCATTGGGGAATATCGAGATTCGGACAAAATGGCGGCTCGTATAAAATATAGATTGTGTTCGGAAATGCAAAGCAAGAGTTTAAAGGACCCTTCCCAGGACTATAAAAAAGCAAGAGTTTAAAGGACCCTTCCCAGGACTATAAAAAAGCACGAGTTTAAAGGACCCTTCCCAGGACTATAAAAAAGCAAGAGTTTTGCAAAGCAAAGCAAGCAAAAAGCAAGAGTATAAAAAAGCAAGAAAAAGCAAGAAAGAGGATAAAAAAGCAAGTAAAAAAGCAAAGCAAGAGCAGGTTTAGTCCCTTTAAAGGACTATAAACGGCGTCGTACATGCGTGTGTGCGAGTTCCACCCATTGCATGGTTGGACAGTTCACCTGAGTCCGTCCACAATTTCTATATTTTACCCTTCAGAACTTTAGAATTTACATTTTAAAACCCTTTAAAATTACCCTTTAGAACTATAATTTACCCTTTAGAACCCTTGAGCATTACCCTTTGGAACTAGAATTTACCTTTTAGAACTCCTTCTCTCAAGCCGCACTTTCACTGTGGAGTTTATGTATATGTTTACTATTATTTTCAAGTATTTTCTCTTTAAATTGTGTTCGGTTTCTGTGAAGTTGGTGATTGATAGCATAATAGAGGAGCAGAAAGCGTTACATATTCCGCTGTTTCGAAGTGGGAATACCCATTTGCTTTTATGAGCGGGAGGAGGGTGAGAGAGTGATGATTGGACAATTTTAGAAGGGGAATGTTGAGGCTTCGAGGATGGGTGGTGGGGGGGGAGCAAAGATGGGACAGAGGGACGGGGGGGGGGGGGACGGGGGGAGGGGGAAGCTGAGGTTTTTGTCAGAATTGCCTGTGTACGTTTACTTATAGTAAAAGGGTGTGTGTGTGTGTGTATGTATGTATGTATGTATATATATATATATATATATATATATATATATATATATATATATATATATATATATATATATATGTATGTGTGTGTGTGTGTGTGTGTGTGTGTGTGTGTGTGTGTGTGTGTGTGTGTGTGTGTGTGTGTGTGTGTGTGTGTGTGTGCATATATATATTGTTACGGTTTTTAGAACCTTCACATGAAATTTAGTATTAAATTTCCTTATAAATAACCCCTGTGTACATTCCCCTTAATTGGCTGTTAATTGAAATGAGTGCACCTTAGTTAGTCCACATTGCAACACGTAGCAAATCATAGGCCCTTCTAACAGTTATTTCATTATTATGTGTGTCAGGTAAGGATGTGTTTCCAGTAGTTGACCTTGCGTTGCATCAATCAAATAAGATAGGCCCCATTCCGTCCATTTTGCTCTCCCTCTCCGAATCACGTTACTTCATTGCCAGCAGCGTTCGCCTCCATTACGCCGTGGTCAGCTCGGAGAAGAAGGGCGTGGCCCGCCCCTCGTCATCGTAGGCGGAGCCAGGAAGAGCCCGTGCCAACCAATCGGCACCGCGGTGAGCGACCCGGAAGGCGTGCCCTCGTAGCCCGCGGCTTGATCTCGGGGAAGGCCATAAAAGGGTGAGTGAGGGACTGCTTATGCAGATGAGTGAGGGAGCGCGAATCAAGAAGTCAAGTGAGGTTCGTGTGAGGTCGGTTCTGTGGAAGAAGGCACTTGAGGAGGTACGAGAGAGAGGCGTTGCTTCACAACAGCCCACCCTGCAGCGTGCAGCTTTGACGCGCTGCCACGAGTATCCCGCCGTGCGAACCAGAGTGCGGAGAGTCGGCGGCTGCTCGCCTCCAGTCCTGCACGGAATTGAACCTGCATGGATTTGGTGTGTGTGTGTGTGTGTGTGTATATATATATATTGTTACGTTTGTAGGGGGTAGGGATACCTTAGTCCAGGTAGCGTGTATAGATTAGTGTGCTACGACTGTCGTGAAGAAGAAGAAGAAATTTCGATGTATTATAAGTTGGGATCCGGTAGACCGGATGTCAGATAAGCTTGTATCTTCGTCCCCATCAGAGGGGTGGGGCTTGTTAATTAGCGAGGGATTATGAGTAATTAATTCCAAGTTTGTAATTGCCTCTGTAATCTTTTCCTGTGTTCCTTATGACACCGCACTACAGATACCTAGCCAGAAATCGGCCATTAACCACACTAATTAAAAACCAACCGGAAACCAGGCATCAAGCACTTTTGCTGACATCAACTTGGTGAGCGCAGATGACAGGCAGGTTCGTGAGGCCACGCCTAGAAGAGCAGTGATTGGACCAGGATTTGATTGGCACAGAGTCTGGTAAAATGGTATTATGGGATTGATGAAGCAGGCACGGATGACGTCAGAGCCACGCGTACAAAAAATAGGTGGAGCGGCGGACATTTTGCCCTTCTCGTTTTGGAACTGGTGGTGAACGGTCGTGTGCAGACATTTTCTCTTATCTCTTGGGTCTGGACTTTGTTGGTGAACGGTCGCCGAAAAGCTCTCTCTCATCATCGACATTTTATCTCTCTCAGCATCGACGTCCTCTTGGTTCTTCTCGTTCTGGACCCCATAGCGAATGGTCGCTATTGCTCTTGCACAAGGAAGCTTCATCGTGAACGGTCGTGTTCCGACATCTTGCTAGTGGTCGTGAGGAGGCGGAACTGCAGACGGAGAGCTAGTGCAGAGATCATGAGGACAAGCACAGCTGGAGGAGCGAGCAGCACGCCAAGGCCGTTCGCTTAGCGCACGGAGCCTGGAGTGAGCGTGCCGCGTGGGAGGCCTACTTCGCGCCAACGAGCGTGTTTCATACGCAAAGGCGTAGAGGCCTCAGATGATTCCTGATGAGATACACCAGCCGATTTTAGCGAAGTACTCATTAAATAACACATTTATTTTCAGTTATTTTATCCTTTATCTGTATTCGGGTCTGTATGAGAGCACTCCAATTAGGAGTTCGTTCATTTTAGTATCGTGCATTTTCTTTGTTACCGGCATTTCTTTCATTAAACCTGTTTATTTGTACATTTTAATTCCGTTTCGGTTTGAGTTAATTTATCCAGGTGTGAAGATGTCGGGTGGAGGCCGTCCAGGTAAGTTCGTCATCCCCATTTCCCTCGCATGTAAAGATTACCGTCATTTTTGGATTGAACGCTTCGGAGTATTAAGCTCGCTTGGTCATCCGTGTCACCCTGCGGTGTTCACCACACAGGGTAGTCACACGACAATATATATATTGTTGCGGATATGGAATTTGGCCTCCATATCCGCTTGTAAATATTCCCCTATTTCCCCAATACTCCCCAACTATCCCCAATCCCCCATTCCCTAGTCCCATTGTCTGTAAACGACACTCAGTAGAGCCGACCTTCCCCTTTTTCCCCCATTAAATGTCGTGCCCAGGTTCACCGCATCTCACGTAGACAACTATAGGACATCTTGCTAGTTATTCTTAGTCGATGTCAGTTAAGGACTCGTTTCCATTAATTCTGACTCTTCGTTGCACCAGAATGTGATTATATGGCACCTGTTAGGAAGTTTAGGACCTCCCCTTACCTCCCCGCATCTCTTCCTCATGGAGCTGAAGCAGCAACACCAACTACAACAACAGCGGGGGGCGGCGCGGCAGCGGCGCGGGGAGTGCGCGTCCTCACTCCGGCTTGGTTAGCCGCCATTGCCCATGTGCTCCGACGGGGTTACCACGAAGGGGCTGCCTGTCAGCTCCTCGTCAAGGGCGGAGCCCCGGTAACCCCCCCGCACCCAATAAGAAGCGGCGGACCGATTCCATCTGGGGCGGAGCTAGCGAGCCGAGGGCGTGTCACTCCCCGCTGGATATACACAGCCACTTACCGGAAGTGACGTAAGATGCGCCCCCAGCTTGGAACGACAAGTCGCGACCTCCGAGCGCGGAGCAACCTCCCCGCATCTCTAGACCGGACCGGGTCGATCCTGCCCTGAGCCCAGGTGCACCTGGAGCCATCTATTCTGCCTTTCCTTGCCATCAATCCCCGTGTGAGTCAGTTTTTGTCCTGTTTATCTGTCGTCTGTCGGGGCTACTATAAGACCGTAATTAAGTGCCCACCTTTCTATGCTGTCTCTCTCATCCCTGTAATCTGAACCTTCCGCAATATTATAATTATAACCTCCTCCGGAGGTCTTGAGAACCGTACCCCTGGTGTCGTATGATTTTTAACCCAGCCGTGTGTCCTTTCCTCAATTGATCTAGCGTAGCGCGATTAGTCAACGCTCGGGTATAATCGGGTAACTTGTGCGGACACGGCGGCCATTCCGCTCGGCCCACCATAACATCAAAGTCGTGTCTGTAACAATATATATATATATCTGTGTGTGTGTGTGTGTGTGTGTGTGTGTGTGTGTGTGTGTGTGTGTGTTTGTGTGTGTGTGTGAGAGTGACTGTAGAGGGTGATGCAATCACCCTACAGGTAATGTGCTCGTGACCTCGTGTCCATGAAAAGGCAGATGTAAAGTACATTTCATTATTTGTAGTCGAAAATAAAAAGATAGATTTACTGTGTATGTTGTGAGTCAATGTTCACAGTCCGCTTGGTTTTGTACAAATGATTTCGAGTTGATAAGATTTTGTACATTCCAGAGTGGAAATGTTTAACCACGTGTTTGCAGTTTCGCATGCATTTGAAATGCAGAGGTGAGTGCACATCGACATCCGTACCGTAGAATTGGATATATCTTGCACTCTAAGTCGTTTAAACTGTAAATTGTGAAATTCCAGCCAATTTTGTGGTTATTTTCACATTCGCAGAGAAGGAAGATGTCTGAATGGAAAGCGGTAACGAGTGCAGTAATGCGTGTTTGGTTCTGTGTCCTACTGCTATATATAATTGATATAAATGATCTAGATGAAGAGGAGGGGTTAATACATGTACAAATGTACAGCCAGGCTGAAGATAAATAGTTTGGATGAAGAGCAATAGATGTATGAAAAGTTTAGGTGCTTTTTTTCGGATAGCACACCGATGTCCGGCTAACGTTGGCAATAGATCGGACATTGGCAAAGGTCATAAGCGGATTTCCAACGTCTGTCCAACATTTGCAGTATGGTGTAAAATCATATTGCCAACATTGATCCAACGTCGGTATTATTATTACTCGCAAAATCGAAGATTTTGAAGACCTTGTTATTTTGTCTGTTTGTTTGTCTGTCAGTCGCCTACATGTCACAATTCTAAACCGATCGACATGAAACTGTAGCAAGTTCTAGAGGTCCTCACAACTGAGAAGCCTCAAAGGTTCTTGATTTTGAGGTCAAAGGTTCTTGAGATCAAATTTCTAAAATCGTCATTTTTCATCCGATTGACTTGGAAGTTGAACACGATTTGCATATTGGGTCAGTGAATTGGGAAGCCAACTATTTTTGAGGTCAAAAGTTCAAAGGTGAATCCAAGGTCAAAATCATCAATTTTCATCCGATTGACCTGAGCTTTGATTAAGATCGTCAATTTTAATCTTAATGAAATGGACAATTTGATGTATCCATGGCAACATTTTTAGGCCGACCTCACAAGGATGATCAGGTTGAGTCAACCCATCTGGTGTTAATTCAACGGCATGAGAGGGGCTTGAACTCAAGACCCCAAGTAAGATCTTAAGCCAGCCACCTTAAACTTTAAGCCAGCACCACGCTTTCCAACGTTGGTGTGTTGTATGAGAATGAGTCCAGACATGGTAGTGTAGTTACTAGAATGGGTCCAGACATGGAATCTGAGAATGGGTCCAGACATGGTATTTTAGGTAATATAATTTGTCCAGACATGGTATTTGAGAATGGGACCAGACAGGGTATCTGAGAATAGGTCCGCACATGGTAGTTGAGGTAATATAATTTGTCCAGACATGGTATTTGAGAATGGGTCCAGACATGATATCTGAGAATGGGGCTACACATTGTAGATTAGGTCATATAATGACTCCAGACATGGTATCTGAGAATGAGTCCATTTACATATGGTTCAAGGTATTTGTTCTGGGGAAAACGAATGATAGTGGAGGACTTTATTATCCAAATGAAAATATTTTGCAAAGGGTAAGTGAAGAAAAAGCCTTAGAATCGTGCACCAAGTACTTTTTATTTTGTATACAGAGGAAGGCTCATGGAAGAGTTCGAACACAGAAAAGAATGAACACAGTGGAGTGGAAATCTGGGAAACTCACAATCAGCAGGGTCCAGGGACATGTAGGGGAAGAATGGGTGAGGGGATGAACGAGAGAGTAGAGGGAGGGAGGGGGCAGAGGATACAGGGGGCGAACAAGCTGGATCCAAACACAGAACGAAGGGGATAAAAAAAAACAGGAAGGGAAATCTGGGGATCAAACAGCAATGGAACAAAAAACGGAAAGGTGCAGGGTGGAGGGAGAGGGGAGAAAACACAATAAGCTACAAAGGATGCTTGACAAATGTGTGACTTTTGTCCTTTTTCATTCGGAAAAGCTGTGAGTGCAGCACAGACACGATGGGTCAAATACCCTTTTATGTCTCATTTTTGGGTGGACACATCTTTAGATCTCCTTTGTTGGGATTTTCATGATAAACAAGTAAATATTGCTACATGTACTGTATATAAAAGCAAAATGTGTTCTTTATAAAGAAAGTTTAAACGATGCTCAGTAAATCTGATTTTAATGTTTGTTTTTTTAATATAGATTTATTGTGTTTGAGAAACAAAGAACAATGCTGCTTTGTCTTTTATCCGTCCCTTCTGTTTGCCTTTTGCAGACTCATCCTGTTGAGTTTGTTCTTGGTTCAGGGGTGTATCTTGGTTTCCTCAACGTACCAAAGATACTCCATCACACATCGGGCATCCTTCGATGGACAACATCACCAGGACGAGCTGTTCAGACAACGACCAGCTGCAGAGACGCTGCATTTACCAGCTCACCTACCATTACGTACGTTCGACCCCGTCCGTGATATACGATGACGTCATGCTCACATTGCTACACAACGTATCCATAAAGGGCCAAAAGGTTGTTATGACAACAGAAACTGTTATTATTAGGGTACCTGATTGTACTCTATTGTTTTTGTACAGATTGTTATTATTTTTCATCAAATCGATTTAACTGTTTATTTGCTGCTAAATTCGTTTTCTGTGCAATCGCTTGAGTGATTGATGTAAAATTTTCAACATAGGAGCGACTACCCATGGAGATTTTTTTATTGATAATTATGACGTCACGTGTAATGGTAGCCATCTTGGATTAAAGGAAAAACTTTGGACATCTCTAAAACCACTGAACGAAAAAAATGAAATGCCTGTTGTCTGTGTCCTTTATAACATCCTTAAAAACAGCAAGTTTCCTGTTTGGAATGATTTTAAATTTTGTTTGACTGCCAGACAGGCAGACGGAGTACAAATATTATCTCGCTCCTCTGCACATGCGCGATCGGGTCAAATTCAGAGACGAAGTACTGTTAAACGGCAGGTTTGTCTTCCGATTCGTATTCAAAGTATAACATTCAATTGAAATAAGTTGCTCCTCGATCATGAACTGATTAGACGGACGGACCAACAAACAGACATGAAGCAATTGCTTAACCCCGCTTTTCGCTTCATGCGCATGGGGTAACAATAACATAGGCGGGGTGTACGAGCGGCAAAGTTAATTGATCCTGATGATGTAAAATGCCGTAATATTTTGTCCAAGTACTGTGAAACAGAAGTGTTTTGAAAGTGTCAAAAAGGCGATTTGTGTTCTACAGTGTTCAAGTTTATAATTAAATTTAAATAAAATGAAGAATTTAACGAAAAGGATTCTGTAAGTTAACCGTCGTTGATGCGGTGTCTTATACACCACTGTGGCGGGCACAAGGGACAATAATTCCGCACACCAGTGGGTGGCGCGAGCGTCCAGGCGGGGAACTGAAATGCATGCACCGCCTTTCGGCCGATTGGCCACGCCCGGGGGCAAGGCGTGGCCTCGGGACATATATGCGGGCTCTAAGCTCGAGCCCGCCCAGTGTTGAAGTGCGAGCTCTTAATAAAGACTCTTGTTTGTATTCACGCGTTGTGGCCTAGCTCTCTGGCAATCGAGTCGTGTGTGCACAGCACCACACTGGTGACCCCGATTGGTTCAGCCGTTGCTGACCCCCGAACGTGCCATGGCTACCAACGCCGTCGCAATCAAACTCCTGGAGTTTTGGGAAGCGCAAGCCGACGTTTGGTTTGTGCAAGCCAAAGCTCAATTCCAACTCCGGGGCATCACGGCAGATGAGACCCAGTACTACCACGTGGTCGCCGCCCTCGGGCCCGGCACTGCCGCCCGCATCGTGTCCATCCTTCGGCGCCTGCCAGGCGACCATAAGTACGAGGCACTCAAACGTCTCCTCCTCGCCACGTTCGGGCTCACAGAGGTCGAACGTGCCGACCGCCTCCTGGACCTTCCCGCCCTTGGCGACACACGGCCATCCGTCCGGATGGATTTCATGCTGTCCCTGCTTGGAGATCAGTGCCTGGATTTCTTGTTCCGTGCACTTTTCCTCCGCCAGCTACCGATACAGGTGCGCCTCGCGCTGGCCGGGTCCAACATCACGGAACCCCGCGCCCTGGCCGGAGAGGCCGACAAGTTTTTCGTGGCCTGCGCCACGTGGTCGATTTACGGGGCTGTCGTAGTGGATCCCGGTGCAGAGGCTACAGCGCCATCGGCTTCCCTCGTGGCCGCTGCTGCGCCCCGCCCACTACCGCCGCCGCCACCACTACCGCCGCCGCCACCACCACCGCCGCCGGCATGGCCGACGCGGCCGCCACCGCCGCAAACCTGGTGCTACTACCATGCCAGGTTCGGCCGCAAGGCTAAAACGTGCCGCCCGCCATGTTCTTTTGACGGGTCGGGAAACGACCGGGCCGGCGCTCACTTGCGGCCCTGAGCGTCGGCCATTCCGGCAGCCTCCTGTTCATCACGGACACCTTATCCGGGCGCCGTTTTCTTTGCGACACGGGAGCGCAGGTAAGCGTCCTCCCTGCTTCCGCATCTGACAAGCAAGCCGCGGGCCGGGGCCCCGCTTTGCTTGCCGCCAACGGTACACCCATCCACACATTCGGGAAGCGTTGCCTCTCACTGCAGTTCGGAGGGCAGCGCTTTCAATGGTCGTTCGTTACCGCCAGCGTGCCAATGGCCCTGTTCGGCGCGGACTTCCTATGTGCGCATGGGCTGTTGGTCGACGTTAAGCGCAGACGTCTCGTCCAGGCCGAAACCTTCACCTTGCTCGCTTGTTCGCTGAGCGGCTCGTTGAGCAGCTCGCTGAGCAGCTCACCGAGCGGCTTGCCAAGCGGCTTGCTGAAAGGTTCCGTCCCGGCGAGGTTAGTCTGCACGCTTCCGGCAGCGGACGAGTTTACCGGCCTCCTCGCCAGTTTCCCAGCCCTCACGCGGCCCACCTTCTCAGCGGTGGCCGTCAAGCACGGGGTGGAGCACCATATCCCCACGGTCGGGCCGCCGGTCTACGCCCGGCACGCCGACTCGAGCCCACGAAGCTCGCTGTGGCGAAAGCGGAGTTCGCCACGCTGGAGCGGCTGGGCATCGTACGGCGCTCCAACAGCGCTTGGGCCTCTCCTCTGCACATTGTGCCGAAGCCCGGCGGAGGATGGCGGCCGTGCGGTTACTACCGCCAGCTCAATGATGCCACCACCCCCGACCGCTACCCGGTCCCGCATATCCAGGACTTTTCCGCCCGGTTGGCAAACATGACCGTGTTCTCCAAGGTGGACCTCATCCGGGGCTAGCACCAGGTCCCCGTCCAACCGGACGATGTCCCAAAGACGGCCGTCATCACCCCTTTCGGCCACTTTGAGTTCCTGCGAATGCCTTTTGGGTTGAAGAATGCGGCCCAGGCGTTCCAACGGCTCATGGACAGCGTCTTGCGTGACTTACCTTTCATCTATGTCTACCTGGACGACATCCTAGTCGCGAGCGCATCCCGGGAGGAGCACCTGCTCCACCTCCGCACGCTTTTCGAACGCCTGGGCCAGCATGGCCTGATCATCAACCCCGCAACGTGCCGTTTTGGCATCGCCGTCATCGACTTCTTGGGGCACCGCATCACCAGGCACGGGGCCGTCCCTTTACCGGCCAAGGTGGAGGCGGTCAGGGATTTCCCGCACCCCCGCACGATCAAGGGGCTCCAGGAGTTCCTGGGCATGGTAAATTTTTACCACCGCTTCGTGCCCCACGTCGCCCAGCTCCTCCGCCCCCTGCACGAGGCCCTCCGGGGCAAGCCGGGCAAAGGTGACATTGCCTGGTCGGAGCCGATGGCCGCGGCGTTTGCGGGCGCAAAGCTGGCCCTGGCCAACGCCACCATGCTGGCGCACCCGGCGCCCGATGCACCGATCGCCCTCACCACCAACGCGTCGGACTACGCGGTGGGCGCAGTGCACGAGCAGTGGGTGCGTGGTGCTTGGCAGCCGCTGGCGTTTTTTAGCCGGCAGCTTTGCCCGCACGAACGCCGCTACAGCACCTTCGACTGTGAGCTGCTCGGGCTCCACCTGGCGGTCCGACACTTCCGCCATCTGCTCGAGGGCCGCCCGTTCACGGCTTTCGTCGACCACAAGCCCCTTGTGTTCACGATGGCCAAGGTCGCCGAGCCATGGTCGGCACGGCAGCAGCGTCACCTCTCTGCCATGTCCGAGTACACGACGGACATCCGTCACGTCGCGGGTAAAGACAACCCGGTGGCGGATTGCCTTTCCCGGTCCGTCGCGCAAGCAGTCCACCTCGGGATCGACTATGCCCGGATGGCGGAGGACCACACTGCCGACCCCGGTGTCCAGGCCTTGCGGACCGCCGCCACGGGCCTCTGCGTCACCGAGGTGCCGTTCGACGTTGCGGGCACGGCCCTCCTGTGCGACGTCTCCCTCGGCCGGCCTCGCCCCATCGTGCCCGCTGGTTGGCAGCGCCCGGTTTTCGACGCCATCCACGGCCTGTACCACCCAGGCACGAAGGCCTCCCAGAAGCTCGTCGCAGCGAAGTTCGTCTGGCATGGCCTCAGGAAGGACGTCCCCGACCGCCACACCCAGGCCCCGTTGGTCCCGTTTACGGTGCCCGAGCGTCGGTTCGACCACGTCCACGTCGACTTGGTGGGACATCTGCCCCCCTCGCGTGGGTTCACCCACCTCCTCACCATGGTGGACCGCACCACACGGTGGCCGGAGGCCGTGCCATTGGTGGTGACATCTGCGGCTGATGTGGCGCACGCCTTCATCGCCACTTGGGTTGCCCGGTTCGGTGCCCCCTCGGACATCTCGTCTGACCGCGGCCCCCAGTTCACCTCGGAGCTCTGGGGCGCGGTGGCGCAAGGGCTCGGCGTCAAACTGCACCGCACCACGGCCTTCCACCCCCAGGCCAACAGCCTGTGCGAGCGCTTTCATCGCTCGATGAAGGCCGCGCTCCGGGCCAGCCTCCGCGACGGCAGCTGGGCCGACGGGCTCCCCTGGGTCCTGCTGGGCCTCAGGACGGCGCCTAAGGACGACCTGCGCGCGTCCTCGGCGGAGCTGGTCTTCGGACAACCGCTGCGGGTACCGGGCGAATTTATCCCTGACTCCACAGCTCCTTGGTCCGAGGCGCAACAGCGCTCCACCCTGCAAGAGACCCCCCGGAGGTTCACCCTGGTGCCGACAGCACACCACGGTTGCCCGTCCTCCCACGTCGCCCCAGAGCTTCGCACGGCGGAGTACGTATTCGTCCGGCATGATGCCCACCGGGCACCGCTACGGCCCCCGTACGACGGGCCCTTCCACGTGCTGGAGACCGGGGACAAACATTTCACCGTGGACATCGGCGGTGCCCCGGATCGTATCTCTGTGGACTGCCTCAAGCCGGCCCACCTCGATCTGGACCACCCCCCGCAAGCAGCTCTGCCTCCGTGTCGAGGCCACCCCCCGGCGGTCAGACCCCCGGCACCCCCCAGCCCCGCCGTCCCGCTACCCCACAGCCCTGCACGCATCGCCAGGGGGCATTTCGGCCGGGTCATCCGGCTTCCCCGCAAGCTCACCCTTCAGGTACGCGGGAATTCTGGGGGGGGGCACGTGTGGCGGACACAAGGGTCAATAATTCCACGCACCAGTGGGTGGCGCGAGCGTCCAGGCGGGGAACTGAAATACATGCCCTGCCTTTCGGCCGATCGGCCACGCCCGGGGGCAAGGCGTGGCCTCGGGACATATATGCGGGCTCTAAGGGCGAGCCCGCCCAGTGCTGATGAGCGAACGTGTAATAAAGTGCTTTCATTTGTATCCACGCGTTGTGGCCTACCTCTCTGGCAATCGAGTCGTGCATGCACAGCACCACACCATATTGTTTTTCCAATTTTTCCAATTTGCCAGTTTTTCCAAACACGATGGAATAATATTTACCGATATGAACAGTGATGTGGCTTTTATGGAAATTCTACAAATACTGTTTAGATTTTGATGAGAATTATGAACCTGCCGCAAAGGCGGAAGTGGACAGATGACAGCAATGCGCGGGTTTGATAATATCCCAATACAACCGTCATTCAATCATAATGTTAAATCGTGTTAATGTTAATGTTAACGTTAATCGTGTTAAAGTATCAATTGATGATTGGAATTGAGTGAATACAATTACGATTTTGAATTCGTAATTGTATTCACCCAACCATACGGAACTTCACATCAGGATTTAAATATTTGTTTATGTCACGAATGTGGTTAAAAGTTTATTTATTATATTAATGTTATTTAATTTGTCATTGGAGTTATGCTGTTTGGAATGAAAAAAGAGATGTCGAGTTCAAGTGAATGACAAAATGCCATGATGTTTTCTACTTTCTAAACGTGAAATTCGTGGATTGCCATATGCAGATTTGCCATTGACTGGTTATAGAACAAACGTACCTGTTTGTTTGCGAACGGGTACGTTTTTCATGGAAGTCCTTCACGAACTTGCCGTCCATGTCTGACGTGCGACTGAAGGTGCTACAGAAATGTGGAATTTATTGGTTGCATGCTTTAGCATTCGCCGTATCTGCATTGTCTGTTTGCTTCTAGCCTCCCACCCGTGCGTAGCACGGGCATCTCACTCGTACCTTTAATTCACGGATTCAATTATTTGTTCACAATTGAATGCCGTTGTTTCGAGAAGTTGAATGTGAGAAGACAATTGAATGCCGTTGTTTTTCTGATATTGTGTCACCAGACTGTCACCAATACTATATGTGAGTGGTCTTAGACTATGATTTTTGTCTTAGTCTTAGACTAGGTCTTAGACTAGCAGACTACGTGAGTGGTCCCAGAGTATGATTTTTGTCTTAGTCTTAGACTAGAAGACAATGTGACTGGTCTTAGACTATAATCTTTGTCTTAATCTTAAACTACAACTGTGGTGATCAATATCCTTGCATCTAATAAAGTGATTGTTTATTCTGTAGCGAATTAATACAGACTTTAACCCTAATTGTACTTTCCTCAACCAATCCCTGCAATTCCATAGGTGTGATCCCAGTCATACATGGAACGCCGGTTATGATCTCAGATGTTCCCTGGCAAGCACTCATCAAGTTTCGATCTGAAAGAAGGAATTTTGGTGGAGGTGGACTCATTGGCCCTCGGTTTCTTCTGACAGCTGCTCATGTGGTCCGCAAGAGCTCACCTTCTGACATTCAGGTGACCGTAGGAATGACCACTCAGAGGAAACATGAAGGCATTTTGGTGGACGTCGAGAAGGTGATTTTACACCCTGGGTACAACCCATCTGGAAATGGTCATCGTGGAAATGACATCGCCATACTGTGGCTAAAAGAACCGGTGACAGAGAGTACCAATGTGAAGTACATTGATCTGCCACCAAACCTTGAAGCAAGCCCAGTACCTGGCACTGCAGCACTGGTCTCCGGCTGGGGACGCACCATGAAACGCATGCGATCCCAATCGCTGATGGTGAGAATAGTCATATTTCTGAACTTATGGCAGGAATGTGGAATTTGTTAATGGTGCCGGTGATAGCTCGCTTACTGTTCGTGAAAGACATCGTGGGATATTTTCGTCCACCGACTAATTCCAGCATATGGAACACAAGTTTAACGTCCATCTGAGGGACCTCACACACATTGATGAATCACCTTGCCTGCAAAACACCGGGATGACTGTTTTTACCTGGGTCGGAGACTATAGAAAATTATAGCCACATGGGGACTGAGGTCATTTGCCCATAGTTTCTGAGAAGATTTTAAAATAAATGAACTGAATTTCAAAGTCTCTTATTGGGGACCGACCCAGATGGGGCGCACAACCCCATGAGACCTTACTGTCCTGATGCATTGTACCAAATTTGGTCCAATAAAGGAGGTTGTGGAGAAGTTGTTTTAGTGAAAATGAAAGATTCAGGGCGGGGGGCGCTTTCCGGGGGAGATACGACCATGAGGAGCACAACCTTAGCTAAGAGCATGGTCCCGATGCCTCGTGGCGAGTTTGGTCTGGATTTGTCTGGCGGTTTCTGAGAATATTTTTGAATGAAATTTCAATATTTGGGGCAAAACCCCCTTTAACCTCCTCTATTGGGGGCACATCTGCATGGGGAGCACAACCCCACGATATCTTGCTATCCTGATGCATCATACCAAATTTGTTCCATATCAGTCAGGTAGTTTGTGAGGAGATGTTTTAGTCAAATGTTAATGGACGTCCGTACAGACATACGGACAGACCCCTGGACACACTCTGAGCTTATTTCAGGGAAAATAACCTAAAGAATTCCGTTTTTTGTTAATTTCATTAACTAGATAGCTGATTGGCAAATCAGTACAACCCGGGCTTCCTCCCTTTCAGTTTCGTATTAAACAGCAGGAGCGAGTTTCAAAAGTTCGCAACGAAAAATGCCATGTTTGCGCCAGGAAGGGTCATGTTATTAACCAAACCCTTGTGGGGTGTATTAGTCCTGCAGCGTAGTCTGATATTTCAGATTAATTGTTCAAATTTGCATAAAAGCACCAAAATCGGCACACATGTAGAATAATGTATTCCAAACAATTCTAGATATGGAGCCACCCGAGATTGTGCCTTGGACAGCTACGGCGGCCATTTTCCAAAATGGCCGCCATTCTACTTTAGCGAAATGGGCTATATACTCTTATTTTTTATTGTATTGGTGGTAGATATAAGGAACGTGTAAAATTCAGTAAACTGACCATGAAAAAGGCGTATTCAAATATTATGAGCCAGTATTTTTGATAAAAAAGCCATTATTTGATTTGTAAATGGCTGCTTTCCTGAAACTTTTCGCTGAAAAGTACCCATTATTGGAGAACATGAGTCAAATGATATTCATCACATTCAATGGGTTTGGAGTCAACAAAAATTGCATTATAGATTACATACTTTACTCTATTTTTAAAAGGGAACTGATAATCGTGATAATGACAAACTCAGAAAATGTAGTCAAATTATTGCACACTTACTTGACTTTGAAGCAGCTATGGTCTGTGTCTACTGGCATTCTCCTTCACAAGCACACAGTCCAGTGCATTGCAGATTAGCCTTCTTGCATTTGCAGCGGTTTCTACAGCCTTTTTTGCAGCCGCACGACACCAGCTCGAAGCAGCTTTTTGAAGCCTCAGGGAGTGTGGTCCAGAGCGGTTCGTAGGACCCATCCTCTGTTTCCCGCCAGCCCCAGATTGTTGGTGATGGAAGCACGGGTTGAGGGACCAAGACCTGCCCCCAGACATAGCCACCCTGGAAGACTGATCTCTTCACATGCTGTTCCAAAGCATCGTAGGTAGGTGGGATGCGCTGGACGGAGTGCCTCTTGGCGAAGAGTTTCTTTCTGGCCTCGTTGACGTCCGTATATGGACTGGTGCGGTCATAGAGGAGCACCACAAACCTTTCAATGCAGTGCATTGTGTCATCCTGGATGTTGACTGGCGTGGTGGTCAGGGTGAGCAGGGAATCTGTCACTTCTGGAAACGAGTTCCATGTGGCCCAGGCAGATTTCTTCCCATGCCCCACGAATGCTGATACCGTGTCACATCCGGTCATGGCGTGGAAGACAGGGAGGGCACGTGCCTTCTGTGGGCCGAGGGAGGCAGCTATTTCATGGGCAGGGATGTAGCGGTAGTTCTTGCCCGTCCCAAAGGCAATCCAGAGTTCATCCACGCATGTTAGTGCGTGGGCTACCATCACCGCCAAGACGACGACGTCGGTGTCTACGGTTCGAACTTGAATCCGACGGTGGTCATGTTCTGCAGCATGGGCCACATGCAGCATGATGTGAGTGTCCGCCTCTTCTTGACTGCATGGAGCCAGTGAGCTTTCATCTTCCTGCCTTGGAAGGCAGATCACTGCTTCACCATCAGTAACTACCAGCTCCTTTGCCTCGTCATGGAAGGACTGCACCAGCACATTGGACAGGAAGGTGAAGAGCTCCACCTTGTTTGCGTCGACACGTAGGAAACTCTGCCAGTTTCCTGGTATGGCTGCGGTGCTCACCACGCGCTGTCGCACCCCTTTTCCTCGTTTCTCCCTTGTCGCCGACTTCAAGGAGCCATCTTTGTAGCTATCCCAAATGAGGTTGAGACGTGAAGCACCACGCAGCTGCCCTTCGACGTATGGGATGAAGACTTGGTGGGCATATTCTTCAAATGTCTTGGCAGTGCCAGGCTTCAACATCTGCACGATGACGGTGCCGTCAAGGACAACAGAAGTGACAGCAGGTGCATCAGACTGAGCTTCAGCAACGCCTTCAAGGCACACCAGCAAGTCGCTTTTGCTACCCAGGTGTAGCTTGCCTGCATCAGATAACGCGGGAGGACATGCTTGATTTTCATGACGGAAGAACTCGTCCAGGTTCCCATCGCAGTTCTGGCTGCAAATGTAGAGCCTTGCAAATAAGGCCATATCATTCTTCATAGATGCTTCCTTTCCTTTGGGTGCTTTTGGTCTTCTGTCTGCTCCGAAGAGGGGGAGCTTGTTCCTCTTTATAGGTTCGTCAATAGTCTTGGTTCTGTCTATGAGGCAATCATTTGAGTATGCCTGAAACTGTTCTTGTCCAATCTGCTTGGCAGTGCGAACTGTTTCAATCACTGCAGGATCGGCAATCTCCTTGGTGTCTAGGACCAGCAAATCTGGACTATCCTCCTTGAAGGGATTCCCCAGCTCTTCAATGACAGCCACAAGTGATTGTACATCTTTGGCAAATGCTTTCTGTGCACTTGGTGTTTCTTCATGGTGATGTGTCTCCTCCTTGGCGTTTGGATGCATGTTCGCCTCCTCAAACTCCATGATCACTCTGGCCACCTCGGGTCCGGCGACCATCCAGCGCCTTAGAGCACTGGGATTGTCCGTCAGGCCAACGGCACCTCCGCCAGTGATGACAATCCCACGCTCCACTCCTCCATCTGCACACATTGGGTGTTGCAAGATAGAGATCCCTGTTCCATGGAACGAATCCTTTGCTGTTGTGGAACTAGGATTGTGGTCATTGTTGTCCACAGCTGCGGTCGTGAACACACTACCACGCAGGGTTGGCGGGCAGACCACTTGTTCTGTTTGGAACATCTGACACGCCCGGTTTCCCATCTCTGCAGAAACGCGCAGGACACGGTCGTATGAGATGCTGAGACCCAGGCTGAAGAGCTTGTCCACTAGTCCCCTCTTGCGAGTCTCAGCGTGCAGCATCAGGCCAATGTACATTGGCAGAGGAGTTTCTTGAGATGTGGCATGTCGGACAGCTGGATGTTCTTGTGTCTTTGTACCAACAGGAGAGGTGCTTCTTTTCTGCTTCTGCCGATGCTTGACACCGTTGAATTTCAGGAGCTGTGCAATGGACAAAGCTGCCTGTGTTGAAGGAGGATCAATTTGATTCTTGATGTTGGGTCCATGCAGCACCATATTTACCAGTGCAAGTAGCACAGGTGGCACAGCCTCCTGCTGGCAGCCTTCCTTGAATGATCCAGTGAATGAGTTGGCTTCCTCAAACATGTATCGACGAACTATCTGTGCAGCTCGAGCGAGGTGAACTACTTCACTGTCACAGTCCTGCTCGCAGGCTTTGCCAAGTGCCTCGCCAATGTCCTCATCAAAAGCCAACAGGACATCTCGTCCTTTGCTCTGTGCCCGTAGGCCTGGGAGCTGGGCTAGTAGGCGTTCTTTCAGCCTTGTCGTATTCACTCTTTTGTCCAAGGGAAGGATGCTCCATTCTGGTCACGTACAGGTTTTCTAGGTCGGCAAGTCTGAATACAGGAGATGTGTCCTCTTCCAGGTGAGTATCTTCAATGTAAAGGGCAAGTTCTGCCAGCACAATTCCGGAGACCACACTTTCATGTCCAGTTTTGTCTTCAGCATTGACAGAGGCCTTTGCGCGATTGTAGAGAGACATTAGACACTTGGAATGATACTTGGCATCAAGAGCCCGCATATCACCCATGCTGAGCCGTGCCAGCAGTTCGTGGTCTCCAATTTGTGTTGCACACTGCCGCACACGCTGATCAATCTTGAAGGTGGTGGCTTCATGTAAGTCCACACCAGACAGTCTGCAGAAGAAGCATGAGGGTTGACTAGAGGTACTTGATTCTGCACTGCATGACCTGGTGCGCTTTCCTGGCACGGCATTGCCTTCACCAGATGAGCTGCCTCCTGCTGGCCTCTTCTGTGCTCTTTGCAACTTTGTAGTATTAAAACGAAGCATGCATCGTTTATGATAGACAGCTTTGTGGGCAACCAATGCGGCCTCGATGCCCTCTCCTTCATCAAGTCTAGCAAACTGCAGCGTTCTGGGTAGTAAGCCCAGCTCTCCAAACTGCATCAGATTCCCGGCCAGTGTCTTGTACCCACTCCCTGTGTTTGGGCGTTTTGAATTTGCTGGGAAAACAAGGGACTCTGCTGTATCCTCCTGGCATATGGTACACAGTTCCCAGTTTGTGTTGGACGGGCCAACAGACGCACGGTCCATGCAAGAATGCGCTAGCTGGATCTTCTTTGCCATGGGTCATGATTATCACTCAATATTCTGCAAAGACACAAAACACCTTGTTACCACACTAATACTACTACTACTACTACACCACTATTACCAATTACAACACCACTTCCACCACTACCACCACCACAACAAAATACTTCTGAACCTGTCACCGATGCTGTGTGCGAAAATGGATTTTCCCATAAAAATGACCATTTTTTCCCCCAATACAATGGTTGGAACTATATTAAATCAACACAAATGACATGTGTATTGTTTTTATTTGTAATTGCACATCACATGGAGTATTTATCACCTCTAAGAAACCTGCAAAGCGAATAACAATGACAGATATCCCATGTTGTTAAAGTAGAATGGTGGCCATTTTGAAAAATGGCCGCCAAAGCTGACCAAGGCACAATCTCGAGTGGCTCCATATCCAGAATTGTTCAGAATACATTAGTCAACATGTGTACCAGTTTTGGTGCTTTTATGAAAAGTTGAACAATTGGTTCGCTATGCTGCAGTACTATATAGAGTACCATAGATCTTTGCTCAATTCTGTCAGAAAAACTTACCTCACGGATGTCGGGATTCCTCCAAATTTCTTTATTTAGTGTTATAAACAGCATTAGCCATTGTTTAAAAAGCTAATCACATGTGTTTGTGGTTTATAATATTTTTACTTCCGATAGAGGCCATTTCTTTCCCATGAAAACGCCATTATAACTACGAGCAATGGTACCCACTCTATGGGCGGGGCTTCAATTGGGAAGCTCAAATAAAAAGGCAAAATATCAGAAATTGAAGGCTTTTTTTATTTTAAACGATTCATATAAACATCCGTTGAATCATATCGCATGCAAATCATCAAAATCTAAACAGTACATGGCGCCCATTTTGAAAAAAGATTGAATTCTGCAAAATGGAAGCGGCCGCCGCACGTCTTTCTCAGTCGCACGTTTATGTGTGAAGAGTGCGCGCCGAATCTGTAACACGGAAGCGGCCGCTACACCTGTTTCTCAGTCGCTTTGCACACGTTGCCATGTTACTTTGGAGCCGCACGTTCATATAGGAAGAGTTCATCAGGAGTCGATCTACTCTCTCCTGGTACGTAGAATAAACAGTATTTGTAGAATTTCAACAAAAGCCAAATCACTGTTCATATCGGTAAATATTATTCCATCGTGTTTGGAAAAACTGGAAAATTGGAAAACTTGGAAAAACAATATAGTGTGGCAGGCACAAGGGACAATAATTCCACGCACCAGTGGGTGGCGCGAGCGTCCAGGCGGGGAACTGAAATGCATGCCCCGCCTTTCGGCCGATCGGCCACGCCCGGGGGCAAGGCGTGGCCTCGGGACATATATGCGGGCTCTAAGCTCGAGCCCGCCCAGTGCTGAAGTGCGAGCTCTTAATAAAGACTCTTGTTTGTAACCACGTGTTGTGGCCTACCTTTCTGGCAATCGAGTCGTGTGTGCACAGCACCACAATAGCCTATTTTACTTCGAACGGACGGATGGACATTTGGTGAATTATAGTAAGACTCGGGAGATACCCGTGCTCTGCACGGGTGGGAGGCCAGAAGCAAACAGGCAATGCAGATACGGCGAATGCTAAAGCATGAAACCAATAAATTCCACATTCCTGTGGCACCTTCAGTCGCATGTCAGACATGGACAGCAAGTTCGTGAAGGACTTCCATGAAAAACGTACCCGTTCGCAAACAAATGGGTACGTTCACGCATGGAAACATCGATCGTGGGTCCGTGGCGAATCTGCATATGGCGATCCGCGAAGTTCACGTTCAGAAAGTAGAAACCATCACGGCATCGTCATTCATTTGAACTCGATATCTCTTTTTAAATTCCAAACAACACAACTCCAATCACAAATTAATCACAAAATAAACTTTTAACAACATTGATAATAATGTTTCCTTCATTGTAAAAACTACCAAATCAACAGTTAAAAGGATTTTGAGCCGATAGGTGTTATGGCCTTGGCACGATCGATGGAGACAGCGATCTGTTAACGTATTCACTGCCCAAATAGCTATGTAGAATTCTCTCATGTAGAGATTAAATGCCGTTTGAACTTTGGTCGAGGTCATTATTTACTTTTAATGATGTTTATATACGAATGATGTTTAATGATGTTTATATTGGTTTGGGTCATCCTTTCCGCATATCTCGTGGGATTGTAAGTTGGAGAGATGGCCGTGATGGCGGGGAGGGGTTTGGAATTCTTTCAAGCAGGGATTCAACCCGTGTCCTTATAAAAGGTCTTTGTCCGAGGTCACCAAGTTCGATCAGTGCAGCTGTGCAGCGATCGGTGCAACCGTTTGTGCGGCACCCGGGAAAACAACATCGTCACAATGAAAACATCGTCACAATGAACGTTATGCGAACGCGAATGTTATGCGGGAGTCCAAACCTGAGAATGCTGGAGACCAAAGCTGAAATTGTAAAAACTAAATAGCCTATTTTACTCCTGGAGATCCCAGGATTAACCACCCAAAATATAGTTGCGATCGGTTCAGCAGTTTTTACGGTACCTTCGAACGGACAGACATTTGGTGAATTGTTGTAAGACTAGCAGAAGTACCCGGCATTGCCGGGTGGGGGAGGGGACGGGGAGGGGAAAGGGGAGGGGAGGGGAACGGGGGGAGAGCGAGCCCCTTGGTAAAGCGAGCGATTTTTTTTTTCATAGCGTCATAGCGTCATATCGTCATATCGTTCATAGCTTCATAGCGTTTCATAGCGTCATAGCGTCATAGCGTTTCATAGCGTCATAGCGATTTTTTTTTTCATAGCGTCATAGCATCATAGTGTCATATCGTTCATAGCGTTTCATAGCGTCATATCGTTCATAGCGTTCTTAGCGTCATCGCGTTCATAGCGTTTCATAGCGATTTTTTTTTTCATAGCGTCATAGCGTCATAGCCTTCATAGCGTCATCACGTGATCGCTCTGAGCGAATCAGCACCCACCTGCTCTGATTCCGTGCGCTGAAATGCGCTGAGGTAAATATGAATAAAAAATATGGATCGTCAAATATTTTGAGTTCGGCCATGTTCGTCCCAGGCTCAATGGCCATGTCTATGCCAAATATCAAGCACGTTAGCCTCTCCGTTTAGGAGTCTATCGGTAACATTACACACACACACACACACACACACACACACACACACACACACACACACACACACAAAAACTGTGTTTTATATATATAGATAAGCTATTTATATACGTTATGCATGCTGCAGGAAAAACGCCTTGGGGAAGTGGGACATTATTAGTGTTAAAATTGTTTTGTAATAACATTAACAATATGCGATGATCATTAATTTTGTTATTAAAAGCGTCTGGAAAAACGTCACGATAAATATTCTTTGGACAAACGCCACAATAAAGCTAATTTAACATTTATATACACCTCAACATGCAACCCCATTGAGGGCAATGGCAGGGAAAACCCGCTCGGGAGAGAAAACCCCCTTGGGGAGGGGGGCAAATGAATGCGCTACAACCTTCATTATGTAACCCTTTGTCATCCTGTCAAGTTGGGATAAGTAACGACGGATGTATTGGGGTCAAAAATTCATCAGACAGACAAACAGACACCAAATGGTGGATTTTAGTATGATGATGATGATGATGATTTACTTCTTACGTCAAGCCACATACATGCTGATCACCTCTGGTAAGTAATTCTTAAATGATGTACTTTGATTATTAATTGGTGCCTGTACATTTCTTGATTGTTGGCATTGATTTCATCATCGACAGTTACCCCATATTGCTCCTACTCCATATTTAGCTGTGGAACTCCACCAAGTGTGGGGGTTCATAACACAAACATCTTGGCAATCATATGATGTTACAGATACTGTGTTGTTATTTCACAACATGGCATGACATGTTGCTCCTCTTTTCCAGGCCGCCATTGTCCCAATAGCCTCACGGAATGCATGCATCGAGGCCTACACCAACCGCTATGACACCGAACTGCAGATACCCATCGCCTTGACTGCAGATATGCTCTGTGCTGGAACCGGGAAAGAGAATGAACCTTATGCATGCCAAGGGGACAGTGGAAGCGTCTTGGGAGTCCCGGTTCGTACCAGAATCCTTCATTAGACTCGGTTGTGTAATGGTTAGAGTGTTTGGTCGGAGTGTGGGAGGTCGGCGTTTCGAATCTGAGCCGAGTCATACAAAAGATTTTTTTAGATAGGGGCAATACCCCTAGGTGTTCACCTGGTAGAATAAATCAGTACACTTCACTGACAAGGGTATTTTAAACCAATTTAAATGGTTGCTAGAAGACAGGGCAGCATGTACAATCATCTGCTATATAAAAGAGTTGTGTGTGTGTGTGTGTGTGTGTGTGTCGACATTATTCTGAGATGGCTCAATGGATCTTCGTCCAACTTTCACAGGTTCATCAGTTAGTGCCTCGGTGTGTTTTAGGCCAAAAACAAACAAAAAGTTTTTAAAAGAAAAAGTTAGTTTTTTGGGGTTTTTTTTCAAAAATCGCTCTTTTGTGCCGAAGCCTTTTTTATGAATGACAGTTATATAAAAGTACATATTCACATAAATAAATACAAAACAATTACCAGACATTTGAACACGAATAATAAAACAATTCCGGAAGCAGTCAAAGTTGAAGTTAAGGCTTCTTCTTCTTCCTGAACGTCATCACACTTAACTCAGAAACGTGATGAACGGCACATTCAGCAGCATATATTTAACAAAAAGGTAAAACAAGTACACATACATTCAAAGTACACCGCCCCATGCCAAATAATTAAATATGCTGCAGCGCGGCATTGCCGGGGCGCCTCAGGCGCCCGGCAATACCGCAGTGCAGCTCATTGAGGCTGCATTGGGAGGGAGAGGTGTACACTAATTGATTTATTAATTGTATAATTAAAATCAATAAAAGATTATCACAAAATATTTTCATAATCAATTGGCTAATCGCATAACTAAACCAGTAGTGCTTCATCCGAAGATGTATCTTTTAGAAATTTAATTAAATAAGTCATTTATAAAAAATTAAATAATTAATTGATTACTCAATAAATAATTAATCGATTAATCAATAAATACTTAATAGATGAAATGATTAATCAATAAATCAAAAATATCCTTGATAGCCACATCACTTGGTCACTCATGTCCAAATATTAGCTTCCCAGCTCAAAAGGTGCCTGAGATATTGGCCAAATGAGAAAGAAAATAAATAAATGATTAATAATGAAAATAAATAAATAATAATCATAAAAAAATTAAATTATTAATCAATTTGGTCAGAGAACACATAAACTACCACTATTTCATCAGAATCTGTAACTTAAAAAAAAAAATTTTTTTTGTCATTAATCGAATAATTAAATAATTAATCGATTAATTGATTAATTAATAAATCAAAAATATCTTTTGCAGCCAAATCACCTGGTCATTGGCATGTCCAAATATCAGCTTCCTAACTCAAAAGGTGCCTGAGTTAATAATGGTCAGAAGAGAAATGAAATTTAATTAATTAAATAAGTACTTAATTAAACGCTAATAATTAAATAACTCCTCAATTAATTGATTATTCAAAAAACAAAAAATACCGTATTTGACAAAGGACTTGCTCACTACTGTGCCGAAATTTCAGCTTCCTAGCTCAAAGGATGGCTGAGATATCGTCCGGACAAACAAACAAGAAAGCAAGAAAGCAAGAAAACAAGAAAGCAAGAAACCAGAGTGAAAACTGAGTACTCTCTTTCAGCGTGCGTCACTGCCGAGCCCCCTTTGGTGCCCGGCAATGACGATTTGCAATGCCTGGAGATGGCATAGGAAAGGAGCGGTGTACAACAAGAAAGAAAACAAGTACACATACATTCAAAGTACACCGCCCCATGCCAAATAATTAAATATGCTGCAGCGCGGCATTGCCGGGGCGCCTCTGGTGCCCGGCAATACCGCAGTGCAGCTCATTGAGGCTGCATTGGGAGGGAGAGGTGTACACTAATTGATTGATTAATTGTATAATTAAAATCAATAAAAGATTATCACAAAATATTTTCATAATCAATTGGCTAATCGCATAACTAAACCACTAGTGCTTCATCCGCAGATGTATCTTTTAGAAATTTAATTCAATAAGTCATTTATAAAAAATTAAATAATTAATTGATTACTCAATAAATAATTAATCGATTAATCAATAAATAATTAATAGATGAAATGATTAATCAATAAATCAAAAATATCCTTGATAGCCACATCACTTGGTCACTCATGTCCAAATATTAGCTTCCCAGCTCAAAAGGTGCCTGAGATATTGGCCAAATGAGAAAGAAAATAAATAAATGATTAATAATGAAAATAAATAAATAATAATCATTAAAAAATTAAATTATTAATCAATTTGGTCAGAGAACACATAAACTACCACTATTTCATCAGAATCTGTAACTTTAAAAAAAAACATTTTTTTGTCATTAATCGAATAATTAAATAATTAATCGATTAATTGATGAATTAATAAATCAAAAATATCGTTTGCAGCCAAATCACCTGGTCATTGGCATGTCCAAATGTCAGCTTCCTAACTCAAAAGGTGCCTGAGTTAATGGTCAGAAGAGAAAGGAAATTTGATTAATTAAATAAGTACTTAATTAATCGCTAATAATTAAATAACTCCTCAATTTATTGATTCATCAAAAAAAAAAATACCGTTTTTGACAAAGGACTTGTTCACTATTGTGCCGAAATTTCAGCTTCCTAGCTCAAAGGATGGCTGAGATATCGTCCGGACAAACAAACAAGAAAGAAAACAAGTACAAATACATTCAAAGTACACCGCCCCATGCCAAATAATTAAATGTGCTGCAGCGCGGCATTGCCGGGGCGCCTCTGGCGCCCGGCAATACCGCAGTGCAGCTCATTGAGGCTGCATTGGGAGGGAGAGGTGTACACTAATTGATTGATTAATTGTATAATTAAAATCAATAAAAGATTATCACAAAATATTTTCATAATCAATTGGCTAATAGCATACCTAAAGCACTAGTGCTTCATCCGAAGATGTATCTTTTAGAAATTTAATTAAATAAGTCATTTATAAAAAATTAAATAATGAATTGATTACTCAATAAATAATTAATCGATTAATCAATAAATAATTAATAGATGAAATGATTAATCAATAAATCAAAAATATCCTTGATAGCCACATCACTTTGTCACTCATGTCCAAATATTAGCTTCCCAGCTCAAAAGGTGCCTGAGATATTGGCCAAATGAGAAAGAAAATAAATAAATGATTAATAATGAAAATAAATAAATAATAATCATAAAAAAATTAAATTATTAATCAATTTGGTCAGAGAACACATAAACTACCACTATTTCATCAGAATCTGTAACTTTAAAAAAAAAAATTTTTTTGTCATTAATCGAATAATTAAATAATTAATCGATTAATTGATTAATTAATAAATCAAAAATATCCTTTGCAGCCAAATCACCTGGTAATTGGCATGTCCAAATGTCAGCTTCCTAACTCAAAAGGTGCCTGAGTTAATGGTCAGAAGAGAAAGGAAATTTAATTAATTAAATAAGTACTAAATTAATCGCTAATAATTAAATAACTCCTCAATTTATTGATTAATCAAAAAAAAAAATACCGTTTTTGACAAAGGACTTGCTCACGATTGTGCCGAAATTTCAGCTTCCTAGCTCAAAGGATGGCTGAGATATCGTCCGGACAAACAAACAAGAAAGAAAACAAGAAAGAAAACAAGTACACATACATTCAAAGTACACCGCCCCATGCCAAATAATTAAATATGCTGCAGCGCGGCATTGCCGGGGCGCCTCTGGCGCCCGGCAATACCGCAGTACAGCTCATTGAGGCTCCATTGGGAGGGAGAGGTGTACACTAATTGATTGATTAATTGTATAATTAAAATCAATAAAAGATTATCACAAAATATTTTCATAATCAATTGGCTAATCGCATAACTAAACCAGTAGTGCTTCATCCGAAGATGTATCTTTTAGAAATTTAATTAAAGAAGTCATTTATAAAAAATTAAATAATTAATTGATTACTCAATAAATAATTAATCGATTAATCAATAAATACTTAATAGATGAAATGATTAATCAATAAATCAAAAATATCCTTGATAGCCACATCACTTGGTCACTCATGTCCAAATATTAGCTTCCCAGCTCAAAAGGTGCCTGAGATATTGGCCAAATGAGAAAGAAAATAAATAAATGATTAATAATGAAAATAAATAAATAATAATCATAAAAAAATTAAATTATTAATCAATTTGGTCAGAGAACACATAAACTACCACTATTTCATCAGAATCTGTAACTTTAAAAAAAAAAATTTTTTTTGTCATTAATCGAATAATTAAATAATTAATCGATTAATTGATTAATTAATAAATCAAAAATATCCTTTGCAGCCAAATCACCTGGTCATTGGCATGTCCAAATATCAGCTTCCTAACTCAAAAGGTGCCTGAGTTAATAATGGTCAGAAGAGAAATGAAATTTAATTAATTAAATAAGTACTTAATTAAACGCTAATAATTAAATAACTCCTCAATTAATTGATTATTCAAAAAACAAAAAATACCGTATTTGACAAAGGACTTGCTCACTACTGTGCCGAAATTTCAGCTTCCTAGCTCAAAGGATGGCTGAGATATCGCCCGGACAACCAAGAAAACAAACAAGAAACCAGAGTGAAAACTGAGTACTCTCTTTCAGCGTGCGTCACTGCCGAGCCCCCTTTGGTGCCCGGCAATGACGATTTGCAATGCCTGGAGATGGCATAGGAAAGGAGCGGTGTACAACAAACAAGAAAACAAGAAACCAGAGTGAAAACTGAGTACTCTCTTTCAGCGTGCGTCACTGCCAAGCCCCCTTCGGTGCCCGGCAATGACGATTTGCAATGCCTGGAGGTGGCATAGGAAAGGAGCGGTGTACAATAATCATAAAAAAATTAAATTATTAATCAATTTGGTCAGAGAACACATAAACTACCTCTATTTCATCAGAATCTGTAACTTAAAAAAAAATTTTTTTTTTGTCATTAATCGAATAATTAAATAATTAATCGATTAATTGATTAATTAATAAATCAAAAATATCCTTTGCAGCCAAATCACCTGGTCATTGGCATGTCCAAATATCAGCTTCCTAACTCAAAAGGTGCCTGAGTTAATAATGGTCAGAAGAGAAATGAAATTTAATTAATTAAATAAGTACTTAATTAAACGCTAATAATTAAATAACTCCTCAATTAATTGATTATTCAAAAAACGAAAAATACCGTATTTGACAAAGGACTTGCTCACTACTGTGCCGAAATTTCAGCTTCCTAGCTCAAAGGATGGCTGAGATATCGTCCGGACAACCAAGAAAGAAAACAAACAAGTACAAATACATTCAAAGTACACCGCCCCATGCCAAATAATTAAATATGCTGCAGCGCGGCATTGCCGGGGCGCCTCCGGCACCCGGCAATACCGCAGTGCAGCTCATTGAGGCTGCATTGGGAGGGAGAGGTGTACACTAATTGATTGATTAATTGTATAATTAAAATCAATAAAAGATTATCACAAAATATTTTCATAATCAATTGGCTAATCGCATAACTAAACCAGTAGTGCTTCATCCGAAGATGTATCTTTTAGAAATTTAATTAAATAAGTCATTTATAAAAAATTAAATAATTAATTGATTACTCAATAAATAATTAATCGATTAATCAATAAATACTTAATAGATGAAATGATTTATCAATAAATAAAAAATATCCTTGATAGCCACATCACTTGGTCACTCATGTCCAAATATTAGCTTCCCAGCTCAAAAGGTGCCTGAGATATTGGCCAAATGAGAAAGAAAATAAATAAATGATTAATAATGAAAATAAATAAATAATAATCATAAAAAAATTAAATTATTAACCAATTTGGTGAGAGAACACATAAACTACCACTATTTCATCAGAATCTGTAACTTAAAAAAAAAATTTTTTTGTCATTAATCGAATAATTAAATAATTAATCGATTAATTGATTAATTAATAAATCAAAAATATCCTTTGCAGCCAAATCACCTGGTCATTGGCATGTCCAAATATCAGCTTCCTAACTCAAAAGGTGCCTGAGTTAATAATGGTCAGAAGAGAAATGAAATTTAATTAATTAAATAAGTACTTAATTAAACGCTAATAATTAAATAACTCCTCAATTAATTGATTATTCAAAAAACAAAAAATACCGTATTTGACAAAGGACTTGCTCACTACTGTGCCGAAATTTCAGCTTCCTAGCTCAAAGGATGGCTGAGATATCGCCCGGACAAACAAACAAGAAAACAAACAAACAAGAAAACAAACAAACAAGAAAGAAACCAGAGTGAAAACTGAGTACTCTCTTTCAGCGTGCGTCACTGCCGAGCCCCCTTTGGTGCCCGTCAATGACGATTTACAATGCCTGGAGATGGCATAGGAAAGGAGCGGTGTACAACAAACAAACAAGTACACATACATTCAAAGTACACCGCCCCATGCCAAATAATTAAATATGCTGCAGCGCGGCATTGCCGGGGCGCCTCCGGCGCCCGGCAATACCGCAGTGCAGCTCATTGAGGCTGCATTGGGAGGGAGAGGTGTACACTAATTGATTGATTAATTGTATAATTAAAATCAATAAAAGATTATCACAAAATATTTTCATAATCAATTGGCTAATCGCATAACTAAACCACTAGTGCTTCATCCGAAGATGTATCTTTTAGAAATTTAATTAAATAAGTCATTTATAAAAAATTAAATAATTAATTGATTACTCAATAAATAATTAATCGATTAATCAATAAATAATTAATAGATGAAATGATTAATCAATAAATCAAAAATATCCTTGATAGCCACATCACTTGGTCACTCATGTCCAAATATTAGCTTCCCAGCTCAAAAGGTGCCTGAGATATTGGCCAAATGAGAAAGAAAATAAATAAATGATTAATAATGAAAATAAATAAATAATAATCATAAAAAAATTAAATTAGTAATCAATTTGGTCAGAGAACACATAAACTACCACTATTTCATCAGAATCTGTAACTTTAAAAAAAAAAAATTTTTTTGTCATTAATCAAATAATTAAATAATTAATCGATTAATTGATTAATTAATAAATCAAAAATATACTTTGCAGCCAAATAACCTGGTCATTGACATGTCCAAATATCAGCTTCCTAACTCAAAAGGTGCCTGAGTTAATGGTCAGAAGAGAAATGAAATTTAATTAATTAAATAAGTACTTAATTAATCGCTAATAATTAAATAACTCATCAATTAATTGATTAATCAAAAAACAAAAAATACCGTTTTTGACAAAGGACTTGCTCACTATTGTGCCGAAATTTCAGCTTCCTAGCTCAAAGGATGGCTGAGATATCGTCCGGACAAACAAACAAGCAAGAAAACAAACAAACAAGAAAGAAACCAGAGTGAAAACTGAGTACTCTCTTTCAGCGCGCGTCACTGCCGAGCCCCCTTTGGTGCCCGGCAATGACGATTTGCAATGCCTGGAGATGGCATAGGAAAGGAGCGGTGTACAACAAACAAGAAAACAAGCAAGAAACCAGAGTGAAAACTGAGTACTCTCTTTCAGCGTGCGTCACTGCCGAGCCCCCTTTGGTGCCCGGCAATGACGATTTGCAATGCCTGGAGATGGCATAGGAAAGGAGCGGTGTACAACAAGTACACATACATTCAAAGTACACCGCCCCATGCCAAATAATTAAATATGCTGCAGCGCGGCATTGCCGGGGCGCCTCCGGCGCCCGGCAATACCGCAGTGCAGCTCATTGAGGCTGCATTGGGAGGGAGAGGTGTACACTAATTGATTGATTGATTGTATAATTAAAATCAATAAAAGATTATCACAAAATATTTTCATAATCAATTGGCTAATCGCATAACTAAACCAGTAGTGCTTCATCCGAAGATGTATCTTTTAGAAATTTAATTAAATAAGTCATTTATAAAAAATTAAATAATTAATTGATTACTCAATAAATAAGTAATCGATTAATCAATAAATACTTAATAGATGAAATGATTAATCAATAAATCAAAAATATCCTTGATAGCCACATCACTTGGTCACTCATGTCCAAATATTAGCTTCCCAGCTCAAAAGGTGCCTGAGATATTGGCCAAATGAGAAAGAAAATAAATAAATGATTAATAATGAAAATAAATAAATAATAAACATAAAAAAATTAAATTATTAATCAATTTGGTCAGAGAACACATAAACTACCACTATTTCATCAGAATCTGTAACTTAAAAAAAAAAATTTTTTTTGTCATTAAACGAATAATTAAATAATTAATCGATTAATTGATTAATTAATAAATCAAAAATATCCTTTGCAGCCAAATCACCTGGTCATTGGCATGTCCAAATATCAGCTTCCTAACTCAAAAGGTGCCTGAGTTAATAATGGTCAGAAGAGAAATGAAATTTAATTAATTAAATAAGTACTTAATTAAACGCTAATAATTAAATAACTCCTCAATTAATTGATTTATTCAAAAAACAAAAAATACCGTATTTGACAAAGGACGTGCTCACTACTGTGCCGAAATTTCAGCTTCCTAGCTCAAAGGATGGCTGAGATATCGCCCGGACAACCAAGAAAACAAGAAAGCAAGAAACCAGAGTGAAAACTGAGTACTCTCTTTCAGCGTGCGTCACTGCCGAGCCCCCTTTGGTGCCCGGCAATGACGATTTGCAATGCCTGGAGATGGCATAGGAAAGGAGCGGTGTACAAAAAGATACATCTTCGGATGAAGCACTAGTGGTTTAGTTATGCGATTAGCCAATTGATTATGAAAATATTTTGTGACAAGTACACATACATTCAAAGTACACCGCCCCATGCCAAATAATTAAATATGCTGCAGCGCGGCATTGCCGGGGCGCCTCTGGCGCCCAGCAATACCGCAGTGCAGCTCATTGAGGCTGCATTGGGAGGGAGAGGTGTACACTAATTGATTGATTAATTGTATAATTAAAATCAATAAAAGATTATCACAAAATATTTTCATAATCAATTGGCTAATCGCATAACTAAACCAGTAGTGCTTCATCCGAAGATGTATCTTTTAGAAATTTAATTAAATAAGTCATTTATAAAAAATTAAATAATTAATTGATTACTCAATAAATAATTAATCGATTAATCAATAAATACTTAATAGATGAAATGATTAATCAATAAATCAAAAATATCCTTGATAGCCACATCACTTGGTCACTCATGTCCAAATATTAGCTTCCCAGCTCAAAAGGTGCCTGAGATATTGGCCAAATGAGAAAGAAAATAAATAAATGATTAATAATGAAAATAAATAAATAATAATCATAAAAAAATTAAATTATTAATCAATTTGGTCAGAGAACACATAAACTACCACTATTTCATCAGAATCTGTAACTTAAAAAAAAAAATTTTTTTTGTCATTAATCGAATAATTAAATAATTAATCGATTAATTGATTAATTAATAAATCAAAAATATCCTTTGCAGCCAAATCACCTGGTCATTGGCATGTCCAAATATCAGCTTCCTAACTCAAAAGGTGCCTGAGTTAATAATGGTCAGAAGAGAAATTAAATTTAATTAATTAAATAAGTACTTAATTAAACGCTAATAATTAAATAACTCCTCAATTAATTGATTATTCAAAAAACAAAAAATACCGTATTTGACAAAGGACTTGCTCACTACTGTGCCGAAATTTCAGCTTCCGAGCTCAAAGGATGGCTGAGATATCGCCCGGACAACCAAGAAAGAAAACAAGAAAACAAGAAAGCAAGAAACCAGAGTGAAAACTGAGTACTCTCTTTCAGCGTGCGTCACTGCCGAGCCCCCTTTGGTGCCCGGCAATGACGATTTGCAATGCCTGGAGATGGCATAGGAAAGGAGCGGTGTACAACAAGTACACATACATTCAAAGTACACCGCCCCATGCCAAATAATTAAATATGCCGCAGTGCAGCTCATTGAGGCTGCATTGGGAGGGAGAGGTGTACACTAATTGATTGATTGATTGTATAATTAAAATCAATAAAAGATTATCACAAAATATTTTCATAATCAATTGGCTAATCGCATAACTAAACCACTCGTGCTTCATCCGAAGATGTATCTTTTAGAAATTTAATTAAATAAGTCATTTATAAAAAATTAAATAATTAATTGATTACTCAATAAATAATTAATCGATTAATCAATAAATAATTAATAGATGAAATGATTAATCAATAAATCAAAAATATCCTTGATAGCCACATCACTTGGTTACTCATGTCCAAATATTAGCTTCCCAGCTCAAAAGGTGCCTGAGATATTGGCCAAATGAGAAAGAAAATAAATAAATGATTAATAATGAAAATAAATAAATAATAATCATAAATAAATTAAATTATTAATCAATTCGGTCAGAGAACACATAAACCATCACCATTTCATCAGAATCTGTAAGTTAAAAAAAAAAAAGTTTTTTGTCATTAATCAAATAATTAAATAATTAATCGATTAATTGATTAATTAATTAATTAATAAATCAAAAATAGCCTTTGCAGCCAAATCACCTGGTCATTGGCATGTCCAAATATCAGCTTCCTAACTCAAAAGGTGCCTGAGTTAATGGTCAGAAGAGAAATGAAATTTAATTAATTAAATAAGTACTTAATTAATCGCTAATAATTAAATAACTCATCAATTAATTGATTAATCAAAAAACAAAAAATACCGTTTTTGACAAAGGACTTGCTCACTATTGTGCCGAAATTTCAGCTTCCTAGCTCAAAGGATGGCTGAGATATCGTCCGGACAAACAAACAAGAAAGCAAGAAAACAAACAAGAAAGAAACCAGAGTGAAAACTGAGTACTCTCTTTCAGCGCGCGTCACTTCCGAGCCCCCTTTGGTGCCCGGCAATGACGATTTGCAATGCCTGGAGATGGCATAGGAAAGGAGCGGTGTACAACAAGTACACATACATTCAAAGTACACCGCCCCATGCCAAATAATTAAATATGCTGCAGCGCGGCATTGCCGGGGCGCCTCCGGCGCCCGGCAATACCGCAGTGCAGCTCATTGAGGCTGCATTGGGAGGGAGAGGTGTACACTAATTGATTGATTAATTGTATAATTAAAATCAATAAAAGATTATCACAAAATATTTTCATAATCAATTGGCTAATCGCATAACTAAACCACTAGTGCTTCATCCGAAGATGTATCTTTTAGAAATTTAATTAAATAAGTCATTTATATAAAATTAAATAATTAATTGATTACTCAATAAATAAATTAATCGATTAATCAATAAATAATTAATAGATGAAATGATTAATCAATAAATCAAAAATATCCTTGATAGCCACATCACTTGGTCACTCATGTCCAAATATTAGCTTCCCAGCTCAAAAGGTGCCTGAGATATTGGCCAAATGAGAAAGAAAATAAATAAATGATTAATAATGAAAATAAATAAATAATAATCATAAAAAAATTAAATTAGTAATCAATTTGGTCAGAGAACACATAAACTACCACTATTTCATCAGAATCTGTAACTTAAAAAAAAAAAAATTTTTGGTCATTAATCGAATAATTAAATAATTAATCGATTAATTGATTAATTAATAAATCAAAAATATCCTTTGCAGCCAAATCACCTGGTCATTGGCATGTCCAAATATCAGCTTCCTAACTCAAAAGGTGCCTGAGTTAATAATGGTCAGAAGAGAAATGAAATTTAATTAATTAAATAAGTACTTAATTAAACGCTAATAATTAAATAACTCCTCAATTAATTGATTATTCATAAAACAAAAAATACCGTATTTGACAAAGGACTTGCTCACTACTGTGCCGAAATTTCAGCTTCCTAGCTCAAAGGATGGCTGAGATATCGTCCGGACAAACAAACAAGAAAGCAAGAAAGCAAGAAAACAAGAAAGCAAGAAACCAGAGTGAAAACTGAGTACTCTCTTTCAGCGTGCGTCACTGCCGAGCCCCCTTTGGTGCCCGGCAATGACGATTTGCAATGCCTGGAGATGGCATAGGAAAGGAGCGGTGTACAACAAGAAAGAAAACAAGTACACATACATTCAAAGTACACCGCCCCATGCCAAATAATTAAATATGCTGCAGCGCGGCATTGCCGGGGCGCCTCTGGCGCCCGGCAATACCGCAGTGCAGCTCATTGAGGCTGCATTGGGAGGGAGAGGTGTACACTAATTGATTGATTAATTGTATAATTAAAATCAATAAAAGATTATCACAAAATATTTTCATAATCAATTGGCTAATCGCATAACTAAACCACTAGTGCTTCATCCGCAGATGTATCTTTTAGAAATTTAATTCAATAAGTCATTTATAAAAAATTAAATAATTAATTGATTACTCAATAAATAATTAATCGATTAATCAATAAATAATTAATAGATGAAATGATTAATCAATAAATCAAAAATATCCTTGATAGCCACATCACTTGGTCACTCATGTCCAAATATTAGCTTCCCAGCTCAAAAGGTGCCTGAGATATTGGCCAAATGAGAAAGAAAATAAATAAATGATTAATAATGAAAATAAATAAATAATAATCATTAAAAAATTAAATTATTAATCAATTTGGTCAGAGAACACATAAACTACCACTATTTCATCAGAATCTGTAACTTTAAAAAAAAACATTTTTTTGTCATTAATCGAATAATTAAATAATTAATCGATTAATTGATTAATTAATAAATCAAAAATATCGTTTGCAGCCAAATCACCTGGTCATTGGCATGTCCAAATGTCAGCTTCCTAACTCAAAAGGTGCCTGAGTTAATGGTCAGTAGAGAAAGGAAATTTGATTAATTAAATAAGTACTTAATTAATCGCTAATAATTAAATAACTCCTCAATTTATTGATTCATCAAAAAAAAAAAATACCGTTTTTGACAAAGGACTTGTTCACTATTGTGCCGAAATTTCAGCTTCCTAGCTCAAAGGATGGCTGAGATATCGTCCGGACAAACAAACAAGAAAGAAAACAAGTACACATACATTCAAAGTACACCGCCCCATGCCAAATAATTAAATATGCTGCAGCGCGGCATTGCCGGGGCACCTCCGGCGCCCGGCAATACCGCAGTGCAGCTCATTGAGGCTGCATTGGGAGGGAGAGGTGTACACTAATTGATTGATTAATTGTATAATTAAAATCAATAAAAGATTACCACAAAATATTTTCATAATCAATTGGCTAATCGCATAACTAAACCACTAGTGCTTCATCCGAAGATGTATCTTTTAGAAATTTAATTAAATAAGTCATTTATAAAAAATTAAATAATTAATTGATTACTCAATAAATAATTAATCGATTAATCAATAAATAATTAATAGATGAAATGATTAATCAATAAATCAAAAATATCCTTGATAGCCACATCACTTGGTCACTCATGTCCAAATATTAGCTTCCCAGCTCAAAAGGTGCCTGAGATATTGGCCAAATGAGAAAGAAAATAAATAAATGATTAATAATGAAAATAAATAAATAATAATCATAAAAAAATTAAATTATTAATCAATTTGGTCAGAGAACACATAAACTACCACTATTTCATCAGAATCTGTAACTTTAAAAAAAAATTTTTTTTGGTCATTAATCGAATAATTAAATAACTAATCGATTAATTGATTAATTAATAAATCAAAAATATCATTTGCAGCCAAATCACCTGGTCATTGGCATGTCCAAATATCAGCTTCCTAACTCAAAAGGTGCCTGAGTTAATAATGGTCAGAAGAGAAATGAAATTTAATTAATTAAATAAGTACTTAATTAAACGCTAATAATTAAATAACTCCTCAATTAATTGATTATTCAAAAAACAAAAAATACCGTATTTGACAAAGGACTTGCTCACTACTGTGCCGAAATTTCAGCTTCCTAGCTCAAAGGATGGCTGAGATATCGCCCGGACAACCAAGAAAACAAGAAAGAAACCAGAGTGAAAACTGAGTACTCTCTTTCAGCGTGCGTCACTGTCGAGCCCCCTTTGGTGCCCGGCAATGACGATTTGCAATGCCTGGAGATGGCATAGGAAAGGAGCGGTGTACAACAAGTACACATACATTCAAAGTACACCGTCCCATGCCAAATAATTAAATATGCTGCAGCGCGGCATTGCCGGGGCGCCTCCGGCGCCCGGCAATACCGCAGTGCAGCTCATTGAGGCTGCATTGGGAGGGAGAGGTGTACACTAATTGATTGATTGATTGTATAATTAAAATCAATAAAAGATTATCACAAAATATTTTCATAATCAATTGGCTAATCGCATAACTAAACCAGTAGTGCTTCATCCGAAGATGTATCTTTTAGAAATTTAATTAAATAAGTCATTTATAAAAAATTAAATAATTAATTGATTACTCAATAAATAAGTAATCGATTAATCAATAAATACTTAATAGATGAAATGATTAATCAATAAATCAAAAATATCCTTGATAGCCACATCACTTGGTCAATCATGTCCAAATATTAGCTTCCCAGCTCAAAAGGTGCCTGAGATATTGGCCAAATGAGAAAGAAAATAAATAAATGATTAATAATGAAAATAAATAAATAATAAACATAAAAAAATTAAATTATTAATCAATTTGGTCAGAGAACACATAAACTACCACTATTTCATCAGAATCTGTAACTTAAAAAAAAAAATTTTTTTTGTCATTAAACGAATAATTAAATAATTAATCGATTAATTGATTAATTAATAAATCAAAAATATCCTTTGCAGCCAAATCACCTGGTCATTGGCATGTCCAAATATCAGCTTCCTAACTCAAAAGGTGCCTGAGTTAATAATGGTCAGAAGAGAAATGAAATTTAATTAATTAAATAAGTACTTAATTAAACGCTAATAATTAAATAACTCCTCAATTAATTGATTATTCAAAAAACAAAAAATACCGTATTTGACAAAGGACGTGCTCACTACTGTGCCGAAATTTCAGCTTCCTAGCTCAAAGGATGGCTGAGATATCGCCCGGACAACCAAGAAAACAAGAAAGCAAGAAACCAGAGTGAAAACTGAGTACTCTCTTTCAGCGTGCGTCACTGCCGAGCCCCCTTTGGTGCCCGGCAATGACGATTTGCAATGCCTGGAGATGGCATAGGAAAGGAGCGGTGTACAAAAAGATACATCTTCGGATGAAGCACTAGTGGTTTAGTTATGCGATTAGCCAATTGATTATGAAAATATTTTGTGACAAGTACACATACATTCAAAGTACACCGCCCCATGCCAAATAATTAAATATGCTGCAGCGCGGCATTGCCGGGGCGCCTCTGGCGCCCAGCAATACCGCAGTGCAGCTCATTGAGGCTGCATTGGGAGGGAGAGGTGTACACTAATTGATTGATTAATTGTATAATTAAAATCAATAAAAGATTATCACAAAATATTTTCATAATCAATTGGCTAATCGCATAACTAAACCAGTAGTGCTTCATCCGAAGATGTATCTTTTAGAAATTTAATTAAATAAGTCATTTATAAAAAATTAAATAATTAATTGATTACTCAATAAATAATTAATCGATTAATCAATAAATACTTAATAGATGAAATGATTAATCAATAAATCAAAAATATCCTTGATAGCCACATCACTTGGTCACTCATGTCCAAATATTAGCTTCCCAGCTCAAAAGGTGCCTGAGATATTGGCCAAATGAGAAAGAAAATAAATAAATGATTAATAATGAAAATAAATAAATAATAATCATAAAAAAATTAAATTATTAATCAATTTGGTCAGAGAACACATAAACTACCACTATTTCATCAGAATCTGTAACTTAAAAAAAAAAATTTTTTTTGTCATTAATCGAATAATTAAATAATTAATCGATTAATTGATTAATTAATAAATCAAAAATATCCTTTGCAGCCAAATCACCTGGTCATTGGCATGTCCAAATATCAGCTTCCTAACTCAAAAGGTGCCTGAGTTAATAATGGTCAGAAGAGAAATTAAATTTAATTAATTAAATAAGTACTTAATTAAACGCTAATAATTAAATAACTCCTCAATTAATTGATTATTCAAAAAACAAAAAATACCGTATTTGACAAAGGACTTGCTCACTACTGTGCCGAAATTTCAGCTTCCGAGCTCAAAGGATGGCTGAGATATCGCCCGGACAACCAAGAAAGAAAACAAGAAAACAAGAAAGCAAGAAACCAGAGTGAAAACTGAGTACTCTCTTTCAGCGTGCGTCACTGCCGAGCCCCCTTTGGTGCCCGGCAATGACGATTTGCAATGCCTGGAGATGGCATAGGAAAGGAGCGGTGTACAACAAGTACACATACATTCAAAGTACACCGCCCCATGCCAAATAATTAAATATGCTGCAGCGCGGCATTGCCGGGGCGCCTCTGGCGCCCGGCAATACCGCAGTGCAGCTCATTGAGGCTGCATTGGGAGGGAGAGGTGTACACTAATTGATTGATTGATTGTATAATTAAAATCAATAAAAGATTATCACAAAATATTTTCATAATCAATTGGCTAATCGCATAACTAAACCACTCGTGCTTCATCCGAAGATGTATCTTTTAGAAATTTAATTAAACTAGGGCATGCCCGTACTATATATATATCTAAAATTATATCCCCCCCCCTATTTACATGAAATGGTTTGGTCCAAAGCGAACGGCTTGCGAGTGGTGACAATCCCCCCCCTCTATTTACATGCAATGGTTCGGTCCAAAGCGAACGGCTTCCGGAGTTTGGTAAAGAAATCGCCATCGCGTACACAAACGCGCAGGAAAGCGAATGAATCGCAAATTCGTTTTTATTAGTTGTAAAACATAATGCCCAATTATTCAATTAGCGCCAACGTATTTTGGCTGTTTGCAATTTAATCGCAAGGCAAAGTAGAAAGAGAAGAGGGAAAAAAAGAAAAGCCTTGCCTTGCTGCAAACAGCTGCTGCAAACAACAACAACAGGGAAGGCTGCACTGTCCGGAAGTTGGCATATCGCAGTTACGATTATTTTAGTGTTAATGGCCAATTATTCAATTAGCGCCAACGTATTTTGGCTGTTTGCAATTTAATCGCAAGGAAAAGTAGAAAGAGAAGAGGGAAAAAAAGAAAAGCCTTGCATTAACGCATTAACGCTTGCATTGCATTAACGGTTCGGCACACGTGATAGCTCGCTGCTCTCTGATTGGTTGAAGCGTTTTTTGGACATAGCTCGGTAGGTACTTGTCCGATTAATTACAAACCTTGAAAAGGCACATCCTCGGGTCCCCAGCAATATACCTGGCAAGTTTCAAGTATATCGGACCCGTGGTTGTCGAGAAACAGCGGTCACAGACAAACACACAGACACACAGACACACAGACACACAGACACACAGACATACACACAGAGATTGCTGGAATTATAGATAGATAAGTCATTTATAAAAAATTAAATAATTAATTGATTACTCAATAAATAATTAATCGATTAATCAATAAATAATTAATAGATGAAATGATTAATCAATAAATCAAAAATATCCTTGATAGCCACATCACTTGGTTACTCATGTCCAAATATTAGCTTCCCAGCTCAAAAGGTGCCTGAGATATTGGCCAAATGAGAAAGAAAATAAATAAATGATTAATAATGATTAATATAATTTACATGGCTGGTGCTTGGTGGCTGCTGGTTTACAGCATTACTGTGGGCTCGGCTGTGCCGCTGATGCAGTGCCCCCTGTATGTTCGGGCAGGAATTTGTAATTTGTTCAAGGTGCCGGAGATAACTCGCCTACTCTTCATGAAGGACACCGTGGGATCTTTAACATCCACCAACATGCCGGCAGATATATTTTAACGTATCAGTCACGAGGAAGGAAGCGTATCATGGTGTCATAATCAGTCACGAGGGAGGTAGCGTATCACGGTATCATATTCCTCGGGTCCCCAGCAATATACCTGGCAAGTTTCAAGTATATCGGACCCGTGGTTGTCGAGAAACAGCGGTCACAGACAAACACACAGACACACAGACACACAGACACACAGACACACAGACATACACACAGAGATTGCTGGAATTATAGATAGATAAGTCATTTATAAAAAGATACATCTTCGGATGAAGCACTAGTGGTTTAGTTATGCGATTAGCCAATTGATTATGAAAATATTTTGTGACAAGTACACATACATTCAAAGTACACCGCCCCATGCCAAATAATTAAATATGCTGCAGCGCGGCATTGCCGGGGCGCCTCTGGCGCCCAGCAATACCGCAGTGCAGCTCATTGAGGCTGCATTGGGAGGGAGAGGTGTACACTAATTGATTGATTAATTGTATAATTAAAATCAATAAAAGATTATCACAAAATATTTTCATAATCAATTGGCTAATCGCATAACTAAACCAGTAGTGCTTCATCCGAAGATGTATCTTTTAGAAATTTAATTAAATAAGTCATTTATAAAAAATTAAATAATTAATTGATTACTCAATAAATAATTAATCGATTAATCAATAAATACTTAATAGATGAAATGATTAATCAATAAATCAAAAATATCCTTGATAGCCACATCACTTGGTCACTCATGTCCAAATATTAGCTTCCCAGCTCAAAAGGTGCCTGAGATATTGGCCAAATGAGAAAGAAAATAAATAAATGATTAATAATGAAAATAAATAAATAATAATCATAAAAAAATTAAATTATTAATCAATTTGGTCAGAGAACACATAAACTACCACTATTTCATCAGAATCTGTAACTTAAAAAAAAAAATTTTTTTTGTCATTAATCGAATAATTAAATAATTAATCGATTAATTGATTAATTAATAAATCAAAAATATCCTTTGCAGCCAAATCACCTGGTCATTGGCATGTCCAAATATCAGCTTCCTAACTCAAAAGGTGCCTGAGTTAATAATGGTCAGAAGAGAAATTAAATTTAATTAATTAAATAAGTACTTAATTAAACGCTAATAATTAAATAACTCCTCAATTAATTGATTATTCAAAAAACAAAAAATACCGTATTTGACAAAGGACTTGCTCACTACTGTGCCGAAATTTCAGCTTCCGAGCTCAAAGGATGGCTGAGATATCGCCCGGACAACCAAGAAAGAAAACAAGAAAACAAGAAAGCAAGAAACCAGAGTGAAAACTGAGTACTCTCTTTCAGCGTGCGTCACTGCCGAGCCCCCTTTGGTGCCCGGCAATGACGATTTGCAATGCCTGGAGATGGCATAGGAAAGGAGCGGTGTACAACAAGTACACATACATTCAAAGTACACCGCCCCATGCCAAATAATTAAATATGCTGCAGCGCGGCATTGCCGGGGCGCCTCTGGCGCCCGGCAATACCGCAGTGCAGCTCATTGAGGCTGCATTGGGAGGGAGAGGTGTACACTAATTGATTGATTGATTGTATAATTAAAATCAATAAAAGATTATCACAAAATATTTTCATAATCAATTGGCTAATCGCATAACTAAACCACTCGTGCTTCATCCGAAGATGTATCTTTTAGAAATTTAATTAAACTAGGGCATGCCCGTACTATATATATATCTAAAATTATATCCCCCCCCCTATTTACATGAAATGGTTTGGTCCAAAGCGAACGGCTTGCGAGTGGTGACAATCCCCCCCCTCTATTTACATGCAATGGTTCGGTCCAAAGCGAACGGCTTCCGGAGTTTGGTAAAGAAATCGCCATCGCGTACACAAACGCGCAGGAAAGCGAATGAATCGCAAATTCGTTTTTATTAGTTGTAAAACATAATGCCCAATTATTCAATTAGCGCCAACGTATTTTGGCTGTTTGCAATTTAATCGCAAGGAAAAGTAGAAAGAGAAGAGGGAAAAAAAGAAAAGCCTTGCATTAACGCATTAACGCTTGCATTGCATTAACGGTTCGGCACACGTGATAGCTCGCTGCTCTCTGATTGGTTGAAGCGTTTTTTGGACATAGCTCGGTAGGTACTTGTCCGATTAATTACAAACCTTGAAAAGGCACATCCTCGGGTCCCCAGCAATATACCTGGCAAGTTTCAAGTATATCGGACCCGTGGTTGTCGAGAAACAGCGGTCACAGACAAACACACAGACACACAGACACACAGACACACAGACACACAGACATACACACAGAGATTGCTGGAATTATAGATAGATAAGTCATTTATAAAAAATTAAATAATTAATTGATTACTCAATAAATAATTAATCGATTAATCAATAAATAATTAATAGATGAAATGATTAATCAATAAATCAAAAATATCCTTGATAGCCACATCACTTGGTTACTCATGTCCAAATATTAGCTTCCCAGCTCAAAAGGTGCCTGAGATATTGGCCAAATGAGAAAGAAAATAAATAAATGATTAATAATGAAAATAAATAAATAATAATCATAAATAAATTAAATTATTAATCAATTCGGTCAGAGAACACATAAACCATCACCATTTCATCAGAATCTGTAAGTTAAAAAAAAAAAAGTTTTTTGTCATTAATCAAATAATTAAATAATTAATCGATTAATTGATTAATTAATTAATTAATAAATCAAAAATAGCCTTTGCAGCCAAATCACCTGGTCATTGGCATGTCCAAATATCAGCTTCCTAACTCAAAAGGTGCCTGAGTTAATGGTCAGAAGAGAAATGAAATTTAATTAATTAAATAAGTACTTAATTAATCGCTAATAATTAAATAACTCCTCAATTAATTGATTAATCAAAAAACAAAAAATACCGTTTTTGACAAAGGACTTGCTCACTATTGTGCCGAAATTTCAGCTTCCTAGCTCAAAGGATGGCTGAGATATCGTCCGGACAACCAAACAAGAAAGCAAGAAAACAAACAAGAAAGAAACCAGAGTGAAAACTGAGTACTCTCTTTCAGCGCGCGTCACTGCCGAGCCCCCTTTGGTGCCCGGCAATGACGATTTGCAATGCCTGGAGATGGCATAGGAAAGGAGCGGTGTACAACAAACAAACAAGAAAGAAACCAGAGTGAAAACTGAGTACTCTCTTTCAGCGTGCGTCACTGCCGAGCCCCCTTTGGTGCCCGGCAATGACGATTTGCAATGCCTGGAGATGGCGTAGGAAAGGAGCGGTGTACAACAAGTACACATACATTCAAAGTACACCGCCCCATGCCAAATAATTAAATATGCTGCAGCGCGGCATTGCCGGGGCGCCTCAGGCGCCCGGCAATACCGCAGTGCAGCTCATTGAGGCTGCATTGGGAGGGAGAGGTGTACACTAATTGATTGATTAATTGTATAATTAAAATCAATAAAAGATTATCACAAAATATTTTCATAATCAATTGGCTAATAGCATACCTAAAGCACTAGTGCTTCATCCGAAGATGTATCTTTTAGAAATTTAATTAAATAAGTCATTTATAAAAAATTAAATAATTAATTGAGTACTCAAATTGAGTACTCAAATAATTAATCGATTAATCAATAAATAATTAATAGATGAAATGATTAATCAATAAATCAAAAATATCCTTGGTAGCCACATCACTTGGTCACTCATGTCCAAATATTAGCTTCCCAGCTCAAAAGGTGCCTGAGATATTGGCCAAATGAGAAAGAAAATAAATAAATGATTAATAATGAAAATAAATAAATAATTATCATAAAAAAATTAAATTATTAATCAATTTGGTCAGAGAACACATAAACTACCACTATTTCATCAGAATCTGTAACTTAAAAAAAAAAAATTTTTTTGTCATTAATCGAATAATTAAATAATTAATCGATTAATTGATTAATTAATAAATCAAAAAGATCTTTTGCAGCCAAATCACCTGGTCATTGGCATGTCCAAATGTCAGCTTCCTAACTCAAAAGGTGCCTGAGTTAATGGTCAGAAGAGAAAGGAAGTTTGATTAATTAAATAAGTACTTAATTAATCGCTAATAATTAAATAACTCCTCAATTTATTGATTAATCAAAAAAAAAAATAACGTTTTTGACAAAGGACTTGCTCACTATTGTGCCGAAATTTCAGCTTCCTAGCTCAAAGGATGGCTGAGATATCGTCCGGACAAACAAACAAACAAACAAACAAGAAAACAAGAAAGAAACCAGAGTGAAAACTGAGTACTCTCTTTCAGCGTGCGTCACTGTCGAGCCCCCTTTGGTGCCCGGCAATGACGATTTGCAATGCCTGGAGATGGCATAGGAAAGGAGCGGTGTACAAGAAAGCAAGAAACCAGTGTGAAAACTGAGTACTCTCTTTCAGCGTGCGTCACTGCCGAGCCCCCTTTGGTGCCCGGCAATGACGATTTGCAATGCCTGGAGATGGCATAGGAAAGGAGCGGTGTACAATTAAAATCAATAAAAGATTATCACAAAATATTTTCATAATCAATTGGCTAATCGCATAACTAAACCAGTAGTGCTTCATCCGAAGATGTATCTTTTAGAAATTTAATTAAATAAGTCATTTATAAAAAATTAAATAATTAATTGATTACTCAATAAATAATTAATCGATTAATCAATAAATACTTCATAGATGAAATGATTAATCAATAAATCAAAAATATCCTTGATAGCCACATCACTTGGTCACTCATGTCCAAATATTAGCTTCCCAGCTCAAAAGGTGCCTGAGATATTGGCCAAATGAGAAAGAAAATAAATAAATGATTAATAATGAAAATAAATAAATAATAATCATAAAAAAATTAAATTATTAATCAATTTGGTCAGAGAACACATAAACTACCACTATTTCATCAGAATCTGTAACTTAAAAAAAAAAAAGTTTTTTGTCATTAATCGAATAATTAAATAATTAATCGATTAATTGATTAATTAATAAATCAAAAATATCCTTTGCAGCCAAATCACCTGGTCATTGGCATGTCCAAATATCAGCTTCCTAACTCAAAAGGTGCCTGAGTTAATAATGGTCAGAAGAGAAATTAAATTTAATTAATTAAATAAGTACTTAATTAAACGCTAATAATTAAATAACTCCTCAATTAATTGATTATTCAAAAAACAAAAAATACCGTATTTGACAAAGGACTTGCTCACTACTGTGCCGAAATTTCAGCTTCCGAGCTCAAAGGATGGCTGAGATATCGCCCGGACAACCAAGAAAGAAAACAAGAAAACAAGAAAGCAAGAAACCAGAGTGAAAACTGAGTACTCTCTTTCAGCGTGCGTCACTGCCGAGCCCCCTTTGGTGCCCGGCAATGACGATTTGCAATGCCTGGAGATGGCATAGGAAAGGAGCGGTGTACAACAAGTACACATACATTCAAAGTACACCGCCCCATGCCAAATAATTAAATATGCTGCAGCGCGGCATTGCCGGGGCGCCTCTGGCGCCCGGCAATACCGCAGTGCAGCTCATTGAGGCTGCATTGGGAGGGAGAGGTGTACACTAATTGATTGATTGATTGTATAATTAAAATCAATAAAAGATTATCACAAAATATTTTCATAATCAATTGGCTAATCGCATAACTAAACCACTCGTGCTTCATCCGAAGATGTATCTTTTAGAAATTTAATTAAATAAGTCATTTATAAAAAATTAAATAATTAATTGATTACTCAATAAATAATTAATCGATTAATCAATAAATAATTAATAGATGAAATGATTAATCAATAAATCAAAAATATCCTTGATAGCCACATCACTTGGTTACTCATGTCCAAATATTAGCTTCCCAGCTCAAAAGGTGCCTGAGATATTGGCCAAATGAGAAAGAAAATAAATAAATGATTAATAATGAAAATAAATAAATAATAATCATAAATAAATTAAATTATTAATCAATTCGGTCAGAGAACACATAAACCATCACCATTTCATCAGAATCTGTAAGTTAAAAAAAAAAAATTTTTTGTCATTAATCAAATAATTAAATAATTAATCGATTAATTGATTAATTAATTAATTAATAAATCAAAAATAGCCTTTGCAGCCAAATCACCTGGTCATTGGCATGTCCAAATATCAGCTTCCTAACTCAAAAGGTGCCTGAGTTAATGGTCAGAAGAGAAATGAAATTTAATTAATTAAATAAGTACTTAATTAATCGCTAATAATTAAATAACTCCTCAATTAATTGATTAATCAAAAAACAAAAAATACCGTTTTTGACAAAGGACTTGCTCACTATTGTGCCGAAATTTCAGCTTCCTAGCTCAAAGGATGGCTGAGATATCGTCCGGACAACCAAACAAGAAAGCAAGAAAACAAACAAGAAAGAAACCAGAGTGAAAACTGAGTACTCTCTTTCAGCGCGCGTCACTGCCGAGCCCCCTTTGGTGCCCGGCAATGACGATTTGCAATGCCTGGAGATGGCATAGGAAAGGAGCGGTGTACAACAAACAAACAAGAAAGAAACCAGAGTGAAAACTGAGTACTCTCTTTCAGCGTGCGTCACTGCCGAGCCCCCTTTGGTGCCCGGCAATGACGATTTGCAATGCCTGGAGATGGCATAGGAAAGGAGCGGTGTACAACAAGTACACATACATTCAAAGTACACCACCCCATGCCAAATAATTAAATATGCTGCAGCGCGGCATTGCCGGGGCGCCTCAGGCGCCCGGCAATACCGCAGTGCAGCTCATTGAGGCTGCATTGGGAGGGAGAGGTGTACACTAATTGATTGATTAATTGTATAATTAAAATCAATAAAAGATTATCACAAAATATTTTCATAATCAATTGGCTAATAGCATACCTAAAGCACTAGTGCTTCATCCGAAGATGTATCTTTTAGAAATTTAATTAAATAAGTCATTTATAAAAAATTAAATAATTAATTGAGTACTCAAATTGAGTACTCAAATAATTAATCGATTAATCAATAAATAATTAATAGATGAAATGATTAATCAATAAATCAAAAATATCCTTGGTAGCCACATCACTTGGTCACTCATGTCCAAATATCAGCTTCCTAACTCAAAAGGTGCCTGAGTTAATAATGGTCAGAAGAGAAATGAAATTTAATTAATTAAATAAGTACTTAATTAAACGCTAATAATTAAATAACTCCTCAATTAATTGATTATTCAAAAAACAAAAAATAACGTATTTGACAAAGGACTTGCTCACTACTGTGCCGAAATTTCAGCTTCCTAGCTCAAAGGATGGCTGAGATATCGCCCGGACAAACAAACAAGAAAACAAACAAGTACAAACAAGTACAAATACATTCAAAGTACACCGCCCCATGCCAAATAATTAAATATGCTGCAGCGCGGCATTGCCGGGGCGCCTCCGGCACCCGGCAATACCGCAGTGCAGCTCATTGAGGCTGCATTGGGAGGGAGAGGTGTACACTAATTGATTGATTAATTGTATAATTAAAATCAATAAAAGATTATCACAAAATATTTTCATAATCAATTGGCTAATCGCATAACTAAACCAGTAGTGCTTCATCCGAAGATGTATCTTTTAGAAATTTAATTAAATAAGTCATTTATAAAAAATTAAATAATTAATTGATTACTCAATAAATAATTAATCGATTAATCAATAAATACTTAATAGATGAAATGATTTATCAATAAATAAAAAATATCCTTGATAGCCACATCACTTGGTCACTCATGTCCAAATATTAGCTTCCCAGCTCAAAAGGTGCCTGAGATATTGGCCAAATGAGAAAGAAAATAAATAAATGATTAATAATGAAAATAAATAAATAATAATCATAAAAAAATTAAATTATTAACCAATTTGGTGAGAGAACACATAAACTACCACTATTTCATCAGAATCTGTAACTTAAAAAAAAAATTTTTTTGTCATTAATCGAATAATTAAATAATTAATCGATTAATTGATTAATTAATAAATCAAAAATATCCTTTGCAGCCAAATCACCTGGTCATTGGCATGTCCAAATATCAGCTTCCTAACTCAAAAGGTGCCTGAGTTAATAATGGTCAGAAGAGAAATGAAATTTAATTAATTAAATAAGTACTTAATTAAACGCTAATAATTAAATAACTCCTCAATTAATTGATTATTCAAAAAACAAAAAATACCGTATTTGACAAAGGACTTGCTCACTACTGTGCCGAAATTTCAGCTTCCTAGCTCAAAGGATGGCTGAGATATCGCCCGGACAAACAAACAAGAAAACAAACAAACAAGAAAACAAACAAACAAGAAAGAAACCAGAGTGAAAACTGAGTACTCTCTTTCAGCGTGCGTCACTGCCGAGCCCCCTTTGGTGCCCGTCAATGACGATTTACAATGCCTGGAGATGGCATAGGAAAGGAGCGGTGTACAATACATTCAAAGTACACCGCCCCATGCCAAATAATTAAATACGCCTCCGGCGCCCAGCAAAACTGCAGTGCAGCTCATTGAGGCTTCATTGGGAGGGAGAGGTGTACACTAATTGATTGATTAATTGTATCATTAAAATCAATAAAAGATTATCACAAAATATTTTCATAATCAATTGGCTAATCGCATAACTAAACCACTAGTGCTTCATCCGAAGATGTATCTTTTAGGAATTTAATTAAATAAGTCATTTATAAAAAATTAAATAATTAATTGATTACTCAATAAATAATTAATCGATTAATCAATAAATAATTAATAGATGAAATGATTAATCAATAAATCAAAAATATCCTTGATAGCCACATCACTTGGTCACTCATGTCCAAATATTAGCTTCCCAGCTCAAAAGGTGCCTGAGATATTGGCCAAATGAGAAAGAAAATAAAGAAATGATTAATAATGAAAATAAATAAATAATAATCATAAAAAAATTAAATTATTAATCAATTTGGTCAGAGAACACATAAACTACCACTATTTCATCAGAATCTGTAACTTTAAAAAAAAAATTTTTTTGTCATTAATCGAATAATTAAATAATTAATCGATTAATTGATTAATTAATAAATCAAAAATATCCTTTGCAGCCAAATCACCTGGTCATTGGCATGTCCAAATATCAGCTTCCTAACTCAAAAGGTGCCTGAGTTAATAATGGTCAGAAGAGAAATGAAATTTAATTAATTAAATAAGTACTTAATTAAACGCTAATAATTAAATAACTCCTCAATTAATTGATTATTCAAAAAACAAAAAATACCGTATTTGACAAAGGACTTGCTCACTATTGTGCCGAAATTTCAGCTTCCTAGCTCAAAGGATGGCTGAGATATCGCCCGGACAACCAAGAAAGAAAACAAGAAAGAAAACAAGTACAGATACATTCAAAGTACACCGCCCCATGCCAAATAATTAAATATTCTGCAGCGCGGCATTGCCGGGGCACCTCCGGCGCCCGGCAATACCGCAGTGCACCTCATTGAGGCTGCATTGGGAGGGAGAGGTGCACACTAATTGATTGATTAATTGTATAATTAAAATCAATAATAGATTATCACAAAATATTTTCATAATCAATTGGCTAATCGCATAACTAAACCACTAGTGCTTCATCCGAAGATGTATCTTTTAGAAATTTAATTAAATAAGTCATTTATAAAAAATTAAATAATTAATTGATTACTCAATAAATAATTAATCGATTAATCAATAAATAATTAATAGATGAAATGATTAATCAATAAATCAAAAATATCCTTGATAGCCACATCACTTGGTCACTCATGTCCAAATATTAGCTTCCCAGCTCAAAAGGTGCCTGAGATATTGGCCAAATGAGAAAGAAAATAAATAAATGATTAATAATGAAAATAAATAAATAATAATCATAAAAAAATTAAATTATTAATCAATTTGGTCAGAGAACACATAAACTACCACTGTTTCATCAGAATCTGTAACTTAAAAAAAAAATTTTTTTTTGTCATTAATCAAATAATTAAATAATTAATCGATTAATTGATTAATTAATAAATCAAAAATATCCTTTGCAGCCAAATCACCTAGTCATTGGCATGTCCAAATATCAGCTTCCTAACTCAAAAGGTGCCTGAGTTAATGGTCAGAAGAGAAAGGAAATTTGATTAATTAAATAAGTACTTAATTAATCGCTAATAATTAAATAACTCCTCAATTTATTGATTAATCAAAAAAAAAAATACCGTTTTTGACAAAGGACTTGCTCACTATTGTGCCGAAATTTCAGCTTCCTAGCTCAAAGGATGGCTGAGATATCGTCCGGACAAACAAGAAAACAAGAAAACAAGTACACATACATTCAAAGTACACCGCCCCCATGCCAAATAATTAAATATCCGACAGAGTGGCATTGCCGGGGCACCTCCGGCGCCCGGCAATACCGCAGTGCAGCTCATTGAGGCTGCATTGGGAGGGAGAGGTGTACACTAATTGATTGATTAATTGTATAATTAAAATCAATAAAAGATTATCACAAAATATTTTCATAATCAATTGGCTAATAGCACAACTAAACCACTAGTGCTTCATCCGAAGATGTATCTTTCAGAAATTTAATGAAATAAGTCATTAATAAAAAATTAAATAATTAATTGATTACTCAATAAATAATTAATCGATTAATCAATAAATAATTAATCGATTAAATGATTAATCAATAAATCAAAAATATCCTTGATAGCCACATCACTTGGTCACTCATGTCCAAATATTAGCTTCCCAGCTCAAAAGGTGCCTGAGATATTGGCCAAATGAGAAAGAAAATAAATAAATGATTAATAATGAAAATAAATAAATAATAATCATAAAAAAATTAAATTATTAATCAATTTGGTCAGAGAACACATAAACTACCACTATTTCATCAGAATCTGTAACTTAAAAAAAAAAAATTTTTGGTCATTAATCGAATAATTAAATAATTAATCGATTAATTGATTAATTATTAAATCAAAAATATCCTTTGCAGCCAAATCACCTGGTCATTGGTATGTCCAAATATCAGCTTCCTAACTCAAAAGGTGCCTGAGTTAATAATGGTCAGAAGTGAAATGAAATTTAATTAATTAAATAAGTACTTAATTAAACGCTAATAATTAAATAACTCCTCAATTAATTGATTATTCAAAAAACCAAAAATACCGTATTTGACAAAGGACTTGCTCACGACTGTGCCGAAATTTCAGCTTCCCAGCTCAAAGGATGGCTGAGATATCGCCCGGACAACCAAGAAAGTAAGAAAGAAACCAGAGTGAAAACTGAGTACTCTCTTTCAGCGTGCGTCACTGCCGAGCCCCCTTTGGTGCCCGGCAATGACGATTTGCAATGCCTGGAGATGGCATAGGAAAGGAGCGGTGTACAACAAACAAACAAACAAGAAAGAAACCAGAGTGAAAACTGAGTACTCTCTTTCAGCGTGCGTCACTGCCGAGCCCCCTTCGGTGCCCGGCAATGACGATTTTCAATGCCTGGAGATGGCATAGGAAAGGAGCGGTGTACAACAAACAAGAAAGAAACCAGAGTGAAAACTGAGTACTCTCTTTCAGCGTGCGTCACTGCCGAGCCCCCTTTGGTGCCCGGCAATGACGATTTGCAATGCCTGGAGATGGCATAGGAAAGGAGCGGTGTACAACAAGTACACATACATTCAAAGTACACCGCCCCATGCCAAATAATTAAATATGCTGCAGCGCGGCATTGCCGGGGCGCCTCCGGCGCCCGGCAATACCGCAGTGCAGCTCATTGAGGCTGCATTGGGAGGGAGAGGTGTACACTAATTGATTGATTAATTGTATAATTAAAATCAATAAAAGATTATCACAAAATATTTTCATAATCAATTGGCTAATCGCATAACTAAACCACTAGTGCTTCATCCGAAGATATATCTTTTAGAAATTTAATTAAATAAGTCATTTATAAAAAATTAAATAATTAATTGATTACTCAATAAATAATTAATCGATTAATCAATAAATAATTAATAGATGAAATGATTAATCAATAAATCAAAAATATCCTTGATAGCCACATCACTTGGTCACTCATGTCCAAATATTAGCTTCCCAGCTCAAAAGGTGCCTGAGATATTGGCCAAATGAGAAAGAAAATAAATAAATGATTAATAATGAAAATAAATAAATAATAATCATAAAAAAATTAAATTAGTAATCAATTTGGTCAGAGAACACATAAACTACCACTATTTCATCAGAATCTGTAACTTAAAAAAAAAAATTTTTTTGGTCATTAATCGAATAATTAAATAATTAATCGATTAATTTATTAATTAATAAATCAAAAATATCCTTTGCAGCCAAATCACCTGGTCGTTGGCATGTCCAAATATCAGCTTCCTAACTCAAAAGGTGCCTGAGTTAATAATGGTCAGAAGAGAAATGAAATTTAATTAATTAAATAAGTACTTAATTAAACGCTAATAATTAAATAACTCCTCAATTAATTGATTATTCAAAAAACAAAAAATACAGTATTTGACAAAGGACTTGCTCACTACTGTGCCGAAATTTCAGCTTCCTAGCTCAAAGGATGGCTGAGATATCGTCCGGACAAACAAACAAGAAAGCAAGAAAGCAAGAAAACAAGAAAGCAAGAAACCAGAGTGAAAACTGAGTACTCTCTTTCAGCGTGCGTCACTGCCGAGCCCCCTTTGGTGCCCGGCAATGACGATTTGCAATGCCTGGAGATGGCATAGGAAAGGAGCGGTGTACAACAAGAAAGCAAGAAACCAGAGTGAAAACTGAGTACTCTCTTTCAGCGTGCGTCACTGCCGAGCCCCCTTTGGTGCCCGGCAATGACGATTTGCAATGCCTGGAGATGGCATAGGAAAGGAGCGGTGTACAACAAGAAAGAAACCAGAGTGAAAACTGAGTACTCTCTTTCAGCGTGCGTCACTGCCGAGCCCCCTTTGGTGCCCGGCAATGACGATTTGCAATGCCTGGAGATGGCATAGGAAAGGAGCGGTGTACAATGATGATTTGACATTTGTGATGGATAATGATTTGGATGTAATTGCTTTCCATTATATTTGCCTTTGTTTCAAATATGTTAATGTTTCTTTTTCGCTTGAGCAACGCCGGGTACTCCAGCTCTAAACGCTAATATACTTTACTCAGGATACAAATACAAATACAACTTTGTCTGGGGGGTAACATAGGCTATGTGGCTGCGGCCTCATGCGGGGGTGTGGGGGCCCAGGAGAGGGGCGTAAATGCTCCATGTAAATGTGTACCATGTAACGCCACCTGGTGGTGGCAGAGGGTATTACAAATTCCTTTTTTACATGTGCAACACTGAGGTCATGAAGCACTCTTTGCATGGGAAATTTTTTCCACCTTCCCTTCCCCCTGCCCCCCAAAACGGAGGGGAATGTCAAAGCCACTCCACATTTTTTTAATGCTTTGAACAAAGTTTGGTACATCACGGGTGATGAAGGTTGTGGTCAAGTTTCATCGAAATATTGTGTGTAGTTTCAGAGAAGAAAGAAAAGACCTATTTTGGGGGGTCAAACCTGGACCCACCTTGAACCCCCCCCTCTCCCCGATAGACCCCCTTACACTTCGATTTTCTTAGTGGCGTGAACAAACCGGTACAGCATGGGTGGTGAAGGTTGTGGGAAAGTTTCTTCTAAATAGTGTGTGTAGTTTCAGAGGAAAAAGCAAATTCCTATTTTGGGGGGGTAAAACCTGGATACACCGACCCCCGGTAGACCCCCACAGACCTCGATGTTTTTAATGCCATGAACAAACTTTAGTCACAACATATGAAATATAATTTATGCCAAGTTTGGTCACAATCCCATCAGCGGTTTCAGAGAACAAGTTGCAAGTTTTACAGACAAACGACGCGCCATCGCATAAACTCCCCGGAACTACGTTGCAGTTGAGCTAAAAATGGTACATGCTGCTTCCTTGCTTGATGCTTATCATCTAATAAGGACAGAACATGAACAAACAGCCTTAGTTTGGCAACCATTGCACAGGTTTCATGGGCCTAATGACCACCCCCTGCATTGAAGTTCCTTGTAATATTGTGCAATGTGTATTGAAATATTAAGTGGGAATCAAAAAGATGTTGGTAGCCCAGATGTGGATCACAGAGCCAATCTTCATGACACAGCAGATTAAAGTTAAAAACGCAACACATGGATCATACCATGCCAATCTTCATGACGCAGCAGATTAAAGTTAAAAACGCAACACATGGATCATACCATGCCAATCTTCATGACGCAGCAGATTAAAGTTAAAAACGCAACACATGGATCATACCATGCCAATCTTCACGACGCAGCAGATTAAAGTTAAAAACGCAACACATGGATCATAGCATGCCAATCTTCATGACGCAGCAGATTAAAGTTAAACACGCAACACATGGACCATACCATGCCAATCTTCATGACACAGCAGATTAAAGTTAAAAACGCAACACATGGATCATATCATGCCAATCTTCATGACGCATCAGATTAAAGTTAAAAACGCAACACATGGATCATATCATGCCAATCTTCATGACGCAGCAGATTAAAGTTAAAAACGCAACACATGGATCAAACCATGCCAATCTTCACGACGCAGCAGATTAAAGTTAAAAACGCAACACATGGATCATAGCATGCCAATCTTCATGACGCAGCAGATTAAAGTTAAAAACGCAACACATGGACCATACCATGCCAATCTTCATGACACAGCAGATTAAAGTTAAAAACGCAACACATGGATCATATCATGCCAATCTTCATGACGCATCAGATTAAAGTTAAAAACGCAACACATGGATCATATCATGCCAATCTTCATGACGAAGCAGATTAAAGTTAAAAACGCAACACATGGACCATACCATGCCAATCTTCACGACGCAGCAGATTAAAGTTAAAAACGCAACACATGGATCATATCATGCCAATCTTCATGACGCAGCAGATTAAAGTTAAAAACGCAACACATGGACCATACCATGCCAATCTTCATGACACAGCAGATTAAAGTTAAAAACGCAACACATGGATCATATCATGCCAATCTTCATGACGCATCAGATTAAAGTTAAAAACGCAACACATGGATCATACCATGCCAATCTTCATGACGCAGCAGATTGAAGTTAAAAATGAAACACATGGATCATACCATGCCAATCTTCATGACACAGCAGATTAAAGTTAAAAATGCAAACACATGGATCACACCGTGCCAATCTTCATGACGCAGCAGATTAAAGTTAAAAACGCAACACATGGATCATACCATGCCAATCTTCATGACGCAGCAGATTAAAGTTAAAAACGCAACACATGGATCATACCATGCCAATCTTCACGACGCAGCAGATTAAAGTTAAAAACGCAACACATGGATCATAGCATGCCAATCTTCATGACGCAGCAGATTAAAGTTAAAAACGCAACACATGGACCATACCATGCCAATCTTCATGACACAGCAGATTAAAGTTAAAAACGCAACACATGGATCATATCATGCCAATCTTCATGACGCATCAGATTAAAGTTAAAAACGCAACACATGTATCATATCATGCCAATCTTCATGACGCAGCAGATTAAAGTTAAAAACGCAACACATGGACCATACCATGCCAATCTTCACGACGCAGAAGATTAAAGTTAAAAACGCAACACATGGATCATATCATGCCAATCTTCATGACGCAGCAGATTAAAGTTAAAAACGCAACACATGGACCATACCATGCCAATCTTCATGACACAGCAGATTAAAGTTAAAAACGCAACACATGGATCATATCATGCCAATCTTCATGACGCATCAGATTAAAGTTAAAAACGCAACACATGGATCATACCATGCCAATCTTCATGACGCAGCAGATTGAAGTTAAAAATGAAACACATGGATCATACCATGCCAATCTTCATGACACAGCAGATTAAAGTTAAAAACGCAACACATGGATCATACCATGCCAATCTTCACGATGCAGCAGATTAAAGTTAAAAAGGAAACACATGGATCACACCATGCCAATCTTCACGACGCAGCAGATTAAAGTTAAAAACGCAACACATGGATCACACCATGCCAATCTTCACGACGCAGCAGATTAAAGTTAAAAATGAAACACATGGATCATACCATGCCAATCTTCATGACACAGCAGATTAAAGTTAAAAACGCAACACATGGATCATACCATGCCAATCTTCACGACGCAGCAGATTAAAGGTAAAAACGCAACACATGGATCATACCATGCCAATCTTCACGACGCAGCAGATAAAAGTTAAAAACGCAACACATGGATCATACCGTGCCAATCTATAATGACACAGCAGATTAAAGTCAAAAATGCAACACATGGATCATACCATGCCAATCTTCACGACACAGCAGATTAAAGTTAAAAACGCAACACATGGATCATACCGTGCCAATCTTCATGACACAGCAGATTAAAGTTAAAAACGCAACACATGGATCATACCATGCCAATCTTCACGACGCAGCAGATTAAAGTAAAAAACGCAACACATGGACCATACCGTGCCAATCTTCATGACACAGCAGATTAAAGTTAAAAAACGCAACACATGGATCATACCATGCCAATCTTCACGACGCAGCAGATTAAAGTTAAAAACGCAACACATGGATCATACCATGCCAATCTTCATGATGCAGCAGATTAAAGTTAAAAACGGAAGACATGGATCATACCATGCCAATCTTCATGACGCAGCAGATTAAAGTTAAAAACGCAACACATGGATCATACCATGCCAATCTTCATGACGGAACAGATTAAAGTTAAAAACGCAACACATGGATCATACCATGCCAATCTTCACGACGCAGCAGATTAAAGTTAAAAACGCAACACATGGATCATACCGTGCCAATCTTCACGACGCAGCAGATTAAACTTAAAAACGCAACACATGGATCATACCATGCCAATCTTCACGACGCAGCAGATTAAAGTTAAAAACACAACACATGGATCATACCATGCCAATCTTCACGACGCAGCAGATTAAAGTTAAAAACGCAACACATGGATCATACCGTGCCAATCTTCATGATGCAACAGATTAAAGTTAAAAACGCAACACATGGATCATACCATGCCAATCTTCATGATGCAACAGATTAAAGTTAAAAACGCAACACATGGATCATACCATGCCAATCTTCATGATGCAACAGATCAAAGTTAAAAACGCAACACATGGATCACACCGTGCCAATCTTCACGACGCAGCAGATTAAAGTTAAAAACACAACACATGGATCATACCGTGCCAATCCTCAAGATGCAGCAGATTAAAGTTAAAAACGCAACACATGGATCATACCATGCCAATCTTCACGACGCAGCAGATTAAAGTTAAAAATGCAACACATGGATCATACCATGCCAATCTTCACGACGCAGCAGATTAAAGTTTAAAATGCAACACATGGATCACACCATGCCAATCTTCACGACGCAGCAGATTAAAGTTAAAAACGCAACATATGGATCATACCGTGCCAATCTTCATGATGCAACAGATTAAAGTTAAAAACGCAACACATGGATCACACTGTGCCAATCTTCACGACGCAGCAGATTAAAGTTAAAAACGCAACACATGGATCATACCGTGCCAATCTTCATGATGCAACAGATTAAAGTTAAAAACGCAACACATGGATCACACCGTGCCAATCTTCACGACGCAGCAGATTAAAGTTAAAAACACAACACATGGATCATACCATGCCAATCTTCACGACGCAGCAGATTAAAGTTAAAAACGCAACACATGGATCACACCGTGCCAATCTTCACGACGCAGCAGATTAAAGTTAAAAACGCAACACATGGATCACACCGTGCCAATCTTCATGACGCAGCAGATTAAAGTTAAAAACGCAACACATGGATCATACCATGCCAATCTTCATGATGCAGCAGATTAAAGTTAAAAACGCAACACATGGATCATAGCATGCCAATCTTCATGACGCAGCAGATTAAAGTTAAAAACGCAACACATGGATCATAGCATGCCAATCTTCATGACGCAGCAGATTAAAGTTAAAAACGCAACACATGGATCATACCGTGCCAATCTTCATGATGCAGCAGATTAAAGTTAAAAACGCAACACATGGATCACACCGTGCCAATCTTCATGACGCAGCAGATTAAAGTTAAAAACGCAACACATGGATCATACCATGCCAATCTTCATGATGCAACAGATTAAAGTTAAAAACGCAACACATGGATCATACCATGCCAATCTTCACGACGCAGCAGATTAAAATTAAAAACGCAACACATGGATCACACCGTGCCAATCTTCACGACGCAGCAGATTAAAGTTAAAAACGCAACACATGGATCACACCGTGCCAATCTTCATGACGCAGCAGATTAAAGTTAAAAACGCAACACATGGATCACACCGTGCCAATCTTCACGACGCAGCAGATTAAAGTTAAAAACACAACACATGGATCATACCGTGCCAATCTTCATGATGCAGCAGATTAAAGTTAAAAACGCAACACATGGATCATACCGTGCCAATCTTCATGATGCAGCAGATTAAAGTTAACATATTATCAACAGATTTAATATCTAAAGATGGTCGAAGATGAAATGCGGGCAAGAGGGTTAACAAGGGGAGATGCAGAAAATAGGGCAAAATGGAGAGGATTGTCATGGGGACCGCAAGGCTAACCCCCACTCTGGCAGGGAAAATGGCCTTAAAATGCATGTTGTTGTTGTTGTATATTATCAACACATTATTTTCATATATTACCATAACCACAACAACAACATAATCACTTCGGAGAAAGAAGCTTTTTGAGGCCTGAAGGCCAAAAGCTCGAGGCCCTTGTGTGCAATAGGCTATTGAGGTGTGGTGCTGCGCACACAACTTGCTTGCCAAAGAGGTAGGCCACAACGCGTTTGATAAAACCAAGAGTCTTTATTATGAAAGCTCGAACTGCAGCACTGAGCGGGCCCGAGCTTAGAGCCCGCATATATGTGCCGAGGCCACGCCTCGTCCACGGGCGTGGCCGATCGGTCGATAGGCCGGGCATGCATTCCAGGTCCCCGCCTGGACGTTCGCGCCACCTGCTGGTGCGCTGAATTCGTGTACCTTGCTTGTGTCCGCCACACGCGCCCCCCCAGAATTCCCGCGCACCTGAAGGGTGAGTTTGCGGGGAAGCCGGATGACCCGGCCGAAACGCCCCCTGGCGATGGGTGCCGGTCTGGGGGGTGGCGGGACGGCAGGGCTGGGGGGTGCCGGGGGGCGGCCTCGACGCGGAGGCAGAGCTGCTGGCGGGGGTGCCGGGGGTCCGACCGCCGGGGGGCAGCCTCGACGCAGAGGAAGAGCCGCTGGCGGGGGGTGGTCCGGATCGAGGTGGGCCGGTTTGAGGCGGTCCACGGAAATGCGATCCGTGAAACACTTGTCCCCGGCCTCCAACACGCGGAAGGGCCCGTCGTTCGGGGGCCGCAGCGGTGCCCGGTGGGCGTCCCGCCGGATGAACACGTACTTTGCCGTGCGAAGCTCCGGGGCGACGTGGGAAGGCGGGTAACCGTGGTGTGCCGTTGGCACCGGGGCGAACCTCTGGGCGGTCTCCTGAAGGGCGGAGCGCTGTTGTGCCGCGCACCAAGGAGCCGTGGAGTCGGGGATAAATTCACCCGGGACCCGCAGTGGTTGCCCGAAGACCAGCTCCGCCGAGGACGCGCGCAGGTCGTCCTTGGGCGCCGTCCTGAGGCCCAGCAGGACCCAGGGGAGTCTGTCGACCCAGCCGCCGTCGCAGAGGCTGGCCCGGAGCGCGGCCTTCATGGAGCGATAAAAGCGCTTGCACAGGCCATTGGCCTGGGGGTGGTAGGCCGTGGTGTGGTGTAGCTTCACCCCGAGTCCTTGCGCCACCGCGGCCAAGAGCTCCGAGGTGAACTGGGGGGCCGCGGTTGGACGAGATGTCCGAGGGGGCACCGAACCGGGCAACCCAAGTGACGATAAAGGCTTGCGCCACCTCAGCCGCAGACGTCGCCACCAATGGGACAGCCTCCGGCCACAGTGTGGTGCGGTCGACCATGGTGAGGAGGTTGGTGAACCCTCGCGAGGGGGGCAGAGGTCCCACCAAGTCGACGTGCACGTGGTCGAACTGCCGCTCGGGCACCGTAAACGGGGCCAACGGTGCCTGGGTGTGGCGGTGGATCTTTGCGCACTGGCACGCGAGGCATGTCCTGGCCCAGTCGTGGACGTCCTTCCGGAGGCCATGCCAGACGAACTTTGCCCCGACGAGTTTCTGGGATGCCCTCGCGCCAGGGTGGGACAGGCCATGGATGGCGTCGAACACCGGGCGCTGCCAGCCAGCGGGCTCGATGGGGCGAGGCCGGCCGAGGGAGACGTCACATAGGAGGGCCGTGCCCGCGGCATCGAACGGCACCTCGGTGACGCGGAGGCCCGTGACGGCGGTCCGCATGGCCTGGACGCCGGGGTTGGCGGTCTGGGCCTCCGCCATCCGGGCATAGTCGACCCCGAGGTGGACTGCGTGCACGACGGACCGGGAAAGGCAATCCGCCACCGGGTTGTCCTTACCCGCCACGTGACGGATGTCCGTCGTGCACTAGGACACGGCAGAGAGGTGGCGCTGCTGCTGTGCCGACCATGGCTTGGCGACCTTGGCCATCGCGAACACAAGGGGCTTGTGGTCAACGAAGGCCGTGAACGGGCGGCCCTCCAGCAGATTGCGGAAGTGTCGGACCGCCAGGTGGAGTCCGAGCAACTCGCGGTCGAAGGTGCTGTACCGGTGTTCGTGCGGGCGAAGCTGCCGGCTGAAAAACGCCAGCGGTTGCCAAGCACCACGCACCCATTGCTCGTGCACCGCACCCACCGCGTAATCCGACGCGTCGGTGGTGAGGGCGATCCGTGCGTCAGGTGCCAGGTGCGCCAGCATGGTGGCGTTGGCCAGAGCCAGCTTTGCACCCGCGAACGCCGCGGCCATCGGCTCCGACCATGCGATGTCACCTTTCCCCGGCTTGCCCCGGAGGGCCTCGTGCAAGGGGCGGAGGAGCTGAGCGACATGGGGCACGAAGCGGTGGTAAAAGTTTACCATGCCCAGGAACTTCTGGAGCCTCTTGATCGTGCGGGGCCGCGGGAAATCCCTGACCGTCTCCACCTTGGCCGGTAAAGGGACGGCCCCGTGCTCGGTGATGCGGTGCCCCAAGAAGTCGATGGTGGTGACACCGAAACGGCACTTGGCAGGGTTGATGATTAGGCCATGCTGGCCCAGGCGTTCGAACAGCGTGCGGAGGTGGAGCAGGTGGTCCTCCCGGGACGCGCTCGCGACTAGGATGTCATCCAGGTAGTCGAACAGGAAAGGTACGTCGCGCAAGATGCTATCCATAAGCCGCTGGAACGCCTGAGCCGCATTCTTCAACCCGAAGGGCATCCTTAGAAATTCGAAGAGGCCGAAAGGGGTGATGACGGCCGTCTTCGGGACGTCGTCCGGTTGGACGGGGACCTGATGGTAGCCCCGGATGAGGTCCACCTTCGAAAACACGGTCGTGTTGGCCAACCGGGCGGAAAAGTCCTGAATGTGTGGGACCGGGTCGCGGTCGGGGGTGGTGGCATCGTTGAGCCGGCGGTAGTCCCTGCACGGCCGCCAATCCCCCGCCGGGCTTCGGCACGATGTGCACTGGGGAAGCCCACGCGCTGTTGGAGCTCCGCACGATCCCCAGCCGCTCCAGCGTGGCAAACTCCGCTGTCGCCACTGCGAGCTTCTTGGGCTCGAGCCGGCGTGCCCGGGCATGGACCGGCGGCCCGACCGTGGGGATGTGGTGCTCCACCACGTGTTTAACGGCCACTGCTGAAAAGGTGGGCCGCGTGAGGGCCGGGAAACTGGTGAGGAGGCGGGTAAAGTCGTCCGCTGTCGGAAGCGTGCAAACTAAACTCGCCGGGACGGAACCGTCCAGCAAGCCGCTCGGTGAGCCGCTCAGTGAGCCGCTCAACGAGCTGCTCAGCGAACAAGCGAGCGAGCTAAAGGTCTCGGCCTGGACGAGCCGTCTGCGCTTCACGTCGACCAGCAACCCATTCGCACAGAGGAAGTCCGCACCGAGAAATGCCATGGGCACGCTGGCGGTCACGAACAACCATTGAAAGCGCTGCCGTCAGAACCACAGGGAGAGGCAACGCTTCCCGAACGTGCGGATGGGTGTACCGTTGGCGGCAAGCAACACGGGGCCCAGGCCCGCGGTTCGCTTGTCGGACGTGTAGGCTGGGATGACGCTTATCTGCACTCCTGTATCGCAGAGGAAACGGCGCCCGGACAAGGTGTCCATGATAAAGAGGAGGCTGCCGGAATGGCCGACGCTCAGGGCCGCTACCGAGTGCCGGCCTGGTCGTTTCCCGAACTGCCAAACGAGCATGGCGGGCAACACTTCTTAGCCTTGTGGCCGAACCTGGCGTGGAAATAGCACCAGGCTTGCGGCGGCGAGGGCGGTGGCGGCCGCGGTTTTCTCGGCGGGGGTGGTGGTGGGCGGGGCGCGGCAGCGGCCATGAGGGACGGTCGCATCAGCCTCGGGATCCACGACGGCCGCACCGTAACTCGCCCGCGTGTCGCAAGCCGCGAAGAACCTGTCGGCCTCTACGGCCAGGGCGCGGTGTTCCCTTATGTTGGAACCGGCCAGCGCGAGGCATACCTGTAGAGGTAGCTGGCGTAGGAAAAGCGCCCGGAATAAGAAATCCGGGGCTTGGTCACCCAACAGCGACAGCATATAATCTATCCGCACGGATGGTCGTGTGTCGCAGAGTTCGGGAAGGTCCAGGAGGCGGTCGGCCCGTTCGATCTCAGTGAGGCCGAACGTGGCGATGAGGAGACGTTTGATTGCCCCGTACTTGTGGTCGGCCGGCGGGTGCCGCAGGATGGACACGACTCGGGCGGCAGTGCCGGGCCCGAGGGAGGCGACCACGTGGTAGTAACGGGTCTCGTCCGCCGTTATGCCTCGAAGCTGGAATTGTGCTTTGGCCTGCACGAATCACACATCGGCCTGTGCTTCCCAAAACTCTGGGAGTTTTACTGCGACAGCGTTGTTGGCCATGGTGCATTCGGTGGTCAGCAACGGCTGAACCAATCGGGGTCACCAGTGAAGTGTGGTGCTGCGCACACAACTTGCTTGCCAAAGAGGTAGGCCACAACGCGTTTGATAAAACCAAGAATCTTTATTATGAAAGCTCGAACTGCAGCACTGAGCGGGCCCGAGCTTAGAGCCCGCATATATGTGCCGAGGCCACGCCTCGTCCCCGGGCGTGGCCGATCGGTCGATAGGCGGGGCATGCATTCCAGTTCCCCGCCTGGACGTTCGCGCCACCTGCTGGTGTGCTGAATTCGTGTACCTTGCTTGTGTCCGCCACACTATAGCCGATATGTACAGTTCCGTATATATATATATACATATATATATATACAGTATTGTAGCGACCCATGGGTCCCCCAAAGCTCGAGACCAGCAACATAATCTCCTTGCCCAAGCCGGTGACGTAACCGGCGGACAAACCGCGGCGCCGAGGTTATAATTGCTTGCACCTGTCAGTCACATGACCACCAAAGCGTGCCTCGCCTGAGAGGTGTGGCTTTGGTTCTGACGTATGCTTTTTGGTTTGGATTATATGCATGCGAACCCGATAAACGGGTTTTCAGAGTTCCCGAGTTGATTATACAATAAACATCTTCTCGGACGAGTTTGTGTCTTGTCCGTCACTTCGTCCGTCTCAAGCAGGAGCGCTGCTCCTTCACTGGTGACCCCGAGTTTACGACACGCGATGGACACGGCAGTGTCCCTCAAACTGCCCACTTTCTGGGAAGCACATGCCGCCGTCTGGTTCGCTCAGGCGGACTCCCAGTTCGCCCTGCGTGGCATTACGGAGGACACCACTAAATACCATTACGTGGTCGCCGCGCTTGGCTCCGTGACCGCCGCCCGCTGCCTGAGCCTCCTCCAGAGCCCGCCCGCTGACGGCAAGTACGACGCCATCAAGGCACTTCTTCTGGGCGCTTTCGCCCTCTCCCCAGCTGAACGCGCACGACGCCTGCTCGACCTTCCTGAGCTCGGCGATACGTGCCCGTCCGAACGTATGGACTACATGCTCGCGTTGCTCGGCGAGCACCCCTCGGATTTCCTTTTCCGAGAGCTTTTTCTCCGCCAGCTCCCGGCCCAGGTTCGGGTCGCCCTGGCAAGCACGACCATCGCGAACCCCCGCGACCTCGCCAGGGAGGCCGACAAGATCGATTCGGCAAGCCGGCTCGTCGGAGCGGCGAGCCAGCTCGTCGTGGTGGCTGCCGGGAGCCCACCCGCCGCCCAGTCGGCGCCCGCAGCGCAGTTTCCCACCCACCCGCCCGATGCCCGCGACGCAGCTTCCTTCCCGGAGGCCGCTGGGCCGGCGCGACTGGCAGCGGCGACGCCGCGTCGCCCAGTCCCGATGGGTCGACCGGAGCCCCCGCCAGACCCGGCCTGGTGTTATTTCCACGCCAGGTTCGGGCAGCGGGCCCGATCATGTCAACCCCCGTGCACGTTCGGCAAGTCGGGAAACGGTCGGGCCGGTGCTCACTACCAGCCATGAGCGCCGGCCGTTCCGAAAACCTGCTATTCATCGCGGAACAAGCGTCGGGGCGGCGTTTTCTCTGCGACACCGGCGCTCAGCTGAGCGTCATTCCCGCTTCGGTGGAGGACAGGCGGACCGCCATTTGCGGCCCCTCCTTAATCGCGGCCAACGGCTCCACCATCCGCACCTTCGGCCCACGCACTGTCGCCCTCCGCTTCGGCAGCCAGCTCTTTCGCTGGGAGTTCGTGACGGCGGACGTCCCCATGGCTTTGCTCGGTGCCGATTTCCTTTGCGCCCATGGGCTGCTGGTCGACGTTAAATGTCGGTGTCTCGTCAACGCCGAAACTTTCAGCCTGCTGGCGTGCGCCTTGAGCCGTTCCGCACCCACCGAGCTTTCCTGCGTCCTCCCGTTGGCAGATGACTTCGCGCGTCTCCTCGCGGAGTTCCCGGCCCTCACGCGACCGACGTTTTCGGCCGTCGCGGTGCGTCACGGCATCGAGCATCATATTCCCACTACGGGCCCGCCGGTGTACGCCCGAGCTCGCCGTCTCGACCCAGCCAAACTCGCCGTCGCCAAGGCCGAGTTCGCCGCGCTGGAGCGCCTCGGCATCGTGCGGCGCTCCGACAGCGCCTGGGCCTCGCCGCTGCACATCGTCCCAGAGCCAGGGGGCGGATGTCGGCCATGCGGCGACTACCGCCACCTCAACGACGCCACTACCCCCGACAGGTACCCCGTCCCGCACATCCAGGATTTTTCCGCCCGGTTGGCGGGGCGGACCATTTTTTCAAAAGTGGACCTGATTCGGGGGTACCACCAGGTGCCCATCCGCCCGGCCGACATCCCAAAGACGGCCGTGATTACACCTTTCGGCCTCTTCGAATTCCTCCGGATGCCCTTCGGCCTCAAAAACGTGGCACAGGCGTTCCAGCACCTGATGGACGGCGTGCTGCGCGACTTGCCGTTCCTCTACACCTACCTGGACGACATCCTCATCGCCAGCACGTCCAGAGCCGAGCACCTCCTCCACCTCCGGACGCTGTTCGGCCACCTCAGCGAGCACGGCTTGATCGTCAACCCGGCCAAATGTCACTTTGGTGCGGCGACGATCGACTTTTTGGGCCACCGCATCACCCGGAACGGCGCCGTGCTGCTACCGGCCAAAGTCGAGGCCATCGCCGCTTTCCCATGCCCCCGCTCCGTCAAGGCGCTGCAGGAGTTCCTCGGGATGGTGAACTTTTATCACCGCTTCGTGCCCCGAGCTGCGCAACTCATGCGGGCCTTGTACACCGCCCTCCGCGGCCAGCCGGCGAAGCGCGACGTCGTCTGGTCCACGGACATGGACGCTGCTTTCACCGGCGCGAAACGGGCCCTTGCCAACGCCACGCTGCTGGCCCAACCGGGACCCCATGCTCCCATCGCCTTCACCACAGACGCCTCCGACTACGCCGTGGGCGCGGTTCATGAACAATGGGTAAATGGGGCCTGGCAGCCGCTCGCGTTCTTCAGCCGGCAACTCCTGCCCAACGAGTTGAAGTACAGCACTTTCGACCGCGAGCTCCTCGGGCTGTACCTGGCCGTCCGCCATTTTCGCCACCTCCTGGAGGGCCGCCCATTCACGGCCTTTGTCGACCACAAGCCATTGATTTTCGCCATGGCCAAGGTCACGGAGCCGTGGTCAGCCCGCCAGCAGCGCCACCTCTCCGTCGTGTCGGAATACACCACGGACATCCGGCACGTCGCCGGAAAGGACAACGCCGTGGCCGACTGCCTTTCTCGAGCCGGCGCCAACGCCGTCCACCTTGGCGTCGATTTCGCCCTGATGGCGACGGACCAGGCCACCGACGGCACGGTGCAGGCGCTCCGGTTGGCGGACACGGGCCTCCGCTTGGCTGACGTCCCCTTCGCGGACACGGTCCTGCTTTGTGACGTCTCCCAAGGCCGACCTCGCCCCGTTGTGCCGGTCACCTGGTGGCGTCGCATTTTTGCTTCGCTCCACGGCCTCTCTCACCCGGGCTGGAAGGCGTCCCAGAGGCTCGTGTCGGCACGTTTCATCTGGCACGGGTTGCGACGGGACGTCTGCGACTGGGCCAACGCCTACACACCCTGCCAGCGGGCCAAGGTCCACCGTCACACCCAGGCTCCGCTGGCTCCTTTCACCGTGCCCGAGCGACATTTCGACCATGTCCACGTGGACTTGGTGGGTCCCCTGCCCCCATCGCAGGGGTTCACCCACCTGCTTACCATGGTGGACAGGACCACCAGGTGGCCGGAGGCCGTGCCCCTCGCCTCCACCACCACCGCCGACGTGGCCCAGGCGTTCATCGCCACCTGGGTCGCGCGTTTCGGCGCACATCTCGTCGGACCGCGGCCCACAGTTCACGTCCGAACTGTGGGGCGCGGTCGCCCGCACGTTGGGCGTTACCCTGCACCGCACCACGGCCTACCACCCCCAGGCTAACGGGTTGTGCGAGCGGTTCCACCGCTCCATGAAGGCCGCACTCATGGCCGGCCTCCAGGACGACGGCTGGGCCGACCGGCTCCCGTGGGTCCTTTTGGGCCTCCGCACGGCTCCAAAGGAGGACCTCCAGGCGTCCACCGCCGAGCTGGTGTACGGCCAGGCCCTCCGCGTCCCGGGCGAGTTCGTGCCCGACGCCACCAGCCCCTGGTCCACCGCGCGTCAGCGCATGGACTTCCAGGAGGCCGCCCAACGTTTCGCCCCGGTGCCCACGTCCCGCCACGGCGACCCCCAATCCTTCATCCCCCCAGCACTCCGCACGGCGGAGTACGTCTTTGTGCGCCACGACGCGCACCGGGGGCTGCTCCGGCCACCATACGACGGACCCTTCCGGGTCCTACGACGGGACAACAAGTCCTTCGTCGTCAGCATCGGCGGCTGGGCGGACCGGATTTCGGTGGACCGCCTCAAGCTGGCCCACATGGACGTCGGCCAGCCGCCACGGCTGGCTCTCCCACCTCGGCGCGGTCGCCCCCCGTCCACTGCACCCCCCTCCCGGCCACCCGCCACCACACCTGACCCCCCCCCCCCCCCGCGACCAGCCAGGGGTCGTTTCGGTCGGGTCATCCGGACCCCCCTCAGGTTGACCTTCCTGGACCAAGTCGATTCTGGGGGGGCATGTGTAGCGACCCATGGGTCCCCCAAAGCTCGAGACCAGCAACATAATCTCCTTGCCCAAGCCGGTGACGTAACCGGCGGACAAACCGCGGCGCCGAGGTTATAATTGCTTGCACCTGTCGGTCACATGACCACCAAAGCGTGCCTCGCCTGAGAGGCGTGGCTTTGGTTCTGACATATGCCTTTTGGTTTGGATTATATGTCTGCGAACCCGATAAACGGGTTTTCAGAGTTCCCGAGTTGATTATACAATAAACATCTTCTCGGACGAGTTTGTGTCTTGTCTGTCACTTCGTCCGTCTCAAGCAGGAGCGCTGCTCCTTCAGTATATATATTTGATGATCATTGCTTTAGATTGAAGGGAAAACTGAAATGGAAAGCAAAACATACACTTCCTTAGATGGTTTGGGCCGACCCAAGCTGGCACATGGCGGCCGAGGCCAGCTGTCCAGCCAATGGGTGTAAGGCAGTCCTTCGATGGTGTGCCCACCGATTTACTAACACTGTACATACATGCATACATCGTCCGTCCAAACATCCAATCAAAGACCACAGTTCGGCTATTTAGATATCGATACTACATTCCACTTTAAAATCGCTGTCATATCTTAAGCTTGAGTTGAAGACTCAGCGGAATTGTGGTGTCATACCAGTCATGACAGGGTGAGTCTTAACAAGATGGCGAGTGCTGCTTGCTCGATGGTCAGCATTTAGAGGGTGGAGCACAGACAATCCCCGAGTTGTTGTATCCCATGGGGTTGTGGGGTGGATATTTCGCAATTGCCCCACTGACTGTGCAGAGTTCATGGGAAAGTGATGTCACCCCCCCCCCCCCCCCCTGTCCGTTTGTCCAATCAAGTTCAGTGTTGTTTAATGTGTTTTTTTTTTTTTTTTTTTTTTTTTTTACAGAGTCGAGGCTTGTGAAAGAGCTAACATTTATCAAACAAACAAATCAAACAAACAAGCAAACAAAGTATATAAAAAGGGGAGCGGTCGACAAGATGGGGAGAGAAGGGGAGGAAGCACACAAACACAACATTTGAGAGCAGGGACATCGGGAGATGTGTGGGAGGGAGAGAGCCTGGGGGGAGGCAGGATAGGTATAAAACGCAAAGACACCAAGGACTTCCAGGAAAGAAGACAAAAGTCACCTCAAAAAAGTGGATTTGGGGTGAAATTAGAGGGGGTAGAAAAGATCAAGGTTTTGGATTGGGGAAGATAAGAGATGGTGGTGAACAACCGTTTTAAAGACCTGGAGGGAGGAGTGGGATTGAAGAGAGTGAGAGAGTTTGTTCCAGAGTCAGGAGAAAAGAGGAATGAAGGTGAGCAGAGAGTCTTGATTTTGGCAGTTTAACCATAATAGGGTTGCAGGCAGATCTTGTGCGACCTGCAGGAATATTTGGGGGACAGAGCCCAGAGAGAGCTGGGGGAGCAAGGCCGGAGAGGAGTCGGTAGAAGATGGAAAGACCACCAACCTGCCTGCGGTGAGTAAGTGAAAGGCCCTCGGAGATAGCGTCATCGCGGGAGATTCCAATGATTCTGAACGCTTTGGTTTCAACAGCTAGGCGTGAGGCAGGAGCACCAGCCCAGAGGGGAGAGCAGTATTCCATTGAGCTGCGGATGAAAGCCTTGTATGTGGTGAGGAGCTCAGGTGTGCCAAGGAACGACTTCGCACGACGGAGGATGCCCAGTCGGCGACTGGCTTTGGAGGCCAGCTTGGAAATGTGGTTTTCCCAGGAAAGATCATGGCAGATAGTGAGACCCAAAAGCTTGAGTGACAGAACTTCTTGGAGAGGATTATTCAGAAAGTAGATGGGAGGGTTGTCCAGTCGGTCTTTTCGGAGAGACATAGTAAGAGTGTGAGATTTGTGAAAGACAAAAGTGTGAGGATTGAAAGACATGTTCCACTTGTTTGCCCAGTCTTATTTTGTCCAGGTCTGCAGAGAGTGGGGAGGCTGCAGACTGCCGATCTGAGGGATGAGGAATGGAGCGGCAGAGAGTGGAGTCATCAGCAAGGAGATAGAGAGGATTTTCAAGAGTCAGAGAGATCATTGATGAAGACCAGAAAAAGCACCCGGCCCAGAACACTGCCTTGGGGAACTCCAGCCTGAACAGGAAGAGGAGATGAGAGAAACCCATTCAGGGCCACATGTTGACTACGACGAGAGAGGAAGTCCGCCAGCCATGTGTGGAGATTTCCATGGATACCAAAGGAGGAGAGTTTGGTGAGCAGAGCGGGGTGCCAGACCGTATCGAAGGCACGTGATATGTCCAGGGAGACAGCTCTAATCTCCTGTTTGGCATTGAGGACCTCCATCCATTGTTGAGACAGCAGAAGCAGCATGTCCAGAGTAGAGTGACCTGGTCTGAAACCAAATTGATGATCAGAGATCAAGCCATTGGAGAAGAGGAAAGATTTCATATCCGAAGCAATGATGGATTCCATGACTGCTGATAATTGGGAGAAGGCTGATTGGTCTGTAGTTGCTAGGATCTGTTTTTGCACCTTTTTTGTGCAAAGCGGTGATGTTGGCTGATTTCCAAGCAGATGGCAGTTGACCTTGAGCAAAAGAGAGGGTGAAGAGAACAGAGAGAGGGATTGAAAGAGCGGAAGAACAGGATTTTAGGACCCGTGGGCTGATGCCGTCAGGTCCAGTTGCAGAATCAGAGTCGAGGGTTGACAGAAACTTTTCCACCTTGTCAGGAGGAAAGGACATGGAGTCCAGGAGCAGCTGGGTACGACTGGGTACGGTGGGTACAGAGAGGGATGGGTTTGGGACACAAGATTTAGAGGCAAACACAGAGTTGAGGCATTCAGCTTTTTCACGTGCGGAGTCAGTTGTGTAGCCGTTTGAGGTAAGGGAGGGGATGGAGGGGGAACAAACACCAGAAACAGATTTGACCAGACGCCACCAGGATTTGGAAGAGGGAGACAGATAAGAGAGTTCGGTCTTGAGAACAGAGAGATATTGTTTCCTGGCTCTCCTGAGGGTGGACACACACTTGTTTCGGGCTTTGTGAAAGGAAATGAGATTTCCTTCCGTTGGATTTGCTTTCCAGGAGATGAAGGCAAGTTGTTTCTGGGCAACAGCCTCACCACAAGATTCCGTGTACCATGGACGGGAGGAAGGGTATGACAACTGAAGACGAGATGGGATAAATCTGTGCATGAGAGAGAGCAATTTACTTTGGAAGAATTCCCAGGATGAGTTGATGTCAGAGGTGGTAGAGATGGGAGACCAGTCCAGATGATTGATGGCTGCTTGAAGACCGTGCCCGTTGGCCTGAGTGAAATGCCAGACTCGTCGACGCTGAGCAGGCTCCCTGAGAATAGTCAGAGAGATGTCCACTTCAACAAGCACATGATCAGATGAGCCGATTGGAGCAGAAGAAGAGCAGCAGACATTTTCAGGGAAGTTAGTCATAACCAAGTCCAGAAGAGAAGATGCTCCGTTGACTGAGATCCGGGTCGGGAAATTGACAGATTGTGTCAGTCCCAGTGAGTCGCAGAAGTCCTTTGCTGAGGAGCCATGGCTGGTGAGAGAGGTACCCACACCCAGCCAACTGGCATGGTGACAATTGAAATCACCACATATGAGGAAGAGAGTTAGGATGAGTAGACAGAAGTTGGTCCATATTATCAGACAGCGAGATGTAGATGGAGTCATCACTGTTTGGTGGACGGTACAACACACATATGAACAAGAGGTGGGAGCGAAGGGGAAGCCGTAGCCAGAGGTATTCCTGGGGGTGAGGTGGAGAGAGTGCAGTGCAGGGCGAGTGAGGAAGAGAGTTTTTGATAAAGATAGCAACCCCACCTCCAGGACGAGGCTCAGGTCTATCATACCGGAGGAGGGAGTAACCCGCGAGAGATACTAAGGAATCAGAGACATAATGAAGGAGGAAAGTTTCTGTTAAGCAGATCACGTCTGGTTTGACAGAAGCAACCTGTAGGGAGAGATCAGTTGAGTTTGAACGAAGGCCCCGGATGTTTGAGGTCCATACCGTTAATGAAGAGGAAGGGGGAGCATCGGATACAGAACAGGGGGGAGGAGGGGTAGGGTAAGATGTGGAAGAGGTGGGGAGAGCTGTTGAAGGTGTGTCAGAGATTTCAGAATAGCTCGGAGAAAGGGCAGCATGGAGCGGACAAAAGGTTTGATGGTGATTGGGCGAGGCACAATGAGGTGTTATTTGAGGAGGGGGAAGAGCGAGGCAGAAGGTTGGGGGAGATGGAGGTGAGAGTTGAAAGGGGGAAGAAGCGGGGAGGACGCTTTGAGGAGGGGGAGCGAGAGGGGGGAAATTGAGAAGAAATGAGGGTGGGGAGATTTGAAGGGGAGGGGCGAGGGGGGTTGTTTAGGAGGGAAGGGACAAGGGGAGGGATTTGAAAGGGATGGGATATGGGGGAGATTTGGAGGGGAGGGGTGAGTCTAGGAGGGGAGGGGTGAGGGGGAGTCTTGGAGGGGAGGGGTGTGGGGGGAGTTTGGGAGAGAAGGGGCAAGGGGGGAGATTTGAAAGGGATGGGTGATGGGGAGGATTAGGAGGGGAGTGGCAAGGGGGAAGATTTGGAGGGGAGGGGTGATGGGGAAGATTTGGATGGGAGGGGTTATGGGGAAGATTTGGAGGGGAGGGGTGAGATTGGATTTAAGAAAGTGTACGATTAATGGGAAACGAACATTTATTGCAAAATGGGTTTCTTGTGACCTTCGAGTCAAAAATATGTTTCAGGACGCTGGAGGGAGGATGGAGTGCAGGAGAGTTTAGGGAATGTAGAAAAGAGGCACTGAAAGAGATGGAATTTTTTTTTGGGATTAATAGATTTGGTGAGCAAGTCGAAAGCAGCCTTTTAAAGAAGAAGAAGAAAAGGTTTTATAATATATGACAGAATACAGAACTTGAGGGGAAAGTGTAAACATTTTAAGGTTAATAACAGTGAACGTGAACAGTAATAACAGTTATTACAGTAACAGTAATAACAGTGAACGTCGTTCGAAGAACGAACGAACGAATAAACGAATGAGAACAAAGAATAAGAACAGAGAAGGAAATGTTTTTTTTTGAGTTGATTTTAAACAAGGTAGTAGGCTATGGGGTGAAAAGACTGGGAAAAGCAGAGAACGAAAGTTATTGGAGCACAAACGACGGACCGCTGAGAGGAAAACAAAGCCTCAAGGTTGGACACTGTACAAGGCCTCAAAAGACATGACACGAATTAACATAACTGTCTGCATTTAACAGCTCCTCCACGCGCCATTGAACCGGTAAATAAATAGATGGCCTATTGTTTTTATTGTCTCACCGTGCCCCTTCCTTCTCCCTGTTTTGTGGTGCAGGGACACAATGGCAGTTTCTGGGCTGGAGGCCTAGTATCTTTTGGACTGAATTGTGGCAAGCCCGGCCTGTTTGGCATCTATACGGATGTTGCTGCTCACATTTCATGGATCAAGAATGTCACTTTAGAATTGTCTTCTCATTCTTCAAATCCTTCCTCTCAACCTCCCGTAGCACCAACACAATTCCCACCATATTTCTTTGCAAACTTGGTTCAAACTCTACAGCAGAAACTTTGGCCAGAAATATTTGGTGACAAAGAATCCACGGAGTTAGCTTGAAACATTCCTGAGTCGCTGATTCTTCAACACAAAAGTTAGTGTAATGTCTTTTGAAGCTGATATATGCTTTTTTGCACTCTCTCTCTCCCTAGTCCCAATTACTTCCTCCTCATCCTTGAAATAAGTGAAAATTAAACTTGCTTAACTTTACACATGTAGTCCTTGGGATGGAAGTCTGCATAAACAATCAATTTAACCATGACTTGCCTGTGCCATTCATCTGTCGCTAGGAAGTGTCACATGTGGCTCACATTAAACAACAACATGCATTTTAAGGCCATTTTCCCTGCTAGAGTGGGGGTTAGCCTTGTGGTCCCCATGACAATCTTCTCCATCTTGCCCTATTTTCTGCATCTCTCCTTGTTAACCCCCTTGCCCGCATTTCTTCTTCCACCATCTTTAGCCAAGTCTTTCTCGGTCTTCCCCGTCCTCTACTTCCTTCGACATTTATTTCCATCACTCTTCTCAACCAGTCACTTTCATCCTTCCTCAACACATGACCAAACCATCTCAACCTGTTCCTCTTCACAGCATCCATCACAGGCTCTATAGTCTATTCCCATCATCTTTCGCAATTCATTATTTGTCTTCCTCTCTCTCACATTAATTAAACTTTAATATTAAATTAAACTTTAATTAAATATTAATGTGTTGCTCACATTAAACAAAAATCTATATTGTTATAAATAAGTGAACTGATGTAAGGTTGTGCCTCACCAGTTATCAAATACAATATGTAAAAATTCAAATAAATGAGGTAACAGCTGATGCCAGATATAGTCAGGGGCCTCAGCAAAAAAATTGTGACCTTGTGGATTTAAGCACCAAATTTAACAGTCATCCTTTGAGGTATACTGAACCATTTCAGAAGGGGTGCAAAAATAGTTGCAACGGGGTGCCCCTGTGGCCAAAAAGAGGCACATGGGGTCTAGATCCACTTATAAACCAAGGAAATGGGGGGTAAAAATTAATTATTTGGTCACTAGTATTTCCATTTCGCACACACGCTCAATTGTTGGAACGGTTTTGACTTCAAAGCAAATACCAAACAAATCAATTACATGCAATCGTCTTCTGGGTCTTCCTGATCACCCAAAACTTGTGAAGCTGTTCTTCCGCATCGTTGGGAATTGCTTTCAGGTCTTTAACCTGAATCGGAATCCAGCGGGAATAATTGCAGTGGTCCAAAGCGAAGAACCATGGGACCAGCGACTCCCGTGCTGTGATATAGAGTCTGAAATCACACTTGCTTTGTAGGCCCGATCCACGCTCAGGTATTTCAAACAAATCTCGTCCAATTTCTGGCAACCCTCAGATCTTTTGGCCATTGGTGTAGCATGAAACCGTCTCGGTTTGTATTACTACAACCACCACAAACTACATAAACCCTGCATATTTGTAGAAATTCGAAAATTATATTCACCGTTTGAGTTAAATCGTTCAGTTGATGTTACCCATAGACAATATGGAAGTGGCAGTCGCTTTCACTAGGTGACGTCATGGCTAATGTGACGAAGATTTCGACTTTTAATCGCAAAATTACCCACTTTATAAATCGCAAATCGGAAAAAGAAACGTCAAATCTATTTTGTAGGGTATCAAGTAATAGATTAGCATCAAGTTGGTCTGAGATTTGAGGATGCACTTAAATATTTCCTAAAGTTTCCCCTTAAGGACAATTGAAGTTTGTTTATTTTTTCCTTAAAACCTTCCAAGGCGATGTCAGAGACTGATATAACGATACTTCCGCAACTGAAAAACGATTGTACATTGTGAAACACACTGAGCGGCGGCACCGTGACTTGGATAACATTTTCACTCTTTCGTGACATCCAGAATATTTAGACAAATACAGTAAAAGTTTTATGGTTTGCACCATGGGTGGGCTCTTAAAATAATAAAAATAACTCCAGAGCAACAGAAAAAAATCTTTAAACAGCACTCAGAATATTTTGTTTCGCACTCGTATTTCACTTTCAAAATTTCAGCATTCTCAGAAAGTTTCAAAAACATTTACTGCACACATTAACACATTTGCAATATTGGTGAACGAGAATGGAATGAATTTTACACAAAAAACACTTTATTCCTCCTTCATCCTGAAGCACGTGTTCCCCATGCAACATATGACAAACATCATTTAAAATGACGTGGTCTTGCTTTCGGACGCCTCTTCCCATCTCTAATCTGATTGGTTGCTTAGCAGAGCAATGCCTCCTAAGGATTTCCTCAACCTTAGGAAATCCTCAAGGATTTCCTTAAGTGTTGTTTCTGCAACATCCCTTAAGGAAATCCTTTGCTGAGGAATCACAGTGTACCTCAAAGGTAAAACTTTCCTTAAGAATAAGGGAGTTCTAGGCAACCTGGCCCATGCACTTAATCATGAAGCTGAGATGCAACACCATGTCTATGAAGCAATGAAGCAGCTACCAGTTTATTGTCAGGCCTAGAACAGAACCTAGACTACACAGTTCAAAGGTAAGTGCACTATCTCTGTATAATTTACTGTCAGCCACTGCTTAACTGCATTGTATAGCTCAGTAAATTAAGAATGTGGCACTATTTATTATATACAATGAAACTTAACAGAACAATAGCCTGGTGTTGGCTTAACGGTTAAGGTGGCTGGCTTGAGATCTTAGGGTCTTGAGTTCAAGAGACATCCCATCAGCGGCAGATTTGCGCCCCCCCAAAAAATGATGCAGCCAGCAGCGACAGGCTGCACGTGAACCACCACCGCCACCACCAACAGAACAATTAGATGGTGACGCGCATTTCAACACTTATAATGCAGTCCCCATAGTCCCCTGTAGTGCCGAAAGGCTGCCGCTGTTGATTTTGGGCAATTTCTCGCTGGACGGACCATGCTCCAACAAGAGAGATAGCTCTTGGTCCCGCTCCCGTTTTAAGCCGCGACTGTTATGGATGGGGCCGAGACCCGTAGTTCGGTTCTTGCACAAGCCAGATGCTCAGGCATGAAACGGTACGCTGCAGAAGGCTTCACCTTTGGTCGAGGGTGCATGGCAACTGTGATGAGCAGAGCAACATTGCGACGGTGAAGGCAAAACCAAGATAAAACACCAAAATCACCGCTTTGGGCTCTTTGTGACATCACACTAAATTAGACCAAAGTAGGAAAGACAAGAGCTCCAACAACTTCACAAGGTTTCCTTAATCTGTAAATGTGTTCATGTTCTGTATGTTTAACACGAGGCATAAACTTCCACATAGAGCTTTCATCCTGTGGTCAAACCTTCATCAAGCTGACATGGTAATGAAAAAAGTAATTGGTATTTGTAGGGTTGTTCTGATGATCCCTGAGTGTACTGTTTATCATCAAGCCTGTGGTATGTTGGTAGTTTAATAAAGTAAAGTTTATTCTTGTGTACATAACAATACAAAGTATGACAGTGGCTACAAGACCTGTGGAAATGAAGTCGGTGATAAAAAAAAAAAGGTTTAAGATCCACTGTACCAGCAGGTGACTGTATCAACTGTACCGTACCAGCAGGTATCAGCAGACCGACTACCATTCAAACAATGTATGAACTGAATTACAATAATGGATAGCACCAACCTCACAGTTAGATGCCTTCCATTTTCTATGGTTAGCAACCGCACAATAGTCCTCCGCATTTAATATCCTTTCCAATGAAATGAAAAACAGATCATTGTCAAGAACCAGTTTTGTTGTTGTCTTTTTTTTTTTTTAAATGGAAAAAGTCTTATTGAAAGCTAATGGAACCGACAGAATGCCAGCAATTGTTGTGGAAAGGCAGGCAAGGTGTGGGGGATTGGTTAGGGTGGTATCGCAATTGAAAACGTGATGACGGATTATGACATCATTTCGTTGTTAACCCATCACGTGGAGCCAAACTCTCTCATCCACTGGGTGTAGCGCTCCAAATCGGTAGCGGACACGGACTTGGAAACCTTCTGTAGAGCAACATTGAAGTCGTCCATTGTGGTCGGCATTTGCAGCTCGCCACGAGGTAGGTTCCGGATCTCTTCCGGGGTCAAGCCCTGTATCCGTCGTCTCATGGCCATCATGGAAGCATCCCTATGCCAGTTGAGAAGGTTGGAATAAGACGGAAAAAGGAAGGTGAATTTATACATCGACTCAAATTATCATTTTTCTGTGATGTTCACCTGTTTGTTTTTGCACCTGTTTCGAGCATTTGGCTCATGATGTTAGCTAGGAGCCCTGTTTCAAAACCCATAATATATTGTCAATAAATGACAAAAAGACAAGTTGACAATTCATGCAGCGAGTATAACAGGGCGGCATTCTGACCTGCACACATTTGTGATGTCTGCACCGGAGTAACCGTCTAACTGCTGAGCAATTAAAACAATGTCCACGTCGTCTGCAGCCTCCACTTCACGCAGGCTTATCTTGAGTAGATCTTCACGCGCTTTTGCTGCACATCAACACATGGCAAATTATGCGTGCAGAGGAAAGGAGTGCAAGAATTGGAGAATGGGTGTTGGTACTGGAGAAAGGGAGAGCACCAAACAGAGGATTTGTGGAATATTAAGGAGAGAAAGGTGGATAGGGTAGGATGCGCGCCTTAAATGATGGACACAATGAGATGTATTTATTATGTGAGAAAGGGATGAGAAGGTTAAGGGGTTGAAAATTTTACTCCTTTTATACATATAATATATAGAGGTCCCCTTAACACATTCACATCAAAACGTCCCTGACATAGTAACAATGTAACATGGCAGCACTGACACATATCAGATGTTCAATGTACCACATGGGAGGGGGATGTATATCCTTTTCTCCAGACGTCGTCGCAGCGCTTCGTCAAGGTCCCAAGGAAAATTTGTGGCTGCCAGAACCATCACCATCTTGCTGGGGTCTTCACCATGCAATGACCCTATTCCTGCAAAGATACCATTGTATTGTAAAGTATAACTGAGCACAATAGAGAGGCCTGGACATCAAAGTAAGAAAAATAATTCCTTTACAATGGCGAAATTAAAGACAGGAATCAAACAGGAACAGCAAGTTTAAATACTTTTAATTATTAAATAAAGGAGTTGTAGTTCACATAACACAAGCATTGTGTCTAAACCTGAGAGTGAAAGGGATGGAGGTGCCTTGCAGGAAAAAACAGTTACATAAGATTTGAGAGGCAAAAATTCACTTTAGGAAGTGCTCGCACATGTTACACAATTATGAATACACATGCGAGGTGGCGTCCATGATTGTGGAAAGACCACACCTGTGCACCGGGCTAGCATTTGACCATAGGGGCTGAAGGATATGTGAAAGCGTGAGAATCTGCGAGTGCAGGACCTACCATCCATTTGAACAAGCAGCTCAGATTTGACTCTACGACTCGCCTCGTGTTCGTCCGATGTCCCCCGCCGGCTGCAGATCGCGTCTATCTCGTCCACAAAAATTGTTGTTGGAGCATAATAGCGAGCCTAAAATGACCACACAAAGCGTGAATCACCACAGAACAGACCTCACTCCCACTCGCCTTCCATCAGGCAAACCAACACTCACGCCTTCCACAGGACAGACCATCTACTTTACCGCACCCAAAATTTTAATAAAAAAAAGAAAATAAAAAAAGAAATAAATAAAGCAATGAGATAGTGAACGATTAATGAAGCTGTTTAGAGCTGAAGGGCCAATGAACGATATCAAGGGAGAAAGAAACAAAAGAGACGTCGCAATGGAGCCTAACCATTTCAAACAGAAGCCGCACGAGCTTCTCGGACTCCCCACGGTACTTGGATGTGAGGGTGGATGAAGAGACATTAAAGAATGTAGTCCCACACTCTGTGGCCACAGCTTTCGCAAGCATGGTCTTTCCAGTCCCCGGCGGTCCGACCATAAGCACACCCTACATGGGGAAAAAGCATCGCTTTGTCTTGTAATTTCGATAAAATTAGAGATCGACAGACACATTCATCTTTCCACATTTTGTGTTGGACACAAAGCGAGTATAAATTGTGAACCAGAATCAAAATAAACCTGGACTTTTGATTGGAAAACGACAAAGTAATGTATGCATATCAAGACGGAGGAAAGTTGCATAACAAAGACCTCGGTGAATAACTGAAATTTATGGTCAATGGAACATCAAACCTGTTGAAAGATACAAACAACATGCACAGCAACAACTATCTGTCGAGTACATCTGTATAAATGAACAAGACTATAAAGAACGCCTAAAAGAATTCTAAACCGGAAGGTATCTGGATGGAACCTTCCACTCCAATGAGTGTGTGTCCAAAGCTGGAGTATACCTCAAAATGTAATGCAAGTACATTATTGCTTTTGTAATGCTTGTACAAACATTTACTTCCAAGGTATAAACAAAAGTCCAAGTCAGGTTAGAAACAATCTCGCACAAAGTATGCAATCTTGAGCAAAGGCCCAATGGACAAGTTTTGAAGGATATCAAATTTGTGTTTTATGGTTTAGACTTTAGAGCAATGTTCGGAGCACTCAAGCAAAAATGTTAGGCCATCAACGTCGACAAAAAAGTGTGCAATGACAGCACAACCTTGAAAACCCTTATTTTCCATCAATCTCAACAAAATATTCACAACACCACCAGAACTTATGCACAACATTTGTAATATTTCTTGGAAAACGGATCGCAAACAAGAAATTCTAAACAAAGCAGCAAACAAACTATTTAAATGCAGCATTCAAAATTGAATACGACATGGTAACCCTTTTGAATGACTAAATACATAGGGGCAGGATGAAAAACAAAATTAAAATAAATTTTCAAAATAAATGGGTTGACAAAATAAAATGTGTGACAAAAAATCCCTCGACATCATGCCATATCCTACAATTCCTTTAAAGAGAACAGTGTTGTGGAAATGCAACTCAGAGGTTTTATTCACCTTTTCTGAAGGTCGACACAAAATGAAACAATTTCGATTTAATATAAAAAACGACTTCACTTATAGTGACCTATCTCAAGGTTAAAATACTGTTACGTTTGTGGGGGTAGGTATGGAATACCTTAGGAAAGTTCAGAATGTGTAGGTTTTAGTATGGACCGTGTGATGCGAAGAAGGAGAAGCCCATCTCGATGTACATAAGCAGGGTAAATGTTCAGGTTAAGAGTGTTTGCATGTTGCCATAAGGAGGGTGGTTTTGTGCTAATTAATTATAGGGCTTATGGTTAATAATCCCCAGTATGTAGTGCCTCCCTGTGATATTTTCCTTATGTTCTGATAAAACTCAGCTGGCCAGGCGCTGGGCTCCATTAGCCAACCGAAACAGCATTTGCAGATCGGCAAAGGAACCCCGCCCCCAAACATTCCTGAAGGACGGCTAGGATCCACCTCGGAGAATCGGAATTGACAGGCCACGCCCCGAGCTGTCATTGGGCGTTAAGAATGGCTGTGAGGCCACGCCCCAAAGGACGATTGGTTGGGATGATTGGACGGCGCTGGACAAAATAAAAATGTTTTATTACATGTAGAGCGGCCTGACAGTGGTTTCAGGTGTCGTCAGTGGTTTCGTCGAGTCTATGTTTGTAGTGTAAAAGTTGGTCAAAAGGATGATGTCATCGGGACGCTCGGAGAAAAAGCAAGAGGCGACGACATTTTCTCTCTCTTTCTGGTGTGCTGGCTTTCGAAGAGAACGGCTGTGTTTGCCTTTTGCTCTTGTCCTGGTGCTGGCTTCGCGTCTGGGATGGTTGCTTCGCTCGCTCTTTCTCTTTGTCGTAGTAGCGCGAGAGAATGGCTGCGGTTCGTGCCATGCCTGCTGGTGGAGCGAGTGTGGAGCTTTGGTGGAACGTGAAAAGATCGTGCAGACCGAGGGAGGCGTTCTTGCCTGCTTGCCTCGCACCGGTGGCTGACTGTGGGCGCGACTTTGCGCCAACGCGTGTTTTCCCATGCAGTGACTCGAGACCCGTTCGACGACCACCAGGCTTTCGAGGGCAGCTTGGGGACGCCAGGCTGAGTTCCGGCCAACACACCACACATGTCTTCAGGGACCGACAAGAGAGTGTGAAGCACCTCATGGCTACCTTACCCAAACAGCGCAAGTACCTGCAAGAGATATGCGAGCACCTCGGAGAGCTCAAGATTGAGAAAAGGTGGCGTAATGTCATTTTATCTATGCATAGTTTTAAAACTCAAAGGGAAGGATGGCATTGAGTTATGAAATAACTTGTTTGCAGTAAGAGGGCATGGTGAATAAGGTAAAGACGATATCCATCATCCGAGAAAATGAAATGAGAATGTTCCCCTTTCCGAAAGAGGGGAACAACACAATCAATTACAACATCAAAAACGGCAGTCATTTGAATGCAGGGAAGCCCTGTGATTGGCAAGGACTTGGACCAATCCATCATGTGAACCGTCCCCAACGGAACTTAACGGTTTCCACCACACTCAACGCCTCTGAGGAAGAGAACTAGTTCGAGCTTCAGCTCGAGATATACTAATGAAATTGCGACTTGCAAAAGTGCGACTTCAGTGAAACCCTAATCCTTACAGTGGGTTTTCACGGGACACGCGAACGGTTCGCGAAGGATGCGAATGTCGAAAAAATGGCAAAGTCCAACATTCGTATTTTAGGCTCCAAAAGTTCACCAAACATGCGCGGGGGTTCGGAAGCGTCGTCAATTGTTCGCAGGAGTCGTTTTTTGTTCGGCGGGTATTTCAAACATTTTTGCTTCCGCTTCCGAACCCCCGCGCATGTTTGGCGAACTTTTGGAGCCTAAAATACGAATGTTGGACTTTGCCATTTTTTCGACATTCGCATCCTTCGCGAACCGTTCGCGTGTCCCGTGAAAACCCACCTTCAGAGAAAGGCCCCGCTGAAGTACATTATGAGTGTTGGAGAATGGTTAGAGCATCATCTGAGTCTGGGAGGCCAGCCGTTCGATTCCAATCCTGGCAGAGTCATACAAAAGACTCAAAATGGTACATGTTGCGTCCTCGCTTTATGCTCAGCATTTGGAAAATAGAGCGCAGAAAACCCCGTGAGTTTGCATCCATGAGGAGGAGATTTCTCTTTAATTGCCACACTGAATGCAGAGAATAAAAGCAACGCCATCATAAAATATTGTTGTGGATATGAGAATTGTGTTTTTTTTATTGTGTAGTACATTGTAAAATATCACCCTCCTTCCTCCAGTTGTGTATAAAGGTCAAAAAGGCGTCCCTTAATTAGGTCATATACAATCACGTTAGCCAATCATAGATTTCCTGCTTGTTGGTAGTTATTTCCTTATTCTGTGTATTAGGTTAAGGCTTTGTCTTCCATTAATTAATACTCCATTGCACCAAATTCAAATAGATAGATCCCCTTTCATTTTCATTCCCAAAGCCCCATTCCCAAAGCCTCTATTGCCAACTGCATTCGCCGCCATTGCCCATGTGCTCCAACTCGGAGAAGAAGGGCGTGCCTGCCCATCATCATCAAGGGTGGAGCCAGAGAGCCCGTGCCCACCAATCAGGGCCGAGGCGAGCTCACCGATGGGCGTGTCCTGGAGGCCGGCGGCTTGATCGCTCGAGGCGTTATATAAGCGCGCGCGGAAGCCTTTGAGATAAGTTCCAAGAAAGAGTTGCGCCAGGGACGGCAGATGAGTTCTGAGTTCTAAGAGTTGCGCCAGAGACGGCGGATGAGTCGAGACGAGCCCTCGAAGAAAGAAGGGAGACGCGTCCTGAGGTGAGCCAGAGAAGCAGCTTTGGCTCCACCAGCAGTTTGGCTCCACCAGCAGTTTTGGCTCCACCAGCAGCTTTGGCTCCACAAGCAGCGTTGACTCCACCAGGCAGCGTGGGCTCCACCAGGCAGCTTCGACCCGTTACCCCGCGGGAGCCAGATTGCGGTGGCATCGGTGGCCGTCGAGGTCCAGCCCGACGTCCCGTGCGGGATCAAGCTCCAGCCAGCTCCGTGCCTTCCTCCCCTTCTCTGCCATCCCAAACCATTCCAGTCCTTCCATTCCTGCCTGCAAACTCCCCATTAGTGTGAGTCCGTCTTTGTTTGTTCTGTCCTGGGTTAATTAAGACTGAATAGGTAAGCTAGAGTTTCACTGTGTCCTTCTGGTCCGTCCCTCTTTCTGCTTTATTTTATTATCCTTCCTCCTCCTTGGTTTCTTTTGGTTGTAAATAATAGTAATAAATCATATTCGTATTTCCTACCTCTTGTTTTCTTTCCTCTGCATCCGTCGTTGTTGTCTTTTCCCTCATTGGACACCTGTGGCGCGATTTTGGCCAACGTTTCAGGATCGGGTTAGTCTTGGTAACAGTTCGTGCTGCGGTTGCTAAACACCGCTCGGCAATCAAGTCACATCTTATCCGCGGTACGAACGGGGCTGTGCACCGGCCTTTCCGGAGGCCGCGGTGCAGTTTCAGGGACCACGTCGGTCAGCAATAATCGAGGGGACTAATCCCCCCTCAAAGGGGAACCATAGGCCGACGTTGGGTTCCCCAACAATATTGTGTCCCTGCTACCCAGAGTGCTATAGGAAGTGACATCACTTCTTCCCAGCTCTTGTGGCAAATGTTGTCTGAAGTTAAGTCTGTTGTTGTCCCTTGTATTTATCTACGTGTGTTGTGTGGATGTGTGTGTGTGCGTGTGTGTGCGTGTGTGTGCGTGTGTGCATGTGTGCATGTGTGCGTGTGTGCGTGTATAGTTATACTATAAAAGGGAAATCTCTCTCTCTCTTTCTCTCTTTTTGTTTGTATGCGTTCTATGCATGCCCACATCTTTTAAGTTACAAACTCCAAACTCGGAATACAAATACAACTTTGTGAGGGGGGAGGGCAGGGGTAACATCGCGGCCTTACAAGGGGGTGTGGGCATAATTCTCTATGTAAATGTGTAGCGCCACCTAGTGGTGATGGCAGAGGTTATTACAATTTCCATTTTTACCTGGGCAATGCTGATTTGTGGGATTGTTGGGATTATACCTGGGCAACGCTGATTTGCAGGTAAATGTGTGGGATTATTGAAATTATATATATATATATATATATATATATATATATATATATATATATATATATATATATATATATATATATATACACATACATATATACACATACATATATATACATATCTATATGGAATTATTGAAATTCTCCGATCTGGACTAATGCCGTGATGATACCGTCACAACAACAACATGACGGTAAACCCAGAATGGCTCCTAGCATTGCAGGAATGTAAATGTCAAATGCTGTCACCAGCAGATGAATAGTGAAGCTGCAGACCAGTTTCGTCCTTATTGGGGCTCATTAGGACAACACATCGCTGTTTCATCCACTTAGTGACTTTGAAGCCTTTTGGCTTATATATTGGCTAATGCAGACACACTGCGACGGAACCACTGCCTCCCCTCACATCACGGCACGAGATGCCCGCAGCCACGCAGATTATCGCATTCGGCCAGAAACCATCCAGCGATATCTCCGCATGACCTGAGCGCTGTCTGAGTGGAGGAAGGAGACCAGGAGGGAATGAGCGGGAGGCAAATCAAATCACCAAGCCGTGGGCGATCACATCTTCAACTAGGGTTGAGGAAGTTTGCTCGCGACCTCCTCCGTCTCCGAAGAGCACCACCATCAACCAACACCCCCTCCACCGACGCTGCAAAGGTTCACACCCAGCTCCACAAGTTCTCCTCATGAGCGCACCCGAGACAAAGCATGACCGCCCATCACAAAGCCAGCATGAGAGAGACAGAGACACGCTTCTTCCTTTTCCTTTTCGAACCTTCTCGCTCTCTGACGTCATACGACCAATCGCAAAAGCTCGGGGTGTGGCCTTTTCCTTACTCGGTTGATAGACGGGGTTTAATTGCCTATTACGAGAACGTTCGGCTCTGCTCAGGAATGGTGTCGGTTATGGTTGGTTAATGGACGATTGTTGTTGTTGTTGGTTACGGGGTTTTGCATGGCGGCCTCTGGCCTGGTAGTTGTAAGAACACATAGGGGGAAATCACAGGAGGCAATTACATACTGGGAATTATCCTTAAGCCCTACCTAATTAGCATGTCTTCACCCCCCATGTGAGGGACACATAAACAATCTTAAGCTCATAGTTTTTCTCTCCTTAAGTACATCGAAATATCTTCCTACTCGCACGCGGTCCATGCTAAATTATACAATCCTATCTCCACTATGACAATTCGTCCTCTACCCCCGCAAACGTAACAATATGTTTTTATTATATATATAGCGGCCTGGCAGTGGTTGCAGGTGTCGTCTGTGGTTTCGTCGAGTCTATGTTTGTCGTGTAAAAGTTGTGGCTGGGGTCCACAGTGAAGGTGTGAAAGGTGAACATGAGGAGTAATCCACCTTTAAAAAAAGGCTTTTGTAGTTATCCACCCATGTGGCTGTGAAAATTTTTTTTTATATATATATATACACACACACACATATATCTTTTACAAGACTTAGACTCACAAATTAAAACCTCACAAATTTAATTAAATTTCAGTTCAACAAGAGATTTGTTGCAGTCAAAGCAAAGATTCCATTTTCACAATGGAATTTCAGAATATTAATCTTAGAAGAACACCAATGCAAAAATCAATCCCTGTAGTCTGCATTCACACATGGGCACAAGCGTTTTACCTTCCACGGCCTCCGGATACCTTTGAAGAAATCTGGCATCCACATTGGCAGCACAACAGCTTCCTCCAACAGTTTCTTCGCTTCCACCAAATCAGCTATATCGTCCCTACAAAACCCAGAATGGCGGATGAGAACAAAGTCTTTACTACTTAAATGGTTTAAACTCTTAAATGCATTCACAACGACGGTAGTGGCAGGTGGGGAGGGATGGGACTTGCGAGGTTGTTTCCCATCATAACATGCCTCAACAGAACATAACGTTACGGAATATTAAACAACAAACAATTGATAAAGATACCACTATCAAACCTTACTAAATGCAAAAAGCCAAAAATACAAAGCTAGAAAGTCAAATTATTTTATATAAGAACAACATCACAAACTATACCATATACTTGTATTAGAAGGATAACCTTTGTCTCATTAAAATAGTTGAACTCATGACCTGTGTGTCTGTTTTATTACTTGCAATCATCCTGACAAGACGGTGGAGAGGTAAGCACACATACCTTTGAGCTGTCTAGTCTGAATTTGCTTCTTAGCCCAACAATAAACGATGGGAATGGTGCAATGAACGTCAAACGTCAATAAACGTGCAGGGAGTTGCATCACAAAAGGCACTGTCCCTTTATTGGTGTTAAGCAGGGGGCCTTTGTGCTAGCATTTGTTGGTGGACGTTAGAGAGTCGTCCTGGTGCTGAAGAGAAGCTGATAATTCAAGTTTGTAAACCGATGGATTGAATCCATGTGATGTTGATGTAACACAGGCTTGATGGACCAAATGGCCTCCTCCTTTATCAAAGTATATGTGTATATCCTTGTGTAAGTTTCTATTGTTCTGAGACCAGAATGGATGAGTCTGGAGTTGCAAGAGGTTGTCACACCACCAACCTGAAAACTGATCTTTTACAGTATTCAGACAAATCACTTGGTGTATCACACATCTGGTGATGCAATACATGCTCAGCATGATGTCTTGCCGTTACAAGAGGCAAACTGTTCGCAGGAGGACAAGCAAATTGGTGTCAGGGTTGGAGAGTAGGATTGTCTTTGTCTCTGTATCTACGATGTGTTGGATGACATTTGCATTGGAGTCTTCCTGATTTTTTTTTAAACAAGGTCTAGGCTCGTGGAAGAGCTCAGACACAGAACATATCAGGACACAACATAGCAAAGGGAACAGCAGGAGAAAGGTGAAACACCAGCAGTAGGGCAGAGGGATAAATTTGAGGGAGACGGATAAGCAGGGGATGCAGATATCGATGAGTGGTAGAGGAGAAAGCAACGGATGAACAAGACGGATACGTAAGCTAAGTTTTAGGAAGGGTGGGGTGGTTTAACGGGTGTAGAAAAAAAAATCATGGTTTTGGATGAGGGATGACTTGAGATGATGGTGAACAGCTGTCTTGAGGACCTGGAGGGAAGAATGACATTGAAGAGGTGGAAGGTCGTTCCACAGGTGGGAAAAAAAGAGGATAAATGAGTGGAAATGAGCAGTGGTTCTGGATTTAGGCAGTTTCATTAAAAGGGGGTTGCAGGTGAACTATGTGCGTCCTGCATATACATGGGGGGACAGAGCACGAAGAGGACAGAGGGTGCAAGACCAGAAATGAGCCGGAGAGACAACCGACCCGTTAGTGATGGGAAAGTGATAGGCTCATAGACTCAGCTTCATCACGCAAGATTCCAATGATCTTGAAAGCCTTGGTTTCCATTGCATCAAGCTGAACAAGATGTGAGGCATGGGAGCCAATCCAGAGGGGAGAGCAGTACTCCATCAAGCTGCAAATTAAAGCCTTAAAGGTGGATAGGAGCTCAGGTGTGCCAAGGAAGGACTTTGCACGATGGAGGATGCCAAGTCAGTGTCTGGCCTTGGAGGCCAACATTGACATATGACTTGCCCAAGATAAATCATGACTGTGAGTGAGACCCAAGAGTTTGAGTAACTGAACCTCTGAGAGGGTTGTTGAGAAAGTAGATGTGAGGATTTGCCGCACGGTCCTTTAAGAGAGAGAAAGTGTGTAGGATTTCTCAGGATTGAAACACCTCTTCCAAGTGTTTGACCAGATTGTGATTCTGTCAAGGTCTGAGACGAGGGAAGAGGCTGCGGCCTGTCTGTCAGAAGGAAGAGGATGACACGGCAGAGAGTGGAGTCATCAGCAAAGAGATCAAGAGGATTTTCCAGAGTCAGAGATATAATTGATGAAGATTATGAATAAGATGGGGCCAAGAACACTGCCTTGCGGTACTCCAGCCTTGACAAGGACAGGAGAAGAAATGGTTTCATTGAGAGCTATACATTGGCTACGAGAGTGGAGCAAGTCAGTAATCTGAGAGTGGATTTGGCCTTGTATTCCCATAGGTAGACAGTTGGGAGAGCAAAGCAGGTTGCCAAACTGTATCAAAAACTCAAGATATGTCAAGAGAGATCTCCCGAGATCTCCCGATCTCCCGATAGAGATCTCCCGAGATCACGGCGAGGTCACGTCTTTTCGAAGCTGCTCCATGCGCTCACGCTTTCGAAGCTAAGTGATATTTCTCAATTGTGTTTTTGTCGAGACTGTATCTATCTTCGGTGTATGTACCTATAGCGTATCTTTTGGAAAATTTTCGGTGCTAATTTTTCGTACATGTATACACAATCGTCGGTTAATGGTATCGAGTATTCTGCGGCCTAGTACTCGTAGGCTTAGACTACCGTACCGTCTCCGACCTTGTGGTTTGTTTTTCTCTCAGCGATTCGTCGAATGGGCTGAAATTATTTTCGTTCTCTGTTTCGTACCAGTCGTTCACCGCGTACCTCCTTGTTAATATCTGTACTCACAAAAAAAAACAAAAAAAAAACCCCAAAAAAAATATTTCCTTCCCAGGTCTTATTCGTTTATTTGTTGTTCTTTTTGTTCGTTCGTTCTTCGTTCGCGATCACGCGGTTAGAAATGTATAATCTCTCCCCTGAACAACTATTTTCTCTCATATATTATAACACCCTTTTCTTCTTTTCCTACAAAAGGATGCTTTCGTCTTGCTCACCAAATCTATTCATTCCAAAATATATAATATATAATACCATCTCTTACAGTTCCTCCTTTCTACATTCCCTAAACTATCCAGAACTCCATCCCTCCTCCAGTGTCCTCAAACGTATTTTTGACTCGAAGGTCTCAAACTCATTTTGCAAAAAATGTTCGTTTCCCATGAATCGTACACTTTTCAAAATCCTATCTCACCCCTCCCCTCCAAATCCTCCCCATCACCCATCCCTTTCAAATCTCCCCCCTTGCCCCTTCCCTCCCCTCCCTCCTAAACTCCTCCCACACCCCTCCCCTCCGAGACTCTCCCTCGCTCCTCCCCTCCTAGACTGCCCTCTCACCCCTCCTCCTCAAAGCATCCTCCCTGCTTCTTCCTCCTTCCAACTTTCACCTTCATCTCCCCAAACCTTCTGCCTTGCTCTTCCCCCTCCTCAAATAACACCTCACTGTGCCTCACCCAATCTCCATCAAACCTTTTGTCCGCCCCATTCTTCCCTTTCTCCAAGCTATTCTGTAATCTCTGACACACCTACAACAGCTCTCCCTACCTCTTCCTCCTCTTCCACATCTTACCCTACCCCTCCCTCCCCCTGTTCTGGACCCGATGCTCCCCCTTCCTCTTCATTAACGGTATGGACCTCAAACATCCGGGGCCTTCGCTCAAACTTGACTGACCTCTCCATACAGGTTGCTTCTGACAAACCAGATGTGATCTGCTTAACAGAAACTTTCCTCCTTCATGATGTCTCTGATGCCTTGGTATCTCTCCCAGGTTACTCCCTCCTCCGGTATGATAGACCTGAGCCTCGTCCTGGAGGTGGGGTTGCTATCTTTATAAAAAACTCTCTTCCTCACTCGCCCTCCACTGCCCTCTCTCCACCTCACCCCCAGGAATACCTTTGGCTACGGCTTCCCCTTCGCTCCCACCTTTTGTTCATATGTGTGTTGTACTGTCCACCAATCAGCGATGACTCCATCTACATCTCACTGTCTGATAATATGGACCAACTTCTATCTACCCATCCCAACTCTCTCTTCCTCATATGTGGTGATTTCAATTGTCACCATGCCAGTTGGCTGGGTGTGGGTACCTCTCTCACCAGCCATGGCTCTTCAGCAAAGGACTTCTGCGACTCACTGGGACTGACACAATCTGTCAATTTCCCGACCCGGATCTCAGTCAACGGAGCATCTTCTCTTCTGGATTTGGTTATGACAAACTTCCCTGAAAATGTCTGCTGCTCTTCTTCTGCTCCAATCGGCTCATCTGATCATGTGCTTGTCAAAGTGGACATCTCTCTGACCATTCTCAGAGAGCCTCCTCAGCGTCGACGAGTCTGGCATTTCACTCAGGCCAACTGGCACGGTCTTCAAGCAGCCATCAATCATCTGGACTGGTCTCCCATCTCTACCGCCTCTGACATCAACTCATCCTGGGAATTCTTTCAAAGTAAATTGCTCTCTATCATGCACAGATTTATACCATCTCGTCTTCAGTTGTCATACCCTTCCTCCCGTCCATGGTACACAGAATCTTGTGGTGAGGCTGTTGCCCAGAAACAACTTGCTTTCGTCTCCTGGAAAGCAAATCCAACGGAAGGAAATCTCATTTCCTTTCACAAAACCCGAAACAAGTGTGTGTCCACCCTCAGGAGAGCCAGGAAACAATATCTCACCATTCTCAAGACCGAACTCTCTTATCTGTCTCCCTCTTCCAAATCCTGGTGGCGTCTGGTCAAATCTGTTTCTGGTGTTTGTTCCCCCTCCATCCCCTCCCTCACCTCAAACGGCTTAACGGCTGACTCCGCACGTGAAAAAGCTGAATGCCTCAACTCTGTGTTTGCCTCTAAATCTTGTGTCCCAAACCCATCCCTCTCTGTACCCATCGTACCCAGTCGTACCCAGCTGCTCCTGGACTCTGTGTCCTTTCCTCCTGACAAGGTGGAAAAGTTTCTGTCAACCCTCGACTCTGATTCTGCAACTGGTCCTGACGGCATCAGCCCACGGGTCCTAAAATCATGTTCTTCTGCTCTTTCACTCCCTCTTTCTGTTCTCTTCACCCTCTCTTTTGCTCAAGGTCATCTGCCATCTGCTTGGAAATCAGCCAACATCACCGCTTTGCACAAAAAAGGTGCAAAAACAGATCCCAGCAACTACAGACCAATCAGCCTTCTCCCAATTATCAGCAAAGTCATGGAATCCATCATTGCTTCAGATATTAAATCTTTCCTCTTCTCCAATGGCTTGATCTCTGATCATCAATTTGGTTTCAGACCTGGTTACTCTACTCTGGACATGCTGCTTCTGCTTTCTCAACAATGGATGGAGGTCCTCAACGCCAAACAGGGAATTAGAGCTGTCTCCCTTGACATTTCACGTGCCTTCGATACGGTCTGGCACCCTGCTCTGCTCTCCAAACTCTCCTCCTTTGGTATCCATGGAAATCTCCACGCATGGCTGGCGGACTTCCTCTCTGGTCGTAGTCAACGTGTGGCCCTGAATGGGTTTCTCTCATCTCCTCTTCCTGTTCAGGCTGGAGTTCCCCAAGGTAGTGTTCTGGGCCCTGTGCTTTTTCTGGTCTTCATCAATGATCTCTCTGACTCTCTTGAAAATCCTCTCTATCTCTTTGCTGACGACTCTACTCTCTGTCGCTCCATTCCTCATCCCTCAGATCGGCAGTCTGCAGCCTCCTCACTCTCTGCAGACCTGGACAAAATCACAGACTGGTCAAACAAGTGGAACATGTCTTTCAATCCTGACAAATCTCACACTCTTACAATGTCTCTCCGAAAGGACCGACTGGACAACCCTCCCATCTACTTTCTCAACAATCCTCTCCAAGAAGTTCTGTCGCTCAAGCTTTTGGGTCTCACTATCTGCCATGATCTTTCTTGGGAAAACCACATTTCCAAGCTGGCCTCCAAAGCCAGTCGCCGACTGGGCATCCTCCGTCGTGCGAAGTCCTTCCTTGGCACACCTGAGCTCCTCACCACATACAAGGCTTTCATCCGCAGCTCAATGGAATACTGTTCCCCCCTTTGGGCTGGTGCTCCTGCCTCACACCTTGCTCGGCTTCACGCTGTTGAGGCCAAAGCTTTCAGAATCATTGGAATCTCCTGCGATGTAGTCAATGCCGAGGGCCTTTCACTCACTCACCGCAGGCAGGTTGGTGGTCTTTCTGTCTTCTACCGACTCCTCTCCGACCTTGCTCCCCCAGCTCTCTCTGTGCTCTGTCCCCCCAATATTCCTTCAGGTCGCACAAGATCTGCCTGCAACCCTCTTATGGTTAAACTGCCAAAGTCTAGGCTCTCTGCTCACCTTCACTCTTTCATTCCCCTTTTCTCCCGCCTCTGGAACAAACTCCCCCACTCCCTTCAATCCCACTCCTCCCTCCAGGTCTTTAAAACAGCTGTTCACCACCATCTCTTATCGTCCCCCATCGAAAACCTTGATCTTTTCTACCCCCGGTAATTCACCCCAGAGTCCTTGCAGTGTTCATATGTTTTAATCCTCTCCCACCTCCCTCCAAGTCCTCCCGATGTCCCTGCTCTCAAATGTTGTGTTTGTGTCCTTCCTCCTCTTCCCCCTCTCTTTTGTGTCCTTCCCCCTCTCTCCCCATCTTGTCTGCCGCTCCCCTTGTTTTTTTGTGTTTTGTGTGTCGGTTTGTATTTTTGTGTGATTAATGTTAGCTCTTTCACGAGCCTCGATCTTGTATACAAAAAAAAAAAAAAAAAAAAAAAAAAAGAGATGGCCCTGATCTCATGTCTGATACTGAGGGCCTACATCTATTGTTGGGGGAGCAGAACCAGCATGTCCAAGGTCGAGCGACCAGGTCCGAATCCGAATTGATGATCCAAGATGAGTTTGCTTGAGAAAAGGAATGATTTTATGTCAACTGTGATGATGGATTCCATGACCTTGCTGATGATTGCAAGTAAGCTAATTGTTGTACAGTTGAGGGGGTCAGTCTTTGAACCTTTTATGTAACGCTGTGATGTTGGCTGATTTCCATGCAGATGGAAGATGAGCTGTGGTAAATGATAGGGTGAAAAGGCCAGATAGGGAGAGGAAGTGCAAGAGCAGCAGAGCAGGTTTTTCAGACACGTGAGCTGATGCCGCCCGGTCCAGTTGCAGAGTCAGGGTCGAGGTATACCAGGAACTTTTTCACCTTACCAAGTGCAAAAGACAGAATCCAGGAGCAGAATTGGGTATGACTGGGAAGGGTGGGTACAGAGAGAGGGGTTAGGTTAGGGAATCTTTTGAAGCAAAAACAGAATTGAGGCATTCGGCCTTCCCATGAGCGGAGTCAGCTGTGGTGCCGTTTGAGGTGAGAAAAGGAAAGGAATGGGAGGATACACCAGAAACAGACTTTTCAAGGTGCCACCAGGTTTTAGAGAAGGGAGACAAGTTTGAAAGCCCCCTTCTCGATATTGTACAGATGTTGTTTTCTGGCTCTCCTGAGAGTAAACACACACTTGTTGCAGGAGTTGTGGAATGATACGAGATTGCCTTCAGTTGGATTTGCCTTGCAGCATGAGAATGCAAGTTTTTTTTTTTAAGCAAATGCCACATTACAGGATCCTTATATGTAGATTGAAATGTAGAATCCTCATATCTGTATAAACAACTTCGTACTCCCTCTGACAGCAATCCCACTAATGATGAAAAGCACATGCCCATCACTGAGTCTCGGACCAGTGTGTGTGTGTGTGTGTGTGTGTGTGTGTGTGTGTGTGTGTGTGTGTGTGTGTGTGTGTGTGTGTGTGTGTGTGTGTGTGTGTGTGTGTGTGTGTGTGTGTGTGTAGCAGTTAGCCAGTGCTGCTTTATTCTCACGTTTCCTGAGAAATACTTTCCATTTTCTAGGTAGTATGAAATCCAGAAATATCTACCAGTTCACATAGATCAACTTTGTTTTTCTCTCAAGTGAGATCTATTTAATGTCATCCTTAACATGGATCTCAAGTAAGACCATCCTGGTATTTCATCCTGGCACTAAAGAGAAGCCGAGAATAATGATTCCAACCTTAATATTTTCCTATTCCTGGTATCCTAATGATCATTTTGATGTATGATGACATGTAGTATTTTTATGTACAAAATCTATGCTCATGGAAGATTGTCGTGGCAAGTTAAAAAGGCAGCATACTGACAGTGGGGCAATGATACCACAGTTGGACAGAAGCAGTGGAGTGAACAAACATGAAAAGAGGACAGAGAGGAGGGGAGGAACAAGAATCTGCAAGTGAGAGGGTTGGGTTAGCCAGAGTTAATGGGGGTAGAAAATATTTTGGGTAGGGAGCAGGGATGGCATGAGATGGTGGTGCACCATTTGCGATTCCACAATCTCCAGAAGGCAGTTCTACAAATGGGACAAAAGAGGACCAAAGGAGAGTAGGTGTATAGAAACCTATATATTTGGAGTATAACCATCGAAGGGGTTACTGGAAGAATGTGTGCCTCCTGGAGGAGCTGGGTGGGAAAGGGGAGGGATGGTTGGAAAGCTAAGAGAGCAGATGGAACTAGATGGAGAATAGGTGGTAGAAAAAAGGCCATATACCTGTCTGTGATGTGAAAGCAGGAGGCCCTATACTTCAGCTGCATCTCAGGTGGTCGATAATATTGAGATTGTTGGATTCCATAGAATCTAGGAGAGAAACGTGCAATGCTGGAGCACCAGCCCATAGGGGAGAGCAGTACTCCATTGAGATACAGAAAAGGGCCTTGCAGGCTGAGTAATTCAGATTTTTTCAAAGATTGACTTGGAATGATGGAGGATGTGCAGTCCACTGGGAGAGTAGAGAAGAGGCTTCAATTGGTAGTGACAAATTGACTGCACAAGTGGCTTTGTATGCCACAACCAGAGAGCTTGTTAAGCAGAGCAGGATGCTAGATTGTGCTGAATGCCAAATACATGTCCAAGGAGACAACCCTGACTGGTTTAGGTTACTTAAAGTAGAGGAGCTTCACATTATTTATGCTGCAGTATTATTCAGAAAGATACCAGGATGCACTCAAATGGGAAAGACGATAAATCACCAATTAAAGTACAATGGGATTTGAAACACTTGTACAATAAATTAAAAAAATTATTTTACTCTTTACAATCTCCACTCATCACATGGAACCACCTCGAGACATTCACAACAAAAAAAATATCACTCACATAAATAACATCCTCCCATTCTCTAAATCGTCCGAGTAATGTTTTTAAGCTCCATAACCAAAACCTTTAAAATGAAATGTCAAACTTTTCTGAAATGCCAAACAACCAATTAACAGTAACCTCGTCTTTCCCTCCCTCTCACCAGCGGATGTTTGGGTTCCGTGACACAATATCACGCTCGAGAACTTCGACCAAGTCCTTATCATAACCTGACCCATCAAATCGTCTGACTTCTTCATTGGGCTGCTCTGCGCCCCCTCGCTTTAACTAAAAATGAAAGGGTGACATCACAATAAATGAGGAGAAAGTTTAGCACATGTCCATGGATAACACTTGAAAAAGGAGGAGGTGCGAGGGGTGGGGGCGGACTTGATAAAGGAGGAGGTGGGGGTGGTTGGATGGGGTGAGGGCTCAGAAACCTCTAATTTGTGCAATGACTATTGTACAAACTTCATTACATTCAGAGGGAGGAAATATTGGCATCAACATGATGCAACATTCTTTATTATCACCACTTGTTAGTGTGTTATCCTTCATACATTTTTTTTATACAATATTTATCTGATTTTAGCAAGCCTGGAATTATATCCCAGGAGGCATATGCCATGGCCTAATTGCATGAATGATCAAATTCCCACTTTGACTTTCACAAAACTTGGCCGAAATCTTTAGTCAGATGGGTGAATCATCACGGATTCATAACACAGCTATTTACTCAAACATTTGGATTCTGATCATAAATGATAATTATGTATTCCTCATCTGTGATGATTTAAACCACCATGATGCCAATTGGCTGAGAGTTGGCTCTGCAACAATGACCCAAGGCATTGCTGCCAACGGCTTCTATGATTCAATGGGTCTCACACAATATATTAATTTTCCAACCTGCAACTCTGGTCTATAGTGTGTCCTCCCTTTTGAAGTTGATAATGACCAACTTTCCATCCAATGTATCCTGCTCCTCATCTGCCCACATGGCTCGTCTGACCATCTATATCTATATATAAATGCTAGTTGCACGATTGGGTCTGTATGGGGTAAATGTCATAACCACAGCACATATAATGATGAATGATACCTTGTTTAGAGCTCTTGGGTCGAGACAGTGCAAGCGGAGGTTTACAACAATTTTTCTTATTCACGTAATTTCGAGTTATATTCACTTTTGCTGCACAAGTGGTGTATATATGCTGAGTCGTTGGTTTGCACACCTACCGGAAGTAAAATTAACCAAAAATATAACCACAAACTATAACCTTTCCTTCGATTTACTTTACCGAGAAACCTTAGCAGTCTTAACAGTTAGTGACTATTATGCTACCAAAGGAAAATCATTGCAAGGAAATAAAAAAGGATTTCAAATTCCCTTACAAAAAATTATCTTAAAACCGAACCTAGGACTCTTTACGAATGCTTACACTTTATTTTCATGCACATGTGAGGCCTAAAAAATAACGTTCTGACACAAAGTTTCATGGGTGGTGTATAATCTCAATGTCACTAGTTTGCACAACTAAGAGAAGTAAAAAAAAAAATCATATAACCACAAATTATTCCATCAATTCTGTCCAACAAATAATTTCTTTTCGTCCACTTACTTCACCGAGAAAACTTCTTTCTATTGGAAGCAAATTGATTTCTCCTCCAAACGGAACCTCATACTCCTAACTAATGCTTCCACTTTAATTTCATGCACATGTGAGCAGTGTGTGCATCTGTCTATCTAGCTATGTGTGTCTTTCTGTGTGTCTATCTATCTACTTATCTATCTGTTAGCTGCCTATTTATCTGTGTTTGTGTGTCTATCCATTTATTTTTAAGGCACTGGGTTTTGGGGATTACTTACGAGGGGGAGCCTCGGTTCCCCTTGGACTTACCGAGCCTGAGGCCACCAAGCGCAGATAGCACTGTGTCACAGCGGGTTGTTGTTGAGTGTCAATTAGTCTACCAGGTGCCCGCAGGATCTTCCGTCTAATTGCTGTTTACCTGAAGTCACGTGGTTTTCCAACCGGGTCTCGCGCCCTCGGTTTGCACTTTATTTATGGATTTTTAGGTTCGAAATTGGATGCGCCCGAGCAACCACTAGTGCTCACAGGAATCTGCAGATTAGAGCTAATTAATTGGGGAATTATAATCTCCAAGGCTAACATGACATGTGGATGGTGCCACACCAATGGAGGAAAGGATGGACACAGACAGATCAGAAAAAGTTCAACAATAGGGGGGGGGGGGGGGGGGGGGTTATTTACAATGTGAATGTGGCAAAGGGGAGCATGCGGTGCTGTTTAAGAGATTTAATGACAAGCATTTAAGGAACAATCAAAATGTCTACAAAAATGTACATGTAATCAATCATAAAGGGGGAAAGTAAGAATGTACAAGGAGGAGCAATTGCAAGCAATGGAGGATGCAAGCAATATACAGCAAAAAGGAGACCAATAGCAGCACTATACCAAACCTACATGTTACCAATCTAAAACATTTTTTTTTCTATACTCAGTCGAGGCTCGTGTTCGAGCTAACACACAGAACATATAATAAAGGGAGCAGGAGACAAGAGGGCGAGAGATAGAGAGGGCAACAACACCTGCAGAAAAAAGGGAAATCGGGAGATCTGTGGAAGGGAAGGGGTTTCTCTCATCTCCTCTTCCTGTTCAGGCTGGAGTTCCCCAAGGTAGTGTTCTGGGCCCTGTGCTTTTTCTGGTCTTCATCAATGATCTCTCTGACTCTCTTGAAAATCCTCTCTATCTCTTTGCTGATGACTCTACTCTCTGTCGCTCCATTCCTCATCCCTCAGATCGGCAGTCTGCAGCCTCCTCACTCTCTGCAGACCTGGACAAAATCACAGACTGGGCAAACAAATGGAACATGTCTTTCAATCCTGATAAATCTCACACTCTTACGATGTCTCTCCGAAAAGACCGACTGGACAACCCTCCCATCCACTTTCTGAATAATCCTCTCCAAGAAGTTCTGTCACTCAAGCTTTTGGGTCTCACTATTTGCCATGATCTTTCCTGGGAAAACCACATTTCAAATCTGGCCTCCAAAGCCAGTCGCCGACTGGGCATCCTCCGTCGTGCGAATTCCTTCCTTGGCACACCTGAGCTCCTCACCACATACAAGGCTTTCATCCGCAGCTCTATGGAATACTGCTCTCCCCTCTGGTCTGGTGCTCCTGCCTCACACCTAGCTCGTCTTCACGCTGTTGAAACCAAAGCGTTCAGAATCATTGGAATCTCCCGCGATGAAGCTAACTCCAAGGGCCTTTCACTCACTCACCGCAGGCAGGTTGGTGGTCTTTCCGTCTTCTACCGACTCCTCTCTGGCCTTGCCCCCCCAGCTCTCTCTGGGCTCTGTCCCCCAAATATTCCTACAGGTCGCACAAGATCTGCCTGCAACCCTCTTATGGTTAAACTGCCAAAATCAAGACTTTCTGCTCACCTTCACTCCTTCATTCCTCTTTTCTCCCACCTCTGGAACAAACTCCCTCACTCTCTTCAATCCCACTCCACCCTCCAGGTCTTTAAAACAGCTGTTCACCACCATCTCTTATCCTCCCCCATCCAAAACCTTGATCTTTTCTACCCCCGCTAATTTCGGTCCCCTTGTGTTTTATACTTACCCCCCCCCCTTCCCATGCCTCCTCCCCCCAAGCCCTCTCCCTCACACACTTCTCCCTGCTCTCAAATGTTGTGGTTGTGTGCCTCCCCTTCTCTCCCCATCTTGTCTTCCGCTCCCTCTTTTTGTATATTTTGTTTGTCTGGTTGATTTTTTGTGAAATAAATGTTAGCTCTTTCACGAGCCTCGATTCAGTATACAAAAAAAAAAAAAAAAAGGGAGAAGGCTGGGGTGGAGTACACAGGACAAGCAAGATGGACACTACTAGGACTTTCAGGAAAGAAATCGGAATTTGAAAGAGGTGGATTTAGGGCAGATTAACGGGGGTAGAAAATATCAGGTTTTGGATGGGGAAAGATAAAAGATGGTAGTGGACAGCTGTTTTGAAGACCTGGAGGGAGGAATGGGATTGAAGAGATTGTGGGAGTTTGTTCCGGAGGCAGGAAAAAAGAGGAATGAAAGAGTGAAAGTAAGCAGATAGTCTTGATTTTGGCAGTTTCATCAGAAGAGGGTTGCTGGCAGGTCTTGTTCATCCTGCAGGAATATTTGGGGGACAGAGCACAGACAGAACAGGGGGTGCAAGGCCAGAGAGGAGTCGATAGACGACAGAAAGACCACCAACCTGCGTGCAGTGAGCGCGATGAGTGCAATGATAGGCCCTCAGAATCAGTTTCATCACGGGAGATACCAATGATTCTGAATGCTTTGGATTCTACAGCGTGAAGCTGAGCTAGGTGTGAAGCAGGAGCACAAGCCCAGAGGGGAGAGCAGTATTCCATTGAGCTGCAGATGAAAGCTTTATATGTGGTGAGGAATTCAGTCGTGCCGAGGAAGGACTTCCCACGACGGAGGATGCCCAGACAGGGACTGGCTTTGGAGGCCAGCTTGGAAATGTGGTTTTCCCAGGAAAGATCACGGCAGATAGTGAGACCCAAAAGCTTGAGTGACAGAACTTCTTCGAGAGGATTGTTGAGAAAGTATACGGGAGGGTTGTCCAGATGGTCTTTTCAGAGAGACATCGTGAGAGTGTGAGATTTGTCAGGATTGAAAGACATGTTCCACTTGTTTGACCAGTTTGTGATATTGTCGAGGTCTGCAGAGAGTGATGAGGCTGCTGCCTGTCAATCTGAGGGTTGAGATATGAAGCGGCAGAGAGTGGTGTCATCAGCAAAAAGATAGTGGATTTTCCAGAGAGTTGGATAGATCATTAATGAAAATCAGAAAAAAGCACAGGGCCCAGAACACTGTCTTGCTGTACTCCAGCCTTGAAAAGGAGAGGAGAAGAAAGGGTTCATTGAGAGCCACATGTTGACAGACAGGAGAGGAAGTCCACGAGCCAAGCATTTCCATGGATACCATAAGAGGAGAGTTTGGAGAGCAGAGCAGGGTGCCAGACCGTATAGAAGGCATGAGATATGTCAAGAGAAACGGCTCTGATTTCTTGTTTTGCGTTGAGGACGTCTAATCGTCTATCCATTGTCGAGACAGCAGAAGCAGCATGTCCAGAGTAGAGTGGCCTGGTCTGAATCCAAATAGATGATCAGAGATCAAGCCATTGGAGAACAGGAAGGATTTAATATCAGAAGTGATGAGGGATTCCATGACCTTGCTGATTGGTCTGTAATTACACTTTTGTAGGTATAAAGAAGTGTGAACAGCAAGACATATTTAATTACCTGAACAGTGTGGATGAGAACATCCAGTTCACACAATAACCATACAACAATGATCATTTGGCCTTTCTGGATTGCAAGATTCACATGAATGGTGATGGCCATGTGAATTTCGAGGCTTACAGGAAACCTGCACATACCAACCACTATTTGCAGTTTGAGTCATACCACCCATTGATCCATAAATTATCGGTCATACGCAATCTTTTCCATCGGGCAGACAATATTGCGACCACACAGGAGGGAAAATTATGTGAGAAGGAGAACATCAGGAGCGCTCTCAGCAAGTGTGGTTACCCCAGTTGGTCTTTTTGGAAAGCGGGAAGTAGTAAGAACAACATCATGTCCGGCGAACAACAACAGGACACGGATCAAGAAAACATGACATGAGTGACTATTCCCTATATGGCTGAAAGCGAGAAGATCCTTCTCCAAGTTTGGCATTGTTACTTCATATAAACCACACTTCTCCAAGTTTGGCAATGTGACATCATATAAACCACACAGAATTCTGCACAGCCAGTTAGTTCATGTTAAGGACAAGATCCAGGATAGGAAACACGACTTGGTGTATGGCTTCGGATGTGGAGACCCATCATGCACCGATACCTACATAGGAGAAACTCGGAAAACTCTTAAGGTCCCTTATGAACCAACATTGTCGTCCAAATCATGAAGAGGCTTTGAACTCTGCTGTATATATATGCACTTGAACCTGCATGGTCACAGCTTTGATAACAGTGAAGTGGTTATATTAGAGAAAAAAGTTATCTGCCCGTGGTGTAAAGGAATCCATTTGGGGAAGAGTTGAATCACCATCTCTCAACAAAAGGGGCGGTTTGCGATTTAATCTGTCACGGACGTGGGACAAGGCTATTACATCTCTCCCACGTCATCTGCAATCGTCACGGGATGCCCTGATTGGTTAACAGACCAATTCATCTTACCAAAGGCTGATGTCATGTGAAGATTTTCAAGCTTCTTCTTCACTTCAACATCTGCCGTGAACAAGGCGAGTGAATTCGCGTCGAAACGTCGGCTTTACTGAATCGTCAGTCCAGCTTTTTCTTTTATAAACCTTTGCTGATTTAATTTGACTGGATGAATCACAACAACCTACATCCAATTTAATCGAGAAGATCCTTTAATCGAGAAGATCCTTTAATTGAGAATTTAATCGAGAAGATCGTATAGATGCGCAAGATTGGAGGTCTCGTCTCTTCAAAGCTGTCCATGCGCGCTCGCTTTCGAAGTTAAGTAACTTTTCACAATTGTGTTTTTGTCGAAACTGTATCTTTCTCTCGGTGTATGTACCTATTGGGGTGTCTTTAATAGTATTCTTGGCGTTGGTTTTTCATACCTGTGTACAGAATCGTCGGTCTTTCGTATCGCGTATTCTGAGGCCTAAGTGTAGTACTAGGCTACCGTGTCCGACCTTGGCTCGAGGCTTTGTTTTTGTCTCAGCGGTTCTCCGATCGCGCAGCAATTACTTTCCGGTCTCTGTTTTTCACGGTCTTTTCACCCCATACTTCCTTGTTTTAAAATCTCCTCAAAAAAAACAAAAACAAAAAACAATTTCCTTCTGTTCTTATTTGTTTATTCGTTCTTATTTGTTCGTTCGTTCTTCGACCACGTTGTTTGTGATCACGTGATCACGTTGTTAAAAAATGTCTAATCTGTCCCCTGAAGACCTGTATTCTGTCATATTCTATAACACCTTTTTCTTCTTCTTCTATAAAAGGATGCTTTCGACTTGCTCACCAAATCTATTCATTCCAAAAAAAAATTCCATCTCTTATTGTGCATCTTTCATTCATTCCCTAAACTCTCCAGCACTCCATCCTCCCTCCAGCATCCTCAAACGTATTTTTGACTCGAAGGTCTCAAGAAACTCATTTTGCAATACATGTTCGTTTCCCATTAATCGTGCACTTTACAAAATCCAATCTCACCCCTCCCCTCCAAATCTTCCCCATCACCCCTCCCCTCCAAATCTTCCCCATCACCCCTTCCCTCCAAAACTTCCCCATCACCCCTTCACTCCAAATCTTCACCCATCACCCCTCCCCTTCAAAACTTCCCCATCACCCCTCCCCTCCAAATCTACCCCTTTGCCCCTCCCCTCCAAATCTTCCCCATCACCCATCTGTTTCAAATTTTCCCCCTTGCCCCTCCCTTCCAAATCTTCCCCCTTGCCCCTCCCCTCCAAATCTTCCCCATCACACCTTCCCTCCAAAGCTTCCCCATCACCCCTTCCCTCCAAAACTTCCCCATCACCCCTCCCCTACAAAACTTCCCCATCACCCCTCCCCTCTAAATCTACCCCCTTGCCCCTCCCCTCCAAATCATCCCCATCACCCATCTCTTTCAAATCTTCCCCCTCCCCTCCAAATCTTCCCAATCACCCATTCCTTTCAAATCTCCCCCCACACCCCTCCCCTCCGAGACTCTCCCTCGCTCCTCCCCTCCTAGACTCCCCTCTCACACCTCCTCCTCAAAGCGTCCTCCCCGCTTCTTCCCCCTTCCAACTTCATCTCCCTCAACCTTCTGCCTCGCTCTTCCCCCTCGTCAAATAACACCTCACTGCGCCTCTCCCAATCACCATCAAACCTTTTGTCCGCCCCATTCTTCCCTTTCTCCAAGCTATTCTGTAATCTCTGACACACCTTCAACAGCTCTCCCTACCTCTTCCTCCTCTTCCACATCTTACCCTACCGCTCCCCCCCCCCTGTTCTGTATCCGATGCTCCCCCTTCCTCTTCCTCAACAGTATGGACCTCAAACATCCGGGGCCTTCGCTCAAACTTGTCTGATCTCTCCATACAGGTTGCTTCTGACAAACTAGACGTGATCTGCTTAACAGAAACTTTCCTCCTTCATGATGTCTCTGATTCCTTGGTATCTCTCCCAGGTTACTCCCTCCTCTGGTATGATAGACCTGAGCCTCGTCCTGGAGGTGGGGTTGCTATCTTTATAAAAAACTCTTCCTCACTCGCCCTGCACTGCCCTCTCTCCACCTCACCCCCAGGAATACCTTTGGCTACGGCTTCCCCTTCGCTCCCACCTTTTGTTCATATGTGTGTTGTACCGTCCACCAAACAGTGATGACTCCATCTACATCTCGCTGTCTGAGAATATGGACCAACTTCTATCTACCCATCCCAACTCTCTCTTCCTCATATGTGGTGATTTCAACTGTCACAATGCCAGTTGGCTGGGTGTGGGTACCTCTCTCACCAGCCATGGCTCTTCAGCAAAGGACTTCTGTGACTCACTGGGACTGACACAATCTGTCAATTTCCCGACCCGGATTTCAGTCAACGGAGCATCTTCTCTTCTGGACTTGGTTATGACTAACTTCCCTGAAAATGTCTGCTGCTCTTCTTCTGCTCCAATAGGCTCTTCTGATCATGTGCTTGTTAAAGTGGACATCTCTCTGACCATTCTCAGAGAGCCTCCTCAGCGTCGACGAGTCTGGCATTTCACTCAGGCCAACTGGCACGGTCTTCAAGCAGCCATCAATCATCTGGACTGGTCTCCCATCTCTACCGCCTCTGACATCAACTTATCCTGGGAATTCTTCCAAAGTAAATTGCTCTCTCTCATGCACAGATTTATCCCATCTCGTCTTCAGTTGTCATACCCTTCCTACCCGTCCATGGTACACGGAATCTTGTGGTGAGGCTATTGCCCAGAAACAACTTGCTTTCGTCTCCTGGAAAGCAAATCCAACGGAAGGAAATCTAATTTCCTTTCACAAAGCCCGAAACAAGTGTGTGTCCACCCTCAGGAGAGCCAGGAAACAACATCTCTCCGTTCTCAGGACCGAACTCTCTTATCTGTCTCCCTCTTCAAAATCCTGGTGGCGTCTGGTCAAATCTGTTTCTGGTGTTTGTTCCCCCTCCATCCCCTCCCTCAACTCAAATGGCCACACGGCTGACTCCGCACGTGAAAAAGCTGAATGCCTCAACTCTGTGTTTGCCTCTAAATCTTGTGTCCCAAACCCATCCCTCTCTGTACCCACCGTACCCAGTCGTACCCAGCTGCTCCTGGACTCCGTGTCCTTTCCTCCTGACAAGGTGGAAAAGTTTCTGTCAACCCTCGACTCGGATTCGGCAACTGGACCTGACGGCATCAGCCCACGGGTCCTAAAATCCTGTTCTTCCGCTCTTTCACTCCCTCTCTCTGTTCTCTTCACCCTCTCTTTTGCTCAAGGTCATCTTCCATCTGCTTGGAAATCTGCCAACATCACCGCTTTGCACAAAAAAGGTGCAAAAACAGATCCCAGCAACTACAGACCAATCAGCCTTCTCCCAATTATCAGCAAAGTCATGGAATCCATCATTGCTTCAGATATGAAATCTTTCCTCTTCTCCAATGGCTTGATCTCTGATCATCAATTTGGTTTCAGACCTGGACACTCTACTCTGGACATGCTGCTTCTGCTTTCTCAACAATGGATGGAGGTCCTCAATGCCAAACAGGAAATTAGAGCAGTCTCCCTTGACATATCACGTGCCTTCGATACGGTCTGGCACCCCGCTCTGCTCACCAAACTCTCCTCTTTTGGTATCCATGGAAATCTCCACGCATGGCTGGCGGACTTCCTCTCTAGTCGTAGTCAACGTGTGGCCCTGAATGGGTTTCTCTCATCTCCTCTTCCTGTTCAGGCTGGAGTTCCACAAGGCAGTGTTCTGGGCCCTGTGCTTTTTCTGGTCTTCATCAATGATCTCTCTGACTCTCTTGAAAATCCTCTGTATCTCTTTGCTGATGACTACTCTCTGTCGCTCCATTCTTCATCCCTCAGATCGGCAGTCTGCAGCCTCCTCACTCTCTGCAGACCTGGACAAAATCACAGACTGGGCAAACAAGTGGAACATGTCTTTCAATCCTGACAAATCTCACACTCTTACGATGTCTCTCCGAAAAGACCGACTGGACAACCCTCCCATCCACTTTCTGAATAATCCTCTCCAAGAAGTTTTGTCACTCAAGCTTTTGGGTCTCACTATCCGCCATGATCTTTCCTGGGAAAACCACATTTCAAATCTGGCCTCCAAAGCCAGTCGCCGACTGGGCATCCTCCGTCGTGCGAAGTCCTTCCTTGGCACACCTGAGCTCCTCACCACATACAAGGCTTTCATCTGCAGCTCAATGGAATACTGCTCTCCCCTCTGGGCTGGTGCTCCTGCCTCACACCTAGCTCGTCTTCACGCTGTTGAAACCAAAGCATTTAGAATCATTGGAATCTCCCGCGATGAAGCTAACTCCAAGGGCCTCTCACTCACTCACCGCAGGCAGGTTGGTGGTCTTTCCGTCTTCTACCGACTCCTCTCTGGCCTTGCCCCCCCCCAGCTCTCTCTGGGTTCTGTCCCGCAAATATTCCTACAGGTCACACAAGATCTGCCTGCAACCCTCTTATGGTCAAACTGCCAAAATCAAGACTCTCTGCTCACCTTCACTCCTTCATTCCTCTTTTCTCCAGCCTCTGGAACAAACTCCCTCACTCTCTTCAATCCCACTCCACCCTCCAGGTCTTTAAAACAGCTGTTCACCACCATCTCTTATCTTCCCCCATCCAAAACCTTGATCTTTTCTACCCCCGCTAATTTCACCCCAATTCCACTTTTTTGAAATACCAACTTCTGTCCTGGAAGTCCTTGGTGTCCTTGTGTTTTATACTTCTCCCTGCCCCCCCCCCCCTTCCCACGCCTCCTCCCCCCAAGCCCTCTCCCTTCCACACATCTCCCTGCTCTCAAATGTTGTGTTTGTGTGCTTCCCCTTCTCTCCCCATCTTGTCTTCCGCTCCCTCTTTTTATATATTTTATTTTGTTTGTCTGGTTGATTTGTTTGTGAAGTAAATGTTAGCTCTTTCACGAGCCTCGATTCAGTATACAAAAAAAAAAAAAAAAAAAAAAAAAATAATCGACAACTATTTAAAGTAATCTTCATTCAAAATTATAACATTCCCAATCAAGCAGAAAATGCCAATGTAGTCAAAATGCAACAGGCTTAAATGTACCTTGTTATCAGCATCCTTGCCTTTGAACTTGTTCTCTCGAACAGCACCAGCTTTAAGACGATCTAATTTTCCTTGGGGAGAGGGCCGTGAAGCAGGCTTGGGGAACCCGTCACGTCGCTGACCCTTGGCTTCACGGCGGCCTGCATTGCGTACCTCTCCAACTGCAGCACGAATTGCGTTTGGAGATGGCCTGCGTGGGAAAGCAGCATAAGAAACTGTACAAGCATGACTCTTCAAAATATGTAAAATCATGTTACAAGGGAGGAGTCCATTGCATCATATCTGTTCATAAAGACATGTGAAACTAAAACGGTACTCTGTAGAGTGCATACCTCCACCAGGCTGAACAGTTTATGTTTTGTATCTCATTGATAGGCCGGATCTGGATTCGGACCTGAACCAAAATCTATTTGGCTTGTTCTTGTCGCCTAACCAACTCGTCCACCTAGTTTAGTCATAACTCTTCCATAACGTTTTGAAATATCATGTTATATATCGTTTTGGCACCATCCTTCAATGGTGATGAACTACTTGGAAATTTAGAAAAATCTCGTATTCGCATCTGTATTCGGATCTTGGCAAAATCGAATCGATTCGTCCTTGCACGCACCCAACCTCTCCATCAAATTTCGTCCGAATCCGTCTACAACTTTTGGAGATATCATGCTATATATCGGTTTCAGCATGATCACCCAATAGCGAAGAATGACTTGAAGAATTGTCTGATAGTATCTGTATTCAAATCGTCCCCAGAATTTAATCAATTCTTCCTTGTCACACACACAACCTATCCACCAAGTTTCGTCTGAATCCATCCACAACTTTTTGAGATATCGTGCTATATAATAGGTTTTAGCCTGAACACCCAATAGTGAAGAATGACTTGAAGAATTCCCTTATCAGGATCTGTATTCGAATCGTCCCCAAAATGGAATCGTCTCTCAAAGGTGAAGAATCACTTCAGAATTCTTGGATCCAGATCTGGATCTGGATCCTCACTAAAATCTAATCATTTCGTCCCAGCATCTCCACCAAATTTTGTTCGAATCCATCCACAACATTTTGAGCTCACCTAATTACAAACAGACAGGGGTGAAAACATAACCATCACCCACCTTCGGTGGCGGAGGTAACAAACACATCTCATTATGGGATCGTGTAATTACTATTACTCATAAAGTCGAGGTGAGGTGGGGGAGAGAAGGGTTTGAGGGGAGTGAGGGTGTTAGGTGAAAAGTCTGTCATACAGTATTTGTGTTCATAACAAATATGATCCCGTTCTGTCGAGATCACATATACAAACTGTGCACCTGCTTTCAGTTGGTGTGGGTGCAGGCCAGACATCTGGATCTCGTGTGGGCTCTTCCTGCTCCTGGCCCTGGGCAGGGAAATTATCAGTCTTAAAGCTTGAGGTTGTCTTTATAATGTCCTTTACGTGCTTGCATTCTTGACAAAGCTCTGCACGAAGCTGACCAGGGGAGAGATAATTGAAAAGTAAATTGCAACTTCACCTACTTCAAACCACATCCTTATTCTCAATCGCAATGTACCTCACCTCACCTGAGGCACACTTATAAGTTGTGGTTTTGTTGCAACCATATTTGATCATATATGATTATACACCACCCATATATATATACATATATATTGTTGCGGATATGGGATTTGCATCCACCCATATCCGCTTGTAAATATTCCCCTATTTCCTCAATACTTCCCAACTATCCCCAATCCCCCATTCCCTAGTCCCATTTTCTGTAAACAACACTCTGTAGACCCGACCTCCCCCTATTTCCCCCATTAAATGTCGTGCCCAGGTTCACCGCATCTCATGTAAGACAACTATAGGACATCTTGCTAGTTATTCTTAGTCTATGTCAGTTAAGGACTCGTTTCCATTAATTCTGACCCTTCGTTGCACCAGAATGTGATTGTATGGCACCGTTAGGAAGTTTAGGACCTCCCAATACCTCCCCGCAGCTCTTCCTCACGGTTCAGCAACAACAACAACAACAACAACAACAGCAACGGTGGCGGCGTGCACAGGGAGTGCGCGGCCTCACTCCGGCTTGGTTGGTAGGGGGTGTTGGGAGGGCATGAGGCCTTCCCAACGAGCCGCCATCGAACATGTGCTCGACGGGGTTACCAAATAGGGGCTCCCTGTCAGCTCCTCGTCAAGGGCGGAGCCCGGTAACCCCCGCACCCAATGGAAGCGGCGGACCGGCTCCAGGGGGGCGGAGCCAACCAGCCGAGGGCGTGTCACTCCCCGCTGAGCATGCGCAGGAAGAGGGAGGTGACGACAGATGCGCGCTGAGCTTGGAGCAAGCAAGACGTACCCTCCGAGCGCTGTGAGACCTCCCCGCATCTCTGGACTGGACCGTGCTTTATCCTGTCCCCGAGCCAAGGTGCACCTTGTGCTATCGACTACCTGTCCCTTCCTGCCATCAATCCCTGTGTAAGTCAGCCTTGTTCCGTTTGTCTGTGGTCTGTCTGGGATAAGATAAGACTGTAATTAAGTGCCCATCTCTTCTGTGTCTTTTACCTCACTCTACCTTGTAATCTACCCCCTTTTCTCCACCACTGTAATTATACCCTCCTCCGGAGGTCTTGAGAACTGTACCCCTTGCGTCGTTTCATCTATCCCAGTCGTTGTGTCCTTTCCATCATTGATTTAGCATAGCGCGATTTGGTCAGCGTCTGGGTGGAATCGGGGTCTAGTCGGGGAATAACTGTTCGGTCGCGGTCATACCAACCGCTCGGTCAAAATAACATCTAAACCGCGTCCGTAACAATATATTGTCACGTGACTACCCTTGGTGAACACATTAAGGTATCACGGATGACCAAACGAGCTGTTACTCCAAGGCGTTCATCAAATGGCGGAGAACACGTGTGGGGAAACAAGAGGGAGGGGGAGAAACCGGAGCACTTACCGACACGGATCCCAACGGCAGTCTTCACCCGGTAAATAACTCAAACCAACACAAAATTAAAATGTCCAAAAATACCGGCTTTATTAAAAGAAATGCCGGTAATACAAAATAATGCACGGTAAATAAAATCCTAAATGGGACGTCCCAGCAACAGACTTGAAAACAGACGAAAGGGAAGGATAACTGAAAATAAATGTGTGTGGTTAGTTCGTGCACTCAGCTCACTCGACCGGTGCCTCTCGTCAGGACTCGTCCAGGCCTCGATCGCACAGTCTGGCCGCGGCTCTGGTATTGGCGGGAAAAATACGCTCACTCCCGCGCTGCTAGGCCTCAGTACGCCCTCGTTCACTAGGCCGCGCCCGCTGGCATGAAACAGGCCTTCCACGCGAATCGAACGGGCCGCGTGCAGCCCGCTCTTCCACACCATGCTCGTCCACACCATGCTCGTCCACCCGTCCTCTGCACGGAAAACCACATCACCCAGCCGCAGCTGCTGTGCCTCTGCACGACCACCAGCAGGATGTCCCAGCACGGCAATCGTGACAGCGCCCAAATCAGAAGGGCAAGAGCGGCAACAACTACCCTTCGCATTCGTCTCCAGAACGACAAGGCACACAAGAGGAAAATGTCGGTCAAAGCGAGGAGCCAAGGAGAAGAGAGAAGAGAGAAGAAGAGAATGATGTCTGCTATATCGTGAAGCCAAGAAGAAGAGAAGAGCCAAGGATGAAGAACGAAGAGAGAGAAAATGTCCTCCAGCGCATTTCTTTACCGTCCAGGCTCTGACATCATCTGGGGTCCTTCGCCAATCATCGAGTCCCATCTTACCCTGGCCTTCCTGTCAATCAAACCCCCCCCAATCACAGCTCCTCAGGGGTGTGTCCTCTAGGCCTGCCCGTCCTGTGCGATTCCAAGTCACTGTTATCAGCGGCAGCACTTGATGCATGACTTCCGGTAGGTTTTTTAATTAGTGAGTTTAAATGCGGGCGATTGCGTGGCTTGGCTATGTGTCTATGGTGTGGTGACAAAAGGGACATAGGAAATAAATAACAGAGGTAACGACATACAAGGGATAATTACCCATAATCCCTGAGCTAATTAACATGCCCCACTCGTAATGGGGACGAAGATACAAACTTAACCCGACAGTCCGGTCGAATACAAAGTCCCTACTTATAGTACATTTAAGTGGTTCTTCTTCTTCTACAATCGGAGCACACTAATCGATACAAATCTACCTGGACTAAAGTATCCCTACCCCCACAAACGTAACAATATATAACTCACCTGAAATTGCTTGAACACCAACTTGTCAATAATTATTTTTGAGTGAACACTTCATTATAAAACAGTAGAGTGAAAATCAAATGGGGTACAAAACCTCTCTACAGAAATCAGCAATATGAAGGGGAAATGGGAGAATGAAGAGGAACATATGAAGGAAAAAACAGGTACTGTTGAACAAAGCCTTCTGGATTTTATGCAATCACTTCATTTGTGTGGCCTTTTTGTGCACAACATTTTGAAAAGAACTAGCATTTTGAAAAAAAACACCCGTGGAACACCCTCCCTTTGTTTGGGCAGTGTATAGGCAATTATTATAGTATTAATACGTCATTGCGGTACGATTTATTATCTTCAACGACAAAAGTCCTTCTTGGGCATGGGAGATAACATAGTGGGTTCTGAAATAATACACCGCTTTAATAATGAACGCTAGTTAGTACAGTATTATTGGCCTATACATAGTGTCATTGGAAGACCCATGCCGCGTATGCTTTCGATATGATTTTAACAATCGCTTTGTATGTGTTTCACACTGAATGAAAAACGCATGCATGGCGATTGTGATATATGACAGGTTCGACCGTTTCGACGTTGTGTTCGGCCTGAACAGCATATAAATTAAAATGGCGGTCGGTGGAGTTAGCCATCATACGCAGTAATGACATCATAGACATAATGACCTAGCATGACAGAGGGACAGACAAAAAACTGCCGCTATTTTAATATATAGATGAAATACCAGTTATCATTAAAATAAAAAAAGAAACATCTTGAACATGTTGGGAGCCATCAGGGAACACCCTCAAAGTATACACCCCAACTGTGATTGGCAGTTCATTAAAGTCATTTTGTATAGTCAAGGCTCGCAGATGAATGTAGAGGATTTTTTTTTCGAATTTATAAATCAATTAAATATTAAAAGCTGAAATGTCTTGAGGCAGTAAGTATTCAACACCTTTGCTAAGACACTTCAAATTGAGCTCAGGTGCATCCACTTTCCTTAAACCATCCTTGAGATGTCTCTACAACTTAATTGGAGCCCACCTGTGACCAATTCAATTGATTGGACATGATTTAAAAAGAAACACACCTTTCTGTATAGACCGATCCGACGACGGAGGGTTCAATGGACGGGCGCCCTCTATAGACGCCGCCATAGGTGGGAGGCATCCGCTTCATTCGGCTTGCTCTCCAGCGTTCAGAATACATGCAGTTACCGGGCTCAGTTCACTTTGCCGAAAGAATATCGATACAAAATATATTTGTGTTAGATTCATCGGAGAAGATGGAATCGTGGACGATACCACCGGTCCACCGAGCAAAACGACCGGTGAGGGGTCGGTGTGGCGGCCTGCGCGGAGGTGGACTCTGAGGGAAGAATCCGTGTGGGACGGCAGTGATACACCCGCCGTTACCTGGCCGTATGGAAGAGTCGATGAAGCGATAAGGAGCCGGTGAGGCGGCCCGCACGAAGGGATGGAGGCCCAGTCGGGTCGCGACCCGAGTGATCAAGGAACTTGGAGCTCGGCAGCGGCCACTCGGGGCCTAGCCATAGTTGCCAGAGGTGGCCGGCCCGGGCGGAGGTGGACTCTGAGGGAAGAATCCATGCGGGGCGGCTGTGGTACAGCCGCCAAGACCTGGCCGTATGGAGGAGTCGATGAAGGGACGGGCACCTAGTCAGGTCGGTCAGAGGAGTCGTTATCGTAGTGGTCGAGAAACTCGGACTAAGGCGGGGGGGGGGGGGGGGGGGGCGGCTCGGCATGGCATAGCATAGGGTACGCGGTCAAAATAGGTTTGGTGCAGGTGGAAGTGGAAACCGGGTACCCCCAGGTGCCAGGTGCCTTCAGGACGGCATGGCCGTGCGCCTGCGGCGCCCGGCGAAATCGCCGAAAACGAGGTTTGTATCGTGTGCCTTCAGGTGCCTGGTGTCCACGACCGCTCCACACGTATAGAGAAACACTTGAGAACGATTATCACGGACACTTTTCATGTACGATCGCAATGATAGTTGTGCTGGCGCAGACAGCTGGAGTTAAGTTTGGATCGGGACGCCTCCCAGTAATGGCGGACGCAAGAGCGCCACCTATTGGCGAGGGGGCCCGATCGTCCTTATAAGATCGGTCTATAAGGTCCCACAGTTGACAGTGCAGGTCAAAGCAGAAATTCTACCATGAAGTCCAAGGAACTGGCCATAGAACTCTGAGATATAATTGTAAGGAGGAATAGATGTGGGTATAAAACTCACAGGGTATAAAACCATTTCTAGAGTGTTGAAAGTTCCCAAGAGCACAATGAGCTCCATCATTAGGTAATGCAAAGAATATGGAACAACCCAGACTCTTCCTAGAGCTGGCTGTCCGACCAAACAGCAACTGGGCAAGAAGGACCTTGGTCAGGGAGGTGACCAAGAACCCAATGACCACTCTGACAGAACTGCAGAGTTCCTTGGCCGAGATGGGAGAACCTGCCGGAAGGACAAAAGTCTCTGCAGCACTTCACAAATCTAGGCTCTATGGGAGAGTGGCCAGACGGAAGCCACTCCTGAGAAAACGTCACATGTCAGCACACCTGGACTTTGCGGAAAGGAACTTGAAAGACTATGAGCATGAGGAAAAAGATTCTGTGCTCTGATGAGACAAAAACTGAACTCCTTGGCCTGAATGCAAAGCGCTACGTCTGGCGGAAACCAAGCATAGTTCATCACCCATCGAACACTATCCCTATTGTGAAGCATGGTGATGTCTTGCTGCCAAAGGCACTTATATCATGCTATGGGAATGCTTTTTAGTGGCAGGGACTGGGAGACTTGTAAAGATAGAGGAAATAATGAATGGAGCCCAATACAGGCAAATCATTGAGGAGAACCTGTTTGAGACTGCGGTGAAGATTTACGTTCCAACAGGACAATGACCCCAAGCATACAGCCAAATAAACATTGGTATAGCTTCAGAACAAGAACATGAAAGTCCTCGAGTGGCGCAGCCAAATCCCAGACTTGAATCCCATTGCGACTTGTAGAAAGACTTGAAGATTTCTGTTCACCGACACACCACATCCAACTTGACAGAGCTTGAGCAAATCTTTTTTTTTTTTTTTTTTTTTTTTTGAAATGTAGAAGGCTCCAGGCACAGACTATGTCGTCCTCATCGAGGCCAGGCCAAATAAAAGAGCTGCATTGATAGAAAAGTAAAGAAGGAGAGAATAATCTAAGAATTTTTGAGAAAGCAGACAATCTGCTTTTTGAAAAGGGGAAGATCATAAGTGTTTGGAAAGACATGTGAAGGTAAAGAGTTCCAGAGTTTGGCAGTGGAGGGGAAGAAACGGGCCCACCCTAGAGTTGCCAATGGCCACACAATAATCATGTGATGTAGTGGCTTGTCGAGTATTCCGTGGTCTCGCTAATGGCGGAGGTATACAGGCAGCAAGTTCTTAGGAGCAAAAACCGAAGTAATATCTGTAGAAAAGAGAAAGAGAGCCAACTTTGCGACGTAATTTGAGCGGGTCAAGTTTTGAGGTCAGATTGGGAGAGTTGATAAGTCGAATTACTTTTAATTCAATTCTGTCCAGTAAGTATGTGGAACTAGAACCTCCCCAGATGTGAGAACAGTACTCTATACAAGGGCGAATCAATCCTTTATATAGTTGAAGCAACTGTTGAGAGGAGAAGAATCTTCGACATCTGAACAGGACTCCCAGTTTCTTCGAGGCAGATTTAGCTATTTGTGTAATGTGTAGATTCCAGGATGGGTTTGAAGTTAGGGTAATACCTAGTAGGTTTATTGTATCACATGGTGTAATTGTGGAACTTTCAAAGGAGATTGGAGAGATGAGAGGAGTTTTGGAGAGAGATATGGGAAGAAATTGAGTTTTAGCAGCATTAAACTTAACCTGGTTACATTTGCCCCACTGGGAAATCTTGACCAAATCCGAATTTAAAGAGGTGGTTGTAATAAAACGAGATGCAGATCGATTGAGGGAAGATGGGACAGATGGGAAAAACATGGAGGAATGCAACGTTGAGTCATCAGCATATGAGTGCATTTGGTTATTTGTGGAAGAAAGAAGGTCATTGATAAAAAGAAGGAAGAGTGTTGGAGACAGAACAGAACCCTGAGGAACACCGCTGTTGATAGGGAAGGAGGGAGATGTTGAGCCATGGACAATTACAGAGATAGAGTGGTCAGAGAGAAAGCTCGATATGAGAGAGCAGAGTGAAGGAGGAAAGCCGAAAGAGGGAAGCTTGGATATCAGACTCTGTCAAACTCTGTCAAAGGCCTTTGAGATATCAAGGCCTACAACAAAGGATTCCCCAAAATCTCTCAGAGAAGAGGCCCAGACATTCGTAATGTAAGAAAGGATATCACCGGTAGATCTTGCCTTGCGAAAGCCATATTGATGGTCAGATAGAAGACTGGGATTCAAGATGCTTGAGGAAATGGTTATTGAAAAGACATTCAAAGACTTTGGAAATAGTAGAAGTCAGAGCAATAGGACGGTAGTCGGAAGGGTTTGAACGATCACCCTTCTTTAAAATAGGCTGCACTAAGGCATGTTTCCAGGAAAGAGGAAAAGTTTGGGTTTTTAAACAAAAACGAAACAAACGAGCAAGCACGGGTGCAAGTTCTGAAGCACACTCCTTCAAGACACAAGGAGGAATGCCATCTTGTCCGTATGCCTTGCTTGTGTCCAGAGAGAGGAGTACTTTTTTGACTGCAAGGAAAGAAATTATAGGGAGGGGCATAGGATTGTTAAGGGGTGAATCAGAGGGAGATGGAATGTTGGAAGAATGGGAAAACTCCCCAAATTCATATGTACAAAGCTGATACAGGCATACCCAAAGAAGACTCAAAGCTGTAATCGCTGCCAAAGGCACTTATACGAAGTATTGACTCAGGGGGCTGAATACTTATGTAAATTAGATATTTCTGTTTTTCATTTTCGATAAATTTGTAAATATTTCGACAAACACGTTTTCATTTTGTCATTATGGAGTATTTTGTCTGGATTGGTGACAATTTTTTAATTTAATCCACGTTTAATTCAGGCTGTAACGCAACAAAATGTGAAAATGTCGAGGGATGTGAATACTTTTTGAAGGCACCGTATAATAGATGACTTCCCTTCCCAGAAACTTCAACAAAGAAAGAGACCATTCGACCCATCAAGCCTGTGCAATGGTTGCCAACCTAGGAAAAGCTAGGACTCTAAACAGATCAGGATGCAACAGGACAACAAACAGTGGAGTTGAAGAACAAAACAGAGGGAGAACTGGACACTCAATGGGGTAGGGAAGAATGGGGTGGACAGGATGGATACAGAAAGAGACTTCTTCTCCCTCCCCCAAAATCTTCCCTATCCCCACTCTGTCTCCCTTCGCTTCTCTCCCTCCACACTTCTATTTCTCCCCCCCCCCCCATTCCCCTGTCTCTCACCCACTCCACGCACTCTCCCCAATTCCCCTCTCCCTCCCCCATTCCAATCTCCCACTGCCTGCTCCCTACTCCTCTCTCCTTCTCCCACCCTATTTAGGCCATGAGGGAGATGGCTCCCACCAACCCCCCCCCCCCCCCCACTCACATCTCACCACCCCCATTCCCAACTCCTTCCCCATTCTCCTCCCTCCCCCACTTCCCTCTCTCTCCCTTAATCCCCTCTCCCTGTGCTCAATTCCTTTAAAAACAACTTTAATTTCCTTTTCAGTTTTTTTTTTTTCGCTTTTGCTATTCAGCTGCTACCTTTATTTGACGTTTGCTGTACCATACTCATTTCTGAGCGTCTGTGAAGCCAAATCAGCTTTCTGAGCAAGGGTTATAATGGGTGGTTTGCCATTGCCTTCCCAGCAGTAGTTCAAACATTAATTTGTAATTTATCAATGGTGTCAGCGATAGCTCGCCCACTCTTCATGAAGGACATCGTGGGATCCTTAATGTCCATCAACTAATGCAGGTAGACTGGATAGTCGGAATACCCAGTTTAACGTCCATCCGAGGGACAGAACACACATTGATGATTCACCCAGTCTGTGATAGCTGGGCCAAGATTCAAACCCAGGCCAGACGGCTTAGAGAAGAGTGTGGGTACCTCAAAGTCACATCTTAATGATGGGTATCTTAACAACGTATCATGATGGGTGCACAAAACCAAACACAACACATAAGATTATACACAAAAAGTTATAGATTATGTCCGATTAATTGTTTCTAATAACTTCAATAAGGGAATGGGAAAAGGGAACGGGTCGAAATGGGACACTAAACATGAATGGGATAAAAGTTTAGGCAGGATTTATTTGGTGTGCTGCAGGCATAAATGTGAAATGCACAAACCTACGGTGTATAAGCACAGCCTCGATTGCTCCCAAAAATATATATATTTTGTAAAAGCACGGCGATGTATAAATGCAGCCTCATTCACTTCTGAAAAAAAAAAAAAATACGGGCAGTGCATAAGCACAGAACACTGGCTTGATTGCTCGATGCCACAAAAAAAACCAACTCGGTTTATGTAATGAAGCCAAAACATTCCCATTACTTACGTGTATATATATATATATATTCACAGACTTGGCATTTAATATGGAATCGTTTTTTTTTCTTGACTTGGGTTTACTTTCTTAACTCAGTATATCAATCTGGTGAGTTTCTTTTACACTTTGGTGATTTATTTGTTAAAAGAACCATGTCACTGATTGTCTGTCACAGCAATAAGTCAACAACAGGATTATATCACAGGTGGCGTGGCAAAATGTACGGACAGGTGCATTTGATGATTGGCTTCACAGTCGGGTATACAAGGGTTGTTGCGTTCTGTATTAGTGGAAAACAACTGCTGCACATCTCCAAAAGTTATTGCCGCTTCCTCTGGAGATGGTCCGTCAACTCGACAATGCTGTTTGTCATTGAGTGGTGGCTATACGAAATTACGGCATGAAACAGCGTGCTATTGCTCGGCAGTATGGCACCACTCAAGGTCAGGTGTCAAAGATCCTGAAACGAAATGCTCAGAGGGGTGTCCCGACTCCAATACCGAGGCCAGAACGTCCCCGCAGAACCACAAGGAGGGATGATCGCCAGCTGCACCGGTTAGTCCGCAATGGCCGGAAGGAAGTCAGCTAATCGGCTTAGGGCTGAGTGGCAGCAACTGACAAATGTGCCTGTATCCAGAAGGCTAGTCAACCAACGACTGGTTCAAGCAGGCTATCGTGCCAGGCATCCCCTGAGAAAGCCACGCCTGACCAGACAACACCGCCAGCGCCGATTGCAATGGGCCAGAGAGCACCGTCAATGGCAGCCAGGACACTGGAATCACGTGATCTTCAGTGACGAGTCTAGATTTCTGGTCTATCGTCAAGATGGCCGCGTCCGAGTGCGCAGACAAGTGCAGGAAGCCTACAACGAAGATTGTATAGTGCCAAGAGTCCAAGCTGCAAGTGGTGGGGTGACCGTTCGGGCTGCTTTTCATGCAGGGGGCAAAACTGACCTGGTTGTTCTGAATGGAAACCTGAACCAGTTCAAGTACAGGGCCATTCTGGAAGAAACTTTGCTTCCATTTGCTCGTGCAGCCTTTCGAGGAAACTTTGTCTTCCAAGATGACAATGCACGGCCTCATCGTGCTCGCATGATCCAACACTTTCTTGCTGACAGTGGTGTAGAGCATATGGAGTGGCCTGCCAAGTCCCCGGATATGAATCCGATAGAGAACTTGTGGGCAGAATTAACACGTCAAATCGACCACTTGGACCATCAGCCGACCTCTGTGCGTGAATTGCAGCAGGCTATTGTCACTGCATGGCAAGCGATTCCTGTCCAAACCTTGGCAAATCTCGTGAACAGCATGCATCAACGTGTAAGTGCTCTCCTGAATGCTCCTGGGGGTTACACGAAGTACTGAACTGTAATTTTACTGTCCGTAATCCCAGTCATAATTTAGCTTTTGTTTTTGTTAAAAAATATTTTTGCCTTATGTGCAAAATAAAGAGATACTTCTGGAAAACGCACATAAGTTTAACACAGTACTGTCCATGAATTGAGTTCGATATCAGTTCACATCACTTTCAAGGATCAATTTATTTGTTTCGAAATATCAAATGTGGTTTTTGTTTCTTTTCAAGGTCACATTAACAAAATCTAGAATAATTTCAACATAATTCCAATGAACTTTTGGTTCTAAGACATCTTGAAAAGTAAGTTCACCCCCACAAAAAAAATATTCCATATTAAATGCCAAGTCTGTATATATTACATCATGTTTATATAGCTTGGATTGATTCCAATTACACTGGGCCATAAAGGAATTATCCTATAGACTGGAAGGTTTGAAGCCTGGGGGCTACATAAACTGTGTGGCTCAGAATACCTGTGACGCCGATGGGACGCAACCTTTCGATATTTAATGATGCTTTAATAGTTGCTGTTGGTATTTTTCACAATGAAGAGAAATGTTAAAGGGAACTCATGACGATTGTGAATATAACACTTCTGCTTGGGGCTGTTTTACCGCACAAAGCGTATTATTTAATTTATATATCGGGTTTTTAAAAATCGTTTTTTTCATAATTTTTTTTTCCCGATTTAATTCTACATTTCGATTTTATTATTTAGGCCATGAGTTTCGATCGTAAAAAAAATATTGAGTCAGATTTCGAATATCAGCTTTTTATAAGTTTACACGATAATCTTGCCAGGAGCCAATCACAGTGCACCGCGCCTCACACAGCCAATCAGCGTAACCGTGAACAGACAAACAGCCAGGTATGTATATATATACAACAACAACAACATGCATTTTAAAGGCCATTTTCCCTGCTAGAGCGGGGGTTAGCCTTGCGGTCCCCATGACAATCTTCTCCATTTTGCCCTATTTTCTGCATCTCTCCTTGTTAACCCCCTTGCCCACATTTCTTCTTCCACCATCTTTAGCCAAGTCTTTCTCGGTCTTCCCCGTCTTCTACTTCCTTCTACATTCATTTCCATCACTCTTCTCAACCAGTCACTTTCATCCTTCCTCAACACATGACCAAACCATCTCAACCTGTTCCTCTTCACAGCATAAATCACAGGCTCTATTCCCATCATCTTTCGCAATTCATCATTTGTCTTCCTCTATCTCAACGATACTCCGCACATCCGTCGAACCATTCGCATTTCCACCCTTTCCAACCTTCGTTGCTGCTCTACATTCATTACCCATGTCTCGCTCCCATAAATCATAACACTTCTCACACATGCAGCATACACCTTTCCCTTCAGCTTCAACGACACTCCCCTCATCATCAGCACGCCACTCAATTCCCGAAACTTCTTCCATGCACATCTCACTCGAGCAACCGTTGCCGAGTCTGATCCACCTTCTCCATTCAGCATGTCTCCGAGGTAGCAAAATGTTTTCACACCTTCCAGCTTCACGCCGTCTCCAAGATCCAACTCAACATTTCCTCCATCTGCAGCTCCCTCTGTGCACACCTTACATTTGAATGTAGCTGCCACACTGGTTAATGAGCCTCTCAGACCACTACATTTTGGATGAACCCACTCAGCACACATTGTACACTGAATGGAGTTCACTCCGACACCCTTCCTACACACAGCACAGGGCCACTTCCCAGTTCTTTCCACCTCACCACATGCTTTACCACTTGCCATCACCTTCGTCTTTCCGATATTCACCTTCAGACCTTTTGTCTCCATACATTCCTTCCACGTGTTCATCTTTTCCTTCAGTCCATCCATACTTTCCGCAATCAACACCAGATCATCTGCATACAACAACTCCCACGGTAAACCCTCCTTTACGTTCTGAGCCAGCACCTCCATCACAGCTACAAATAGTAGTGGACTTAGTACCGACCCCTGATGCACTCCCACCTTCACCTCAAACTCACCACTGTTCCCGTCCTTCGTCCTTACAGCTGTGCGCGCTCTTTTGTACATTGCTATCACTACTCTGATCAACCATTCCTAACTTCCTCAATGCCCATGTCAATACTTTGCGTGGAACCCGATCGAATGCTTTCTCCAGATCAACAAACCCAAGAAACAACTTCTTCCTCTTCTCCATGTACTTCTCCTGCAACTGCCTCACAATGAAAAGCGCGTCTGTCGTTCCTCTTCCTGGCATAAATCCAAACTGCATTTCGTCGATCTTCACTTTCTTCCTTATCCTCCTCTCCAACACCCTTTCCAATACCTTCATTCCATGCTCCAATAACTTTATCGCTCGGTACGAGCCACACTCCAGAGGGTCACCTTTCCCCTTGTATAGAGGGACGAGGGTACTCAGTTCCCAATCCACTGGAATGCGGCCTTCTTTCACCACCAGATTACAGATCTCTGTCATTCTCTTCACACCCCAACTTCCTGCTGCCTTCAACATATCTCCCACAACTCCCGTCGGCCCTCCCGCTTTTCTACCCTTCATTGCTTTTATCGCTTCCTCAACTTCCTTCTCAGTTATCTTCTCTGCCGGTCCAAAAACTGGGTTACTCTCTATGTTGCCATCCCATTCATTCTCTGTATTCAACAGCATTTCCATATATCTTTTCCATCTTCCTTTAATTCCATCTGGGTCGACAACGATTTGTCCCACTTCATCCTTCAAGCAGCTCACCCCCATCACATCACACCTCTCTTTCGCTATCTGCTTTGCAATCCTGAATACTGCTTTCTGACCCTCTTCCGAATCCAAGCGTTCTCCAAACATTTTCCTACATGCCTCCTGCGCCTTTGCTACCTCTTTCTTTGCAGCCTTCCTGGCTGCCTTATAACTTTCATGCTCTGCTGTTTCTGCTCCCGTACCCTTCGCCTTCTGCCACTCCTTGAACTTCTTCCTCTTCTCGTCAATCCTCTTTCCAACTTCATCATCCCATCACCATGTTTCCGAGTGCCTCGGTGGTCCTTTTGTCCATCCACATACCTCACCAACGGCTCCCAACAGACTAGCTTTCATTGACATCCAACCACTTTCAAGCTCAACCACATCATCCTCGACCCTACTCAGCCTCTCTTTTAATGCCTCCCTTACTGTCACCTCTTTCAACCTCCACACCTTCATTCTCGGTTGGTACTTCACCCGCCGAGCTCTCCTCGCACCTTTCACCCTTACGTCGCAGACAACCAAGTGGTGCTGTGAAACAGCCTCCTCCCCCGGGATCACCTTTGTGTCTCGGAGGTGCCCCCTATCTCGCCTACGCACCATCAGGTAGTCAACGGTTGTCGTCGACCCACCTGACGTGTATGTAACAAGCTTATTATCCTCTTTCTGGAACTGAGTATTACAAATCAACAAATCAGCTCCATCAGCAAACTCCAAAATCCTTTCACCTTCTCCATTTCTCACACCATATCCATAACCCCCATGAACTCCGTCAAAACCATCCATACTCCTTCCCACATGTCAATTTAGGTCTCCTCCTACCACAACAACTTCCTCATCTTTCACGTTTTCCATCAGCTTCTCTATCGCACACCAGAACTTGTCCTTCTCTTCATCGCTCCGACCAACCTGCGGAGCATATCCCGAGATGACGTTCACCAAGAGCTTTCCAACCAGGTATGTATATATATCTACCATATAAAAGACTGTGTGTGTGTGTGTGTGTGTGTGTGTGTGTGTGTGTGTGTGTGTGTGTGTGTGTGTGTGTGTGTGTGTGTGTGTGTGTGCACGCCTTCACAAGGCTAGGTTTTTGAGAGGGATTGGGAGGGGTGGGGGGAGAGGGTTGGGGTTTAAGGGGCAATCATTGAACACGACTGTGTGTCAACTGATTAAAATACCTGAAAGACTGAGGACCCAGAAGACCCAATGGACCCCAAACACCCAAAATACCCTGTAGACTGTTAACAACAACACAACAACATGCATTTTAAAGGCCATTTTCCCTGCTAGAGCGGGGGTTAGCCTTGCGGTCCCCATGACAATCTTCTCCATTTTGCCCTATTTTCTGCATCTCTCCTTGTTAACCCCCTTGCCCGCATTTCTTCTTCCACCATATTTAGCCAAGTCTTTCTCGGTCTTCCCCGTCTTCTACTTCCTTCTACATTCATTTCCATCACTCTTCTCAACCAGTCACTTTCATCCTTCCTCAACACATGACCAAACCATCTCAACCTGTTCCTCTTCACAGCATCAATCACAGGCTCATCAAACCCTGTAGACTGTTAAAGACACAAAAAACCATTAAGACACAAAAGACGACAAAAGACCCAGAAGACCCCAAGGACTCCGAAGACCCCAAGGACTCCGAAGACGCCAAGGACTCCGAAGACGCCAAGGACTCCGAAGACGCCAAGGACTCCGAAGACGCCAAGGACTCCGAAGACGCCAAGGACTCCGAAGACGCCAAGGACTCCGAAGACGCCAAGGACTCCGAAGACCCCAAGGACTCCGAAGACCCCAAGGACTCCGAAGACCCCAAGGACTCCGAAGACCCCAAGGACTCCGAAGACCCCAAGGACTCCGAAGACCCCAAGGACTCCGAAGACCCCAAGGACTCCGAAGACCCCAAGGACTCCGAAGACCCCAAGGACTCCGAAGATCCCAAGGACTCCGAAGACCCCAAGGACTCCGAAGACCCCAAGGACTCCGAAGACCCAAAAGAAGAGTAATTATGCCTCTTACATTGGAATTGTATATGGTGGCTTGCAAACTGAGCCTCAAGGTCGGTGTACAGAAGCGGTATTTTTTTAAAATCACAATAAATACAAGGCATAGGGAGGTGAAATTTGCTGCACGTGATGCGCAATGTGCGCAGAGTAAAACGTGTTCATTTACGTCTGTAGGATGTCGAACAAATAAAGATGATATAAGCACACCTGACACTCGGCCCAGACTTCAGACTTTGGCATGCTCACGTGGCTGTATCATCAAAAAATGTTCTTCTGAACATGCTCCGTGTGCTAACCTAGCAATGAATGGATTCCCTTAACTTTAAACAAGCATCCGACACCGGCACCCAGCTTCACTCAAATGGCCGTTTTCCAATTGTATCCAAGGTCTTCTTCTTAACTGATGGCATGTACACAATACCAATTAAAATTCTTGTTCTTCACAATAATTTCAAGAAAAATGGATGTGTTTAACGATCTCTTTCCTCTGGATTTCAAGGGTACTTGCATACATTTCAGATGCCACTGCCGTTTTGGCAATGTGACCAAATCATAATGATGTACACAAAGATTACCTGAAGGAAGGCAACAAAAGAGAAAAAAAAATACCATTGGTACATTTGTACCAATGAAGAGTGACTATCATCAATTTTAAAAATGATCCAAAACATGGCCTGTGAGATTGCTGCAATTTTGGTTCCAGGGTATTGAACACTCAGTCATCCAATGACTTTGTTTAACTTGTAACCTCAGTTTAACTTTAGAGATCAACGCAATGCATTCCCGAGATGAACAATTTAAACATTCAACAAACACACCAATAAAGGCGTTATTAATAGCGACATGCAAACACAAGGAGGTCAAAGCTACAAAGGAACGATAGAACAAAGGGGAGTAAAAATGGGCCAAAAAAAACAGACGTATTTTGCTAGATTTAACCGTTTAGCTGCTCATGGTTAATGCTCTATATAATTTTGTGACACATAACAGTATTTAAAAATCAAAATTAAATTTGCTATAATTCGAAAGGCTTCCAAAAATTGTAAACCCACCTCATTCATGAGCCTGCAGCTTGCTGGCTCAGGCATGCTCGCTGTGTAGGTGGAAATCTGCTGCACGACACCCTGGTAATAGACGAGCGCCGTGTCGTAAACCCCCAGGAGGGCGAATTCACGTGCCAGCTTCACGTTCTCATCTATGTCAGCCAGACTCATCGCCGCAGCACCGAGCGACCCTGATCACAAGACACAGGGACAGGTTTGGACAATTCTGACTCCCAAAGACACTAATGGACCGCTTGTGTCACACGGCGATGTTCAAAGGAACAAATGCGTGAAGACAACACACAAGCTTGGGGAAGCTGGGAACCTGCGTTTTGGGATGTAGCCGAATTGTACCTCCCCGTCACTGTGACAACAGACAAAACAGTTTTTTGTTCTGTACTTTAGAAATACCTGAATAAACTGGTTAACGATATGTCTCAAAAGATGAATTTAATTTTTTTTTGCAAAATTTTTGCACTTTGGAGGTTACAAAAAACCTACCGAGCAGATGATACATCTAATGGGAACTCTACACCAGAAGGGTACATTTAATCCCCCCCCCCCCCCCCCCCCCCGCCACCCCAATCAACAAGCATTCTCACCCATTTGCAATTTACACCACAATCCTTACACCTACGTAATATGTAGAAAACAAGAATGACTGAAATGTGTCACAACCTGCAACAAAATATATCTTTTTCGCCTCCTTTGTACACTCAACTCCCTCATCCTCGCTTTTGAAGGTATTTATAAATAAACTCCGAGCGGTCTTCATGGTTGGTTCAATATCAATATCAATTACAGGTTTGATGGACAGCTGGGTCTGGTTTCAGTCAACTAGTACACCCACTCTGTACAGGAGTGGGAGGAAAGGTCATGTTATTATCCTCTCTGGAGTATATATAGATGACAGAGGATCGAGGCTCGGGCCTCAAGAATGTCAGGGGTGTGTTCAGTTACCACGTTTTTTGGAAAATGCTCTCCAAGTGGCTTAAGCATTCAAGCAAGCACTGCAATCGAAGTCTTGATAGGAACGGCTGGCTTGGCAAGTGGCTAGATGCTTAGTAACTTAACACAACCTGGGTTTCTGCCTTTCAGGCTAGTGTTACTTCAGGCAATGAAAAAACCCCATTATCTCACAGTTCAGGTTACATTCTCTAATATGTTTCATTAACCTTGCGCCTTGTCCTGTGTTTCCATGTGAATGAATAAGACAAGATAGGGGCATATGTCTGTCCCGTGTTCCCATGTGAATGAATAAGATTAGACAGATAAGATGCATCGTGATTCCGACCAGGGGATTTATTTTGCATCTGTTACCTCAGTTTTGGTGTGTCTCTCTGTGTCTCTCTCTGTGTCTCTGTGTCTGTCTGTCTGTCTGTCTGTCTGTCTGTCTGTCTGTCTCTCTCTCTCTCTCTCTCTCTCTCTCTCTCCTCTCTCTCTCTCTCTCTCTCTCTCTCTCTCTCTCTCTCTCTCTCTCTCTCTCTCTCTCTCTCTCTCTCTCTCTCTCTCTCTCAAGCTTTTTTTTCATAAAAATACCTGTAGGTGGTCTTTCACGGTATGGGACCTGGCAAGACTTTACCATTACGAGTGAGTGAACTTGCTTAAAAAATCCGGTAATGGGCCGATTGAGAAACGCGCATATGTGGCCGTTTCAAAAATTATGCAACGCTATTTTTAAGGGAGGGGCACACAGCCTTGATTCAACTTTACTAGTGAGGTACTCGTGCTACGCACGTGTGGGAGGCCAACAGCCAACAGACAATGCAGAAACGGCGAATGCTAAAGCATGAAACCAATAAATTCCACATTACTGTAGCACCTTCAGTCGCACGTCAGACATGCACAGCAAGTTCGTGAAGGACTTCCATGAAAAATGTACCCGTTCGCAAACAAACTGGTACGTTTGTTCTATACCCAGTCAATGGTGAATCTGCATATGGCGATCCGCGAATTTCACGTTTAGAAAGTAGAAACCATCACGGCATTCCGTCATTCACTTGAACTCGATATCTCTTTTTTCATTCCAAACAGCATAACTCCAATCACAAATCAAAATAACATTAATATAATAAATAAACTTTTAACAACATTCGTGACAAACAAATATTTAAATCCTGATGTGAAGTTCCGTACGGTTGGGTGAATACAATTACGAATTCAAAATCGTAATTGTATTCACTCAATTCCAATAATTAATTGATACTTTAACAAAACGATTAACACGATTAACGTTTAAACGATTTAACATTACGATTGAATGACGGTTGTATTGGGATATTATCAAACACGTGCATTGCCGTCATCTGTCCACTTCTGCATTCGCGGCAGGTTCATAATGCTCATCAAAATCTAAACAGTATTTGTAGAATAAGATGAGCTGGCTCAAATTCAAAACGTCAGTGGTCTCGTCAAGTTGAAGGCTGAATTTCGTCGGGCTCGCGACTAAATCTGCAACTACCTGGGCGAGGATGTCGTCTCTCATGTCATCGATTCTGCATCTGATAGTGGAACGAGAGACAACTTGTTTTCAGCAGCTTTTCCCAGCATGATGTTGGCCATCTCAACGCGGCTGGTTTGATGAGTGTCTCGCCAACGGTGTGCGGTATGCCCTGCTTTGCGATCAGGTACGCAACTTCATACGACGTGGTGAGGATCGGTTTGTCAATTGGAATGAAGCCGAGAGTGGGCAAGGTAGCACTTGCGTCGAATCGGACTCTCTTAAATTTGAATTCATCCAGCGTTGCGTCTTTTGTACTGCCGCTCACCGTGCAGCTTTTTTGAAGTGTTCCCGTAGTTTTGCTGGTACTAGGCTGGAGTTGCTCAACTTCACATTGCAAAGCATGCATTGAGGACGCTGACTTCCATCCAGTTCCGTCAAACACGTGAACCCATACCGCACGTAATCCTCCGAACATTTTCTTTTTTTGCTCGACATACTGCAAAAAAATAAAAATAAAGTAACAAACTGATCTTAATCGAGTTCGGGCAAATAATTATATGACAAAAATTTAAAAAGGAACATGCTTAAATATAATCAGTACCCCTCTGAAAACTGAGAAATTTTAACGAAGAAAACATAACATAGTTACGATGACAGGATTTATTATCTACTCAACTCTATGTCACCTTAAATCCCATTATAATATAACATAGAAAACTGTGAATTGTTCGTTTTGAATTGCGACCAAAGGAGTTATATCACCTCCACCTAATTTTCTGAGTAATTCAATCATATTTTATAATCACCATCCACTTTTGACTTTAATATAACTCTGAACCCACCCTGCATATCCACAACCATTTCCAACTTACTTTTCAATTAATCAGCAACTCCAAAGTAAGGCGCGACCAATGGCGCACGGCACACGGCAAGCTAATCAAGGCTATTCACTGGAATTTCCGAACACCTGCAAAGTCCAAAATCCAGTAAGTAAGTAAGCAAGTAAGTACCATCAACAGAATAATTAGCAAGTTGCTCATTGATTCAACTTACTACAGTCAGTGTGAAACAACTTATCTTAAACACAGACCAGAGAAACCATGAATGGGATTGGAATACAATTACAAATAACATTTCCATTCGTTCATGGCTCTGGCAACCCTGGTGTTGGGCTCGTGGCTAGGGTGCCGGCTTAGGATCCTAGGATCCTGGGTTCGAATCCCGGTCGATCGCTGAATTAACGCCAGGGGGGTTGACTCAGCCTGTCATCCTTCCGAGGTCGGCTAATTGAGTACCAGTTCACTGGTAATTCCCTGTTTGTCGTTAAAGGCGGCAAAAAGGGTTGGCGTCAGGAAGGGCATCCGGCCGTAAAACATTGCTTCAAAAAGGGGACCAAAAAAACAACAACAACCATGGTTCCCGAAAAAGGCCAACCCCCGCTTTGCGGGGAAAAATGGCCTCTAAAGGTGGTTTTTATTTCCATTCGTTCGTAACATACATAGCAAAATAATAATAATATTAAGAATAAGCGTAATTACACATAGATTCAAAATTGAAACAAAACTTATTTAAAAAAAAAAAAAATGTCATTCCGTTTTGGAGGACCTCCGCCGAACCCCTGAGACTGGCTCACTGAACCCCTGGCGTTCGGTCGAACCCAGGTTAAGAACCACGGCGTTAGAGGATTGTTCACGATCAAACTTCATCTCTAAACGCCCATGCCGATTCAAGAAATCATGTCCAAGGAGAACATCGGAGCACAGATTCTGCAGCACCATCATTTTAACATCCATATACAATATATCAAATTAGCTACCAAGTTCACTACACAAAACCCTCTTGAGCTTTGCCATAGTGCAGTGGAAGCCATGTACACGCACTGAGTGGCCCGAACAGTGGGCCATCCGTGTCTTCTGACAAGAGCTTGGCCGATGTAGCTTTCACTGCTCCCAGTATCGATCAAAGCGTCCGCTGCTTCTACATTAATCAGCACAGGTATCACCGCTCTCACCAGGCTGCGAGGTGCGACCCCATCGACAGGCGGAGCTCTTCGGGGGCGGAGGCATAAAAATGCTGCACAAGCCTGGTTGCCTATAATCATGGCTAGCACGGCTGCAAGAGGAGACCTCAGTGACTTTGAAATAGGGGTGATTGTTGAGGAGCGTTTGTCAGGAGCTTCACTGACAAAGACAATTTAAATAGCTGATGTTTCGCGAGCAACGGTGTGTCTAAGGTGATGTTGCCATGGAATTCTGGGGGAAAAAACATCATCACCAAAGGGAAACAGTGGGCAGAAGTGCATACTCCAGGATCGTGATATCCGTCCATTAATTTGAAGCGCAAGGCAAAGCAAGCGAGCAAACTGCAGATCAATTGACTGTAAATTTCAACCTGGGGCGCGAGGAGCCAGTTTCATCAAAAATAGTCCTTCGAGAACTTCACAGAGCGGGATAGCATAGTCGGGTTGCAGTGCACAAATTGCTCATCACACCTGGGAATGCACGTTTGTCAGTCCAGTGGTGGAAAGATCACAGGCAATGGATTACCAAGCATTAGAGAAATGTGATATTGTCAGATGAATCATACTACACCATGTTCTTGACAAACGGACAAGTGCATGTTTTGGCACCAACTTAAAGAACTCTACAATCTTAAGTGATGTGAAGGGTTCTGTTGAAGTGAAGGGTTGGGAAGGGTTCTGTTGGATCTGCATTGTTGTGGGGTCCATTTTCCTGGCATGTTTTGGGTGCAGTCATTACCTGAGAAGGCAAGGTCTATGGCTCTATGTCAATCGCTACTTAATGGTACAGAGTGACCATCTTCACCCCATGTTGCAGCATTTCTTTCATACCGAGAGGGGTGTCTTCCAGGATGACAATGCCCCCATTCATGAAGCACGTGTGGTCACCCAATGGTTTGATGAGCATGACACTGATGTTATCCATATGTCATGGCCTTCTCAGTCACCAGATATGAACCCAATTGAGCATTTATGGTATATTCTGGAACGACATCTGAGATAGCGTTTTCCACCTCCATCAAACAGGTGTGAGTTAATTGACTTTCTCATGGAAGAATGTGGATGCATCCCTCCTGCAGAATTCCAGATGTTGGTGTACTCTATGCCACTGCGCATACAAACTGTACTGGCCACAAATAGTGGCACAATGCCCTATTAAGTGACTTCACATTGGTGTTTCCATTTTTTGATCCACTACCTGTACATGAGTACCAAGTACAGCCCCATTGGCATGTGTTATTAAATATTTAAGATATGCACGAGTTTTGTTGCTATGAGCTTTTTGCCTTCACATTACATCTATTACAAGGTATACATCTATTACATCTATAAAAAAGCCCTCCAGGTACATCATCCCTCCAAACAACTACAACATACACATCGAATTAGAGGTGTATGTTTCATAATGTAAGGTAATTCTTCATATATCTTCATATTGTTTGTGGTGTTATAGTAAAATACAGTGACTATAAACAAGGCAAAGAATTTAACAATGCAATATATAACCTTAAAAGAGCACAGAGAACAGTAGATCAGAAAACATGTGTGGACTATTCACGCATGACACGATAGACTTCGACGTTCCTTTAATTTAAGTTATATCTTCGCAATGTCATACAGAATGGCCTAGACTCCTAGATGTACACACACTCGACTCTAAGCTGTTTTGCCTGGTTTGAACCTCGACCAAGCTATAGACAGTCATCAAGGGGTTTCACAGGCAGGGTAGTGTGTGTGTGTGTGTGTGTGTGTGTGTGTGTGTGTGTGTGTGTGTGTGTGTGTGTGTGTGTGTGTGTGTGTGTGTGTGTGTGTGTGTGTGTGTGTGTGTGTGTCAGTGCCGTTCCTTGGATAGACATCAAAGTTGGAGTCCAGTCCACCAGGATTAGTTGTTGGATGTCAAAGATCCCACAGTGACCTTCACGAAGAGTAGACGAGCTATCGCCGGCACCATGAACAAATTACTGCTCCAACCTACAGGGGTCATTGCATCAGAGACACAGTCATGCCCTCAGTCGATGATGCTACCCTGCAGCCTTGTGCTGCATACGAAAGAAGACCGTTTTCAGTTACATACTTTTCCTTTTGTAGAACAATCTTCCACAACGGAGAAATTCATTCAAGTTTTAAGAAGCAACTTTCAAAATGGCAGATGAATGAATGAACTTTAAAAATTAAACTCTCCTCCTATGGTATCCATGGAAACCCCCACGCATGGCTTGCGGGCTTCCCCTACGGTCACAGCTAGCGTGTGGCCCTGAATGGAATTCTCATCTCCACTTTCTGTCCAGGCTGGAGTTCCGAAGGGCAGTGTTCTGGGCCCTGTGCTTTTCCTGGTCTTCATCAACGATCTTTCCGACTCTCTGGAAAATCCTCTCTATCTTTTTGCTGACGACTCCACTCTATGCCGCTCAATATCTCATCCCTCAGATTGGCAGACAGCAGCCTCTTCACTCTATGCAAACCTGGATAAAATCACAAACTGGTCAAACAAGTGTAACTTGTCTTTCAATCCTGACAAATCTCACACTCTCACTTTGTCTCTCCGAATAGACGGTCTGGCAAACCCTCCCATCTACTTTCTCAACAATTTTTTCAAAGAAGTTCTGTCGCTAAAGCTTTTGGATCTCACTATCTGCCATGATCTTTCCTGGGAACACCACATTTCCAAACTGGCCTCCAAAGCCAGTCGCCGACTGGGCATCCTCCATCGTGTAGTCCTTTCTGGGCACGACTGAGCTCCTCACTACATACAAAGCTTTCATCTGCAGCTCAATGGAGTACTGCTTTCCCCTCTGGGCTGGTGCTCCTGCCTCTCACCTAGCTCGGCTTGACGCTGTTGAAACCAAAGCTTTCAGGATCATTGGTATCTCCAACGATGAAGCCGATTCTGAGGGCCTTTCTCTCTCACCACAGGCAAGTTGGTAGTCTTTCTGTCTTCTACCGACTCCTCTCCGGCCTAGCTCCCCCTGCTCTGTCTGTGCTCTGTTTCCCAAATATTCCTGCAGGACGCACAAGATCTGCCAGAATCCCTCTTTGGTGAAACTGCCAAAATCAAGACTCTTCTGCTCACCTTCACTCTTTCATTCTTCCTTTTTTCCACCTCTGGAACAAGCTCCCACACTCTCTTCAATCCCATTCCTCCCTCGAGGTCTTTAAAAAAGCTGTTCACCACCATCTCTTATCTTGATCCTTGATCTTTGCTACCCCTGTTAAAACACCCCAAATCCACCTCCTTCAATCTCCGACTTCCTTCCTGAAAATACTAGTAGTGTCCATTTGCTTTATACCGTGTACCCCTTCCTCCTGTCCCCACCCCCCCACCCCCACCACTCCCTCTCGCCCCTTCCCCCCCCCACCTGCTACCTTCCACAGATCTACCGACGCCCCTGTTCTCTACTGTTGTTGTGCTTGTATGCTTTTCTCTCTCCCCCCCCCTCTTGTCTACCGCACCCTTTATTGTATGTTTTATGTGTCAGTGCGTAATGTGTTAGCTCTTACACGAGCCTCAACTCTGTATACAAAAAAAAAGTTTTTTAAACGTAACAAAAAACCACAAGATGGCTTCTACTCTTCTTTGGCATGTGGCACATGGCTGCAGGTAGCTTCATTTTCTGGGGGCATGGTTGTGTCGATGATGCAATACTCCTGTAGGTTAGTGCAGGAATTTTTTATTTATTGAGGGTGCCAGTGATAGGTCGTCTACTCTTCGTGAAGAACAAGTAGGATCTTTACTATTCAATAAGTAATGCTGGTAGACGGGATGCCCAGTTTCACGTACATCTGATGGATGGCACACACCGATGACCTACAATCCTGACTGACAGACACCAGGGTGATCGTTTATATCTGGGTCGAGAATCAAACCCATGCTAGACCGCACAGAGGCAAGTACGCATACCTCTAAGCTATCTTGCCAGGCCTATGGCTTCCAGTGAAGGTTTAGAAACTAGTCCTTTAGAATTTGCTCCCAAACCAAGAGAGTATCGGCTTTAAAAGTGCATCATTTCCCAATGACAACTAATACGGCACTCAGTAGAGCGAATACCTCTACCAGGCTGAACAGTTTACATTTTGTATCCCATTGAGATGGAGGATCTTGATCCAGACCTTACCCAAAATCTAATTGCTTGTAGGTTTCACCTGTATCCCAACTCATCCACCAAGTTTCATCCAAATCAGTCCATAACTGTTTTAGTCCCATCACTCAATGGTGAAGAATCGCTTAAAAAATTCTCATATCCAGATCTGGATCTTCACCAATATCTAATCATTTCGTCCTTGTCATACACACATGTCCACCAAAGTTCGTCCGAATCCATCCACAACTTTGAGACATCCTGTTCAGATAGATAAACAGACAGACAGGGGTGAAAACATAACCTCCGCCCAGCTTTTGTGGTGGAGGCAATAAGGAAATTATGGTCTCAGTGGAGCAGCATCAAAGGTAATAGGAAGCCTCTTTCATGCTGCACTGATCTAAAGAGATGTTGAGAGAGGTTTACACCGACAAAGAATTTCAAAGAGTTCAGGGATCCTCCAGAGAATATAGACACAAAATATAGTCATAGAAAATGCACGTCGTAAAAAGGCCAGATGTTAGTAAAACATACTTTTGTTACATGAATCATTCATGGTGATAAACCGGAGCAAAATGAAGAACACAAATCAGCGAGCTATTCTGGTACAGTCCGAGATTCAGACAGCCAGCCTAACAGTAAGCATAGGATAACAATGTCAAGTATAGATGGGTTACAATGCAATCTATGCCAGAAAAATCTCTCATGAGAAAGACAAAGGCTACACAACAGAGATTTTTGAGAGAGGTGACAATATGAAATATGTAGCAAAAAAATAAAATAAAATAAAAAATAAAAAATCACAATTATACAGATATGCTACTCAATTTTTTTATATTTTATTTTACTAAGTCGAGGCTCGTGTAAAAGATACCACATAGAACATATAATAAAGGGAGTAGGAGACAAGAGGGTGAGAGAGAGGGAAACACAACACAAGTAGAGAACAGGGACATCGGGACATCTGTGGAAGGTAGAGGGCTGGGGCAGGGTACACGAGATAAACATGATGGACACGACAGGAACTTTCAGGGAAGAAATCGGAATTTGAAGGAGGTGGATTTAGGGTAGATTAACGGGGGTAGGAAAGATCAAGGTTTTGGATGGGGGAAGATAAGAGATTGTGATGAACAGCTGTTTTGAAGATCTGGAGTGAGGAGTGGGATTGAAGAGATTGTGGGAGTTTGTTCCGGAGGCGGGGAAAACGAGGAATGAAGGAGTGAAAGTGAGCAGAGAGTCTTGATTTTGGCAGTTTCACCAGAAGAGGGTTTCGGGCAGTTCTTGTGCGACCTGCAGGAATATTTGGGGGACAGAGCACAGACAGAGCAGGGGGTGCAAGGCCAGAGAGGAGTCGGTAGAAGATAGAAAGACCACCAACCTGCCTGCGGTGAGTGAGTGAGAGGACCTCAGAATCAGCTTCATCGCTGGAAATACGTACAGAGGGAATTTTGCAGGTAGACTTGATGGCAAAATATACTGGATGCACCTAAATAAAACGAGTACACAAAAGTCTTTCTTTTCTCCTATATCAGTCAATGAAAAAAACAGAACAAGTGCCAAGTGATAGGGAGGTCCATGTGCTATGGCCTTACGGTTCTCAAGACAGTGAGTACATGCCCCCCCGCCCCCCTCCTCACCCCACCCTCCACCTCTCTCCCACCCTCAGTCTACTCCATATGCCCTTGAAAAGTTTGGTCATGATCAACTAAAGGGGTTAAATAGATCACCCTTCTCCTATTCCATCCCCACTTAAATCTCAAAACCTATTAAAGCCAACGTGATTCATTTTTTTCATCACTAACCCCCTGCCTCCCTCCCCATGGGGTCTACACTATCCCTACCAAGAAGATCCCACTTATTTTAACTCCCTGACCCCTAAAATGAAAAAAATCTATCAAAGCTAATAACTACATTTTTTCATCAGAAACCCCCCCCATGACATTTATTTGCACTGCAGGCCACAGGGCTGATGGGAATGGCCAGATCTTGAAATAGAGATGCCCACTTCCTCCTCTGCTAAAATGAATATCTCCCCCACAGCCCTTATTTTACTTCCCATTGTGTGCTAAATTTGGTTGCAATCAAGCAAGTTGTTACAAAGATATCCCCACCCCCCACCCCCCCACACTCCCCAATGACATTTCCCATGGGTCCCCAATTTAGTCTGTCAAGTTTGGTGACCATAAAATCTTCCGTTCAAGGTATACAAGATATGAGAGAACAGACGGACAAACAGACAAACGGAAAAAATGGCATACTGACAATAAGGGAGCATGATCGTCTCTAAAAAGGGACTTAAGCATTCCTGCTCTCAAAATTGTTAGTGAGACTCGAGGTTCTTTTGTCACGAAGAGAGATGGAAACACATGACTAGCAGAGTTTCAAAACTGCAGAACAGATTCTTATCGTGATCCGTACTCAGGGTGGTTAAGGAAAGTCAAATAATGAAGTCACAAGTTGGACAAGGTAAAAAAAACCAAAAAAAAAACCACCTTTAGAGGCCATTTTTTCCCCGCAAAGCGGGGGTTGGCCTTTTTCGGGAACCGTGGTTGTTGTTGTTTTTCGGTCCCCTATTTGAAGCAATGTTTTACGGCCGGATGCCCTTCCTGACGCCAACCCTTTTTGCCGCCTTTAACGACAAACAGGGAATTACCAGTGAACTGGTACTCAATTAGCCGACCTCGGAAGGATGACAGGCTGAGTCAACCCCCCTGGCGTTAAATTCAGCGATCGACCGGGATTCGAACCCAGGATCCTTGGATCCTAAGCCGGCACCCTAGCCGCTAGCCCAACACCAGGGATACTGATAAGCACCAGGGATAAGTTGGACAAGGTAGTCAGTCATTAAAGACCACAAGTGTTAATGACCACACTAGCAAGGTAAACAATGCAAGCTCAATGTTGAGAGATGAAACAGATCTGATATTCAAATGGTAGAGGACTAGCCTACACCTAAATCGGTTAGTCCTCAAAGAGCCAAATGGTGCTGGCTGGGTGCATGTGGACATTACGGTGTTTTTTGACGAAGAGTAGGAACCCTGGCACCTCAGCATACAGGTGGCACTACATCAGCAGCACATCCACATCCCTCCCAGAAAGGCAGCGGCGATGGCTGAATGTTTCTTAATCAACAATGGCAATCAACATGTAGGCCTAGCATTTCAGCTTCACTATGACTTTGGATCCAGTGCATCATCACATAGATACTTTGCTACCATAGGCCTAATGGGAGAACAGCTGAAAGTGCATTTCAGTTGCAAAACAATCTGGAATAAAATTACATTTACATACAGTCATCGCACAAATGTTATTTTCTGTGAAGTGCCTGCTTATGAAAACGTAATTATTTATTTTTGTGCTTTTTGCATTTGAAAGAGAATCTTCAAACAGCCAACAACTTGATGTTATTCATTTATAATTGAGAGGCATCTGTTTCAAACATGTGCAAGTGGCTGTCTTGTACTATACATATTAATGAAGTGTCTTAACAGTAAGCATAGGACAACAATAGTAAGCATAGGACCTAACAGTATTAAGCCAACAATGGTATGCCGAACAGTAAGCATTGGAAAATAGTTTCTCAAATCCACTTTTTTATATGTTTAGGGCTTCCAGGACTGCAGCTGTTAACAACACAACTTCAATATGTGAAGGTGATACCAAATATTAATATGCATGGGACTTTCATCCTCAAGATGGACGAGGAGACGAGAATTCAAGGAACCTTTGTCAGAAGGCAGTATATAGATTTTCAAACGTATCAATAAAACACGAAAACATACACCCAAAACACTATGGTACAACAAGTAAATGGTATTCATGAACATATTGCTCATTACTGATTGATCAAAATATAGATCATGCAGAACTAGAACGGCACTCAGTAGAGAGCATACCTCCACCTGGTTGGCCATATCACTCAATGGTGAAGAATCATTAAAAAAAAATATATACTAGCTGGATCCAGATCCAAATCTTCACCAAAATTGAATAGATTCTTCCTGGTCACACACACCAACCTGTCCACCAAATTTCGTTCCAAATCCGTCCATAATGTTTTGAGAAATATCAATCAGATGTAATCCATAATTATCGATCACCGGTTGTGTTTGTTTGCAGGAATTGATAATTCTCATATCCGAATCCATATTCAGATCTTCACCAAAATCGAATCGAATCGAATCGTACTTGTCACACACCCAACCGGTCCACCAAGTTTTGTGCAAATCTGTGCACAACTTTTTTTGAGATATCCTGCTATGTATCGTTTTTGGCCCTGACTCCCAATGGTGAAGAATCACTTAAAAAATTATAGTAGCCGAATCCGGATCTTAAAATCTAATCATTTCGTCTTGTCACATAAGCTACATCTCTGCCACATTTCGTCCGAATCCGTCCACAACCTTTTGAGATATCTTGTTCACAAACAAACAAACAAATGGACAAACAAACAGGGGTGAAAACATAACCTCCATCCACCTTTGGTGGCGGAGGTAATAACATCCTAGCAAAAGATCTATACGCACAAACAGAGAGGTTTCAGTAAGGTAGAGCTATTTGAAGTCTACTTCAATAGTAACAATACAATTGCACAGCACAAATAAATCTCGAAATAGGCCGATCATGCTTATAGCAGGTATACCATCACTCCCACCCCACCTCCTCAACCAATGAGCACACTGACCCTCACCCCCTCCACAACATCAACACCATTCACGAAACAAACCAATTCCAACCTAACATGCACTCGACGAGCAAGGAGAATGAAGCAGACTCGGTGGTGTAATGGTTAGAGTGTCCCCTCTGAGTGTGGGAGGTCGGTGGTTCAAACTCCGGCCGAGTCATAACGAAGACTATAAAAATGGTACGTGCTGCTTACTTGCTTGACGTTCAGCATTTAAAAGGAGAAGAGCATGGACAATCCCCATCCATGGGGTGGAGGAAGAAATACGCCGCTGAGTGCAGTGAGTAAGGTGGCACCAATGGTGTGACGTCACTGGTATCCAAAGTGCCCGAGGAAGTCACGGCATCTCCCCCATACCCAGTCGCTGCGTTTGGCTTGTCTAACAGTCATGTGTTGTGTCTAGTGTATTCGTTTGTTCATCCATGTGTGTGGAACCTCTACTATGAGCCATAAAATCTGCATTAAACAACAACAACAACAACAATAATAATATTAATAATAATAATAATAATACAACAGGGAAGGCAGGAGTGAAGAGGTACATCCATTTTACACCTATCTGCTGAACTCCTATTGCCATCGCTTTCCCAGGAAGACCATTCCTACATTAACTAGAACAGCACTCGGTAGAGCGCATACCTCCAGTTTACGCAGGCTGAACAGTTGACGTTTTGTATCCCACCGATAGGCCGGATCTGGATTTGGACCTGAACCAAAATCTAATCGGCTTGTTTTTGTCCCCTAACTAACTCATCAACCAAGTTTATTCATAACTCGTCCATAACTTTATTAAATTTTTTTTTTTTTTTTTTTTTTGTATACAGAGTCGAGGCTCGTGAAAGAGCTAACATTTATCAAACAAACAAATCAAACAAACAAGTAAACAAAGTATATAAAAATGGGAGCGGTCGACAAGATGGGGAGAGAAGGGGAGGAAGCACACAAACACAACATTTGAGGGCAGGGACATCAGGAGATGTGTGGGAGGCAGAGGGCCTGGGGGGAGGCAGGATAGGTATAAAACGCAAGGACACCAAGGACTTCCAGGAAAGAAGACAAAGGTCACCTCAAAAAAGTGGATTTGGGGTGAAATTAGCGGGGGTAGAAAAGATCAAGGTTTTGGGATTGGGGAAGATAAGAGATGGTGGTGAACAGCCGTTTTAAAGACCTGGAGGGAGGAGTGGGATTGAAGAGAGTGAGGGAGTTTGTTCCAGAGGCGGGAGAAAAGAGGAATGAAGGAGTGAAGGTGAGCAGAGAGTCTTGATTTTGGCAGTTTAACCATAAGAGGGTTGCAGGCAGATCTTGTGCGACCTGCAGGAATATTTGGGGGACAGAGCCCAGAGAGAGCTGGGGGAGCAAGGCCGGAGAGGAGTCGGTAGAAGACGGAAAGACCACCAACCTGCCTGCGGTGAGTAAGTGAAAGGCCCTCGGAGATAGCGTCATCACGGGAGATTCCAATGATTCTGAACGCTTTGGTTTCAACAGCGTGAAGACGAGCTAAGTGTGAGGCAGGAGCACCAGCCCAGAGGGGAGAGCAGTATTCCATAATACTGGGTTGGCGTCAGGAAGGGCATCCGGCCATAAAAACATTGCCTCAAAAAGAGAACCATGACAATTACGACTACATATCGGCAGGGTACAGCCCGAAGTACCCCGTGGGGGACCCCACTCCCTCTCATCAAAACTCAAGGTGGGGAACCCGATCGAAGCAAGGGTGGAAATCATTCCATTTATGACGACGAATATCATGTTATATATCGCTTTTCGCCTGATCTCTCAATGGTGAAGAATCACTTAAGAATTAAATAATTCTCATATCCGAATCCATATTCAGATCTTCACCAAAATCGAATCGATTAGTTCTTGTCACATACCCAACCGGTCCACCAAGGTTAGTCACAACTCGTCCATAACTTTTTTTAAATATCATGTTATATATCGCTTATGTCTTTCAATCCTGACAAATCTCACTCTTACGATGTCTCTCCGAAAAGACCGACTGGACAACCCTCCCATCTACTTTCTCAATAATCCTCTCCAAGAAGTTCTGTCGCTCAAGCTTTTGGGTCTCACTATCTGCCATGATCTTTCTTGGGAAAACCACATTTCCAAGCTGGCCTCCAAAGCCAGTCGCCGACTGGGAATCCTCCGTCGTGCGAAGTCCTTCCTTGGCACACCTGAGCTCCTCACCACATACAAGGCTTTCATCCGCAGCTCTATGGAATACTGCTCTCCCGTCTGGGCTGGTGCTCCTGCCTCACACCTAGCTCGTCTTCACGCTGTTGAAACCAAAGCGTTCAGAATCATTGGAATCTCCCGCGATGAAGCTATCTCCGAGGGCCTTTCACTTAATCACTGCAGGCAGGTTGGTGGTCTTTCCGTCTTCTACCGACTCCTCTCCGGCCTTGCTCCCCCAGCTCTCTCTGGGCTCTGTCCACCAAATATTCCTGCAGGTCGCACAAGATCTGCCTGCAACCCTCTTATGGTTAAACTGCCAAAATCAAGACTCTCTGCTCACCTTCACTCCTCTTTTCTCCTGCCTCTGGAACAAACTCCCTCACTCTCTTCAATCCCACTCCTCACTCCAGGTCTTTAAAACGGCTGTGCACCACCATCTCTTATCTTCCCCCATCCAAAACCTTGATCTTTTCTACCCCCGCGAATTTCACCCCAAATCCACTTTTTTGAGGTGACTTTTGTCTTCTTTCCTGGAAGTCCTTGGTGCCCTTACGTTTTATACCTATCCTGCCTCCCCCCAGGCCCTCTGCCTCCCACACATCTCCCGATGTCACTGCCCTCAAATGTTGTTTGTGTGCTTCCTCCCCTTTTCTCCCCATCTTGTCGACCGCTCCCCTTTTTATATGTTTGTTTGTTTGATAAATGTTAGCTCTTTCACGAGCCTCGACTCTGTACACAACAACAACAACAACAACAACAACAACAACAAAAAAATCGCTTTTCGCCCGATCTCAATGGTGAAGAATCACTTAAAAATTAAATAATTGTCATATTTGAATTCATATTCAGATCTTCACCAAAATCGAATCGATTAGTTCTCGTCACATACCCAACCGGTCCACCAAGTTTCGTCCAAATCCGTCCACACCTTTTGAGATATCCTGCTATATGTTGGTTGTGTTGACTCATTAACAATCAGTGGTGAAGAATCACTTTAAAAATTCTACTAACCGGATCCGAATCCGGATCTTCACCAAAATCGAATCATTTCGTCCGTGTCACATACGCTACATCTCTGCCAAATTTCGTCCGAATCCGTCCACAACCTTTTGAGATTTATTGTTTACAGACAGAGGGGTGAAAACAACCGCCATCCAGCTACCTTCGGACTATGTTCAAGTAGTTGAAACATATACCAAGTACCAACCCTATCGGTAGAATGCTGTTGTTCAGTATAGTGGCTGCCAGTGCTGGTTGCATCATTTATGGGGGCGTGGCTGGGCTTCCGATGCAATGCCCCTGTTACCTGAAAGCCTGTACTCATTTTGCACACCTCGGAAGGATGACAGGCTGAATCAACTCACCTGGTGTTAATTCAAACCCAAGAACCTAACGCTAAGACGATCCCAAGTCAGCCACCTTAACCGTTAAGCCAAATATCGATGGAATGATGGGAATATTTAAGAGCACTACCTTTTACTTCATGATGATGATTCTGCGCTGACCGACATCATACATCGTTTCATTTTCTTTTTGTGAATGCGACACGAAGGTTTTACACGAACCTGATCAGCAGAGCTTGCGATCCTCTGGACGTCTTTTCACCTCCTCACGCCTCTTCCGGTCTTTGCTCGACGTATTATTTTACCAGAAACAGACCACGAAAAATGCCAGCGAGCCCTCTCGAACCGACCAATCAGAGCTCGTACTGTACAATGTGCGGCGGTTCAAAAACAGATGAGAAACCGTCGACCTCGAAAATAAGGTGTTCGCATGAATGGCCGACACGGTCCGAAAAACGTGCTCCCTCGTGTATTTATAAGATAAAATCAAAGAAAATTTAGCGAAACGAGAGTTCAGTACCCATGATGCAGTGCGCGGGCGCCATATTGGTTGGCAAGCTAAACAAACGTGTAAAGGAAAGCAATACCGAAGTGGGCCAAGCGATTAGCGTAACATTCCGTTGCGATACAGAATAACGAGGTAAACGCACTAGATTGTGGAGCTACTGATGCTGTCATTGCCAAGGAAGTGAACACACCAACATGGCGGCGCGCACGACATCATGGGATAAGTCTGAAAATTCCTCCATTTGCTCAAAAAATGGTATCGTTTCCTCATGTTTTGTGTGGAATCATTAACTACGTTTTCAATTATTTTAACATCGGTTAATATCCTTTGAAGTATAACGTTTTTTATCAAAGTGTATATGCTATGTGGAATAAATTAGTTTGGATAGCGTCCATCGTTTTTTTTAAGACCACGCCTCCTACTGTACGTGTTCGAGAAAACCTATCAGTTATTTGTGAGGTGTTTGCTTATACACCGCTTCATACCATATGCGAGAGGCGCATCCGTGAAGGCAAAAGCTTGAAGATCAAATTAGGGATCATACAAGCAGAGGTTCATCTGTTTGTATGATCCCTAACGAGTAGCGAGTCCTTCTTGGTCACTTGTGAGGGGACACGACCATTCCAAGTTCCTTAACCGCACTCGAGTGCTGAAAGTTTTTAAGCCACATGGCGAACGCTCCACAAACCCCAAAGGTGGACGCAGGTCTTGTTCACAACCTCTATGTTTGTTACCTTGCGCTTGGAAGTTCTATCCCACACACATCTTGGCTTCATGATCATCCACAACTTCTCATCGGCTCCTGCGAATGTGCAATAGATTTTTAATCCTTAAGAGTCAAGACGGCTCTTTCCGTTCCTGTGAGTTTTTTTGTTTAAGCACGTCCAAATTAACTACACTTTCCTTATCCTGAAGCAAGTCCTCCAATACCACTTGAAAAATACACCATCTTTATCTCCCCTAAAGAAAACTTTTCATATACACTCTGCTGTGCTCCCACCCTGCAGTAATCTTCCAGCTACTGTATCCTAATTTTACCTGTTTTTTTTGTATACATAGTCGAGGCTCGTGGAAGAGCTAGTAAGGTACAAGTACGCTGAACAGATCAGGACGCATTAGGACAAAAGGTACAGCAAAGAGTGGGGACACCAACAGCGGAGCCGAAGACCACAATTGAGGGAGGCTTGCACGAAGAACGAGTATGGGGGAGCAGGAGAGCATGCACGTGTGGACAAGATGGATACAGAAGGGAACTCTGGAGGCAAAAACTGGAAATTTAAAAGTAGGAGGGATTTGGGTGGGGTTAACAAGGGTAGAAGGGATAATATTTTTGGATTGGGGATGATCTGAGATGGTGGTTAACAGCTGCCTTGATGGCATGGAGGGAAGAATGATTGAAAAGGATATGAAAGTTGGTTTCCACAGGCAGGAAAAAAAAAAAGAAGACAGACCAGAATGACAGTTTATAGCTAGGCCCAGATTTGAACCCAGGTTCGACATTATTCTAGACAGCTTAGTTCTGAAGTAACTTGACATTTTATCAAGCCAAATGGTCTAACCTACAGCAGGTTCTCACACAAATGAATCAAATTCTTCGTTTTCACTTCCTCAAATAAACTACCTAAGGCGTGTATGAAGATATATCTATAATTGCACGTTCTACACCCATACAGCTCGTCAAACCCTTTCAAGCCTGGGTTCCACTGTATCCGATAAGTTCACATTCCATGAAAACAAAACAAATTCTCGCATCGGCAAGGCTGCCATCACCCTTAGGGTTGTACAAGGAACTCCATCCAACCTGACCAAACGAGTATGGAACGACTTAAAAGTTAAAGTGTGTCACGCAACCTGAGCACCTTGTTTATGGCAGCAAAACAAGAACATCCAGCTGACAAGAGAACCTGAATAGCTACCCTGTCCGCTGCATACGCCCACTTCTTGGAATCACCTGGAACGAAAAGGTAGCTAAATTAAGTGGCCTTAAAGCCAATATGCTAAACATCTATGGCATTTTCAAGCAGTGATGCCTTTGCGGGATGTACTCATGTACTCACTTTGTACTCATGTACAAAGAAGGGGGACTCCTCTCAAAAGGATTAGGTTTACAGGGAGGTAGCTTGCAGGATGGCTTAAAGGTACGCACACTCACATCTAAGATATTTAGCCTGGGTTTGAATCCAGACCCAGCTACAAACTGTCATCCTGGTTTGGCGCAGGGAGGGCCAGAGGCATTATTCTCTATGGGATGAGTTATGAAGGTTTTGACAGAAATTGTCCGTTTAAGCTTGAAGACATGAGGAAACAGAAAGCCACACAGATGTTAGCATCCATGTCCAATTTACATCCATAACACGTGCAGAGAATGTCATTCCAGGATTCAATTGAAAGCTGGTGCTGGAGAGGCCACAACAATTGAACAATCATATAGAAGGTACATGGCCATTGCCTCACGCAGATGTTTGCTGATCGAAAGGATAATGTTAGTCCAGAAGTTTTTTCACATTTTATGTTTTATTGAGTCTGAGACAGAAGTCGATTTATGAAGTCAGTACCAACACTGCAACTTACGATTTAAAATCCAGCACAAGATTGAAAATTACAAAGCAAAACTTTGTCAAAATACGGCTCACATTAGTAGAAAGACAAATAAAGACAACAGACAGGAATAAGATTAACAATAGCCGAGCCAAAGAATCAGGTGAACAAAGGGTCTGCGTGGACTTCACCGTTTGAAGCCAGGTGGACGGATGGCTGGCTGTTCCACAATTTCTGATGAAGGATGCACTTCCTCGTACAGCAATTTAGGTGGTTGCAGACACACCGGACACGTTGAAACCGTCTACATCGTAGAGATTTAACTGCGTACACAACCTATCACGTGATGATGGGATGGAGAAGAACAAAATCCCCTTTACAGGTTTCTGCAGCACAGGGCACGGTACAAGAGAGGTTGGACCACCGATGTGTTACTCTCAACTTGCCCCACTCGGTGCTTCTGTGAAGCACGGTATCCATTTCTCATCTCCATCAAGCTGCCACTAATCACCTGCCCATGCCTTCATTCATTCCCCATAGTCTTACCAGCAATTAAAATGAGTGCCACAAGCACCACCTCATTAAAAAAAAAAAAATTCTAAACTGTACACTATCGATTCATTGTGTCAAAAAAGGCTCAGGTTTCATTTATCGATCTTTCAACAAACGAATAGTAATGTCATATACTCGATGCTCATGCACTCGCAGGAAGGAGAAGACGCAGCAAGTGGGAGAGGGTATACCATCTTTGCACATGTAATGAATAGGTCCCCTAAGTACAATCATATCTGACGCACACCTGCACATGCACTCCCCTTTTGACTCCGTGGAGTACAGAGTGGCTGGATATATTAGAAGCTTCTCAGAATAGCCAATTCTTTCAATTTATCCACTCTTCTTATCCCAACATTTGTGCCCAAAGTCCCTCGAATGAACACAAAAGGAAGTGGCCTGGTTTAAATCAGAACAGCTTTCAACATTCGGGCAGATAAAGCTGTGAAAGTACATAAACACGTCTTGCTCCCCCATCATCTAACATCTTGCACACTGGTGATCTCCGAATTTGATAATGTATTATTGATAGAACACATACATGATTTGTACACAAGAAAAATATACCAAGTTAAAGTACCAGACAGTGGCGTAAAAGTTCGAGTGTCCGCTCCAAGTCTGGGAGGTTGGTCGTTTCAAACACCAGTGGAGTCATACCAAAGCCTTTATTTTAAAATAATAATAATAATAATAATAAGGTACGTGCTGCTTCCTTGCTTGACATTTCAAAAGCATAGAACACGTGTTCAAGATGATGCTGATCATACGATGATTATGTTCAAGATGATGTGCATGGAAGAAGTTTCGGGAAATGAGTGGCGTGCTGACGAGGAGGGGCGTCGTTGAAGCTGAAGGGAAAGGTGCATGCTGCATGTGTGAGAAGTGTAATGATTTATGGGAGCGAGACATGGGTAATGAACGTAGAGCAGCAACGAAGGCTGGAAAGGGTGGAAAGGGTGGAAATGCGAATGGTTCGATGGATGTGCGGTGTATCGTTGAGAGAGAGGAAGACAAATGATGAATTGCGAAAGATGATGGGAATAGAGCCTGTGACTGATGTTGTGAAGAGGAACAGGTTGAGATGGTTTAGTCATGTGTTGAGGAAGGATGAAAGTGACTGGTTGAGAAGAGTGATGGAAGTTAATGTAGAAGGAAGTAGAGGACGGGGAAGACCGAGAAAGACTTGCCTAAAGGTGGTGGAAGAATAAATGCGGGCAAGGGGGTTTAACAAGGAGAGATGCAGAAAATAGGGCAAAATGGAGACGATCGTCATGGGGACCGCAAGGCTAACCCCCGCTCTAGCAGGGAAAATGGCCTTAAAATGCCTGTTGTTGTTGTTTGTAGAGCACGGACAAACTATAGGTTGGCAACCATAGCACATGCATCGATGGGCCGTATGGCTCCCTCCTACGTTGAAGTTCCTTGCAAGGGAACTCGTATTAAGGTGCAAACAGAAATACAAGCAAGAAGCAACTCTGCTCTACCCACTCATGATCTCATGGACTCTTACTTCTTCTCTGCCATTCCCCTTTCCATGCCAAAGTACTACAATGTGGTTGGATGTTATTTAATCCGCCCGTTTTCTCTGTGCCTTGTCTGTTCAGAACCTCCCAGCCCTTCTGTCAATTTACCAAGCTCCATCTGTTATCCAACTACTCACGAGCCTTGACTGGTGTACTCTATATAAAAAGATGGAGGCAGCTAACAGCATGTGCAGTCTGGTCACATGAGCACCAGCGACAGCAAGCCACATTTTCGGTCTCAATATGTACAGCCCGGGTTAAACAGCAATTTGAGGACTGAGTTTCAAGTTCTAACACTTGGTGTTGCTGGCTCGCAGGATGGCCTAGACCAGCGGTGCGGGACCTGGGGGTCGTTTTGGGTTTTCCGGGGGTCATGAAGGGGTCATAAATAACATATCAATTTGTTGAGCCCATTTTTAGGAACCTAACAAAGGTACATACCACACACAGTATTTTGTTCGCGTATGCGCATACGTCACGACCCCCAGGTTAAGAACCGCTGGCCTAGACGGACGCACACTCGCCTCTAAGCTGTCTTGCCTGGGTTTGAATCCTGCCTCAGCTATATACGGTCATCCCGGTGTTTCACAAGCAGGGTGATTCAATGTGTGCCGTCCCTCTGGTGAACGTTAAACGGGCATCCCATCTGCCAGCATTAGTTGGTGGACGTTAAAGGCCCAACAGTTTCCGTCGCAAAGAGTAGGCGAGCCATCGTCGGCACCATAAACAAATTCCAAATTCCCGCTCTAACCGACAGAGGGCATTGCATCAGCGGCACAGCCGTGCCGTCAGCCAATGATGTTGCCCCGCAGCCTTGTGCTGCATACAAAACAAGAAGAAACTCGGGGTTTTCTGCCCAGCAACGTCTCCCCCAATCCCTTTCCAGGAGTGTATTATCTAGCAATAATACCACCACAAACAGCATGCATAGAGTGATTAATTATGATTTGTTTTTAACCACAATCTGGATTTTCATTGCATTAAAAAAAAAAATCACAATTTATGCTGTGATGTAAAAGGTATAACAAAAATTGGTATTTGAAAGTTTAAACTCATTACGTCTCCAACACCCTAAAAAATACTTGAATATTAATAAAAAATATTTAAATGCCAAATCTCAAATTTCAAGAAACCCAAATCTCCAAGGAAGTTTGGCAATTCCAGCCAAAGGATGTAAACCAAATATTCATCCCCCAAAGAATGACCCACACCTGTTATCACTCACTAAAAGTGCATACCCAAGGGATGGCACCCATGGGTCAATAGAAAAATTGCAAACAGAAGAGCCTCATGGAATCGAAAATTCAACAAATTCACACACAGCTGGTTAGTGGGCTGCAAATTGACTCCGCATGTGGTTACCGCGTTGTCAATACTCATTTGTGTCCTCGTTTGGCAGACAAGTCAGGACGATGTTTGCTTCTGCTGAGTGCGTACTCTGTTAAGGCGTTCACAGCACTCTCTCCTGTAGCTGCTCAAACTACGTTCCTCAGCAAGCAAGCGACGATATTCCTCTGCAAAGCGGGAAGCGCTCCGTTGTTCCTTCTCGTCCTGTGCCAACTCTTCCACCAGTTCTTTCCTGCACAATAGGAACACTCTTTTTTTTTTTTTCAGTGTTCCAAACACATGGAGAAACTTGCATATACATGCATGATGTCCAATAAAGTTCCAAGAGTTATTTTCATTAAATAAACTATAAATTTCACTACATGAGGAACAGTTGACGCTCGTTTCATGTTTAAACTAAAATTTGCTTGACAATGAACACAATTAACTAGTATTTCTGTATCAAATTCAACCAATGCTGGAACTTTCGGGAATGCCTCTTCGTGGTGGTTGTACCCCCCAATGCAACTTGGGGGTCAAATCTTCCCCATTCTTCCCTGCTGCCTGGATTTGTCAGGGCAGCGCGGTCACGGTCAGAGTGCCGATCAGTCCCCATTGACTGGCCCTTTGCCTCTTGTGTGTCTGTCTCTCTAACTCTGTCGTGGCCCTGACTTCGTGAAGGTGGAGGTACACCATCCTGGATGCGGGGGATCTCTGGGTCGCTCCTGCGAGATCGATCGGCTGTCTCCCTGCCGCGGACTTGATAGAGTGAACTGTCCGGGGCTACACAGCAACAACAACAACAACAACAACAACCAATGCTGGAAGTCCTATATCTCAAAGTTTAGAAAGATAATTTGCAACAAGACCTTGAATGTCCTCAATAAGACCATGCAAATGGCCCTTCATAGAAAAGAACTACAGCTGGTGAACAAAAAATAGAAACATCTGGGTAATTGAGGGACACCAAGTATATTGAAAACAACTGTTTACACAGGTGTGGCCCATGTGTTATTTAAGCAAATAGCATCCCAGCATACTTTGGTCATGTATATAAATACTGCACTGGCCTGGTTGCCTATAATTATGGCTAGCATGGCTGCACAAGGAGACCACCATAACTTTGAAAGAGGGGCGATTGTTGGGGCACATTTGGCAGGACCTTCAATGACAAAGGCAACTCAACTTGCGAATGTTTCACCAGCAAAGGTGTTTCAGGTGACGTTGGCATGGAACTCCGAGGGAAAGACATCATCAGCAAAGGGCAACATTTGGCGGAAGCGCATACTCCAAGATCGTGACATCCGTGCATTAATTTGAAGTGCAAGGCAAAGCAGGTGAGCAACTCCAGAGTAGTCGACTATAAATTTCAACTTGGGGCATGAGAAGGCAGTTTCATAAAAAAACGGCTCTGCCGACAACTCCATAGTGGGACACCATCGTTGGGTTGCAGTGCACAAACCGCTCATCACACCTGGTAATGTAGGATTGCGATTCCAGTGGTGCACAGAGCACAGGCAATGGACTACCGATCAGTGGAGAAATGTGATATGATCAAATGAATCATCCTACAGACTTACACCATGTTCTCGACAAATGGACGAGTGCACGTGTGACGCCTTCCTAAATAACTCTACACCCTGAGTGGTTGGTTCCAACAGTGAAGGGTTCTGGTGGTTCTGGAATGTTGTGGGTGCATTTTCCTGGCATGGTTTGGGTGCAGTCATTTCCTGGCAAGGCAAGGTCAATGCCAATCGCTGGCCAAGTTGCCAAGGCAAGGCCAAATTGCCAAGGCAAGGTCAGGCCGTACTGGCCACAAGTGGTGGCACAATCCCCTTTTAACTGACTTTACATTGGTGTTTCCATTTTTTTGTCCACTACCAGTATGTTAAGCACAGGAAACAGGTGATAGATTAAGTAAATGCAGAACCAAAGATTGCTATATGTTCATCCCTTTCAAGGTAGTGTTTCTGAAAATTGTGGCGATTTTCTATGCAACAGATCTCATTCAGTAGGAGAGGGTTATGGAGGGGAAAGCAAAGCTCATATTTGAGAGATAAGCTCCCAAAATGAGCTTCCATATACTTTTCAGAGATAACTAAACAGTTCTATTTTCAACACTATTACTGTTAAAAGCGAGTTGTATATAATAGGATCATCTTCTTTGACGACCACAATTATTCCAACGTAATGTGGGGTTGGACGAGGGAAACTTGGCCCAAGTCTTTCACGAACTGGCTGGCCAGGCCTGATGTTCGACTAAGTAGTTGGGGCAGAATCTGTAAATTGTTCAGGGTGTCAGCAATAGCTTGCCTACTATTTTCAAGTGACAGTCAAATCTTTAACATCGACAAACCAATGCTGACAGACTGGACACTCAGTTGTGAATGTCCATCAGATGGGGGCAAACACATTTGAATGTGAAACACCAAGACGACAGTTTATAGCTGCTGGGTCAGGATTAAAACCCAGGCTAGACAGCACAGAGGCGAGCGTGCATACCTTGAGGCTATTCCGTCAGCACGTTCCTGAGGGCAGAACTTGATAAAGTAGAGGTATGTTGAAAAATGAGAGTGGAGACATGCATGTGAAAGCTACTCTTGGAGTCAATAATAGGATGAGACAATCGAGAGCGTACGGTACAAAGTGTCCTCATGGTGTCAGCAACTCCTAAGAAAGCCAGCGTACCACAAACTAGGCCTCCACCATCAGGATCGAGAGTTGAACAAGCTTGTGTGGCATTGATAGATGAGCAAGTCAATGAATGAAAGTTACATGTATTAATATTTGCAGAATTTATCAGTCTTTCTGATGGCATGTCACAATTTCAAGAACAAAGCTATAAGGAGATAGTCAATGGTCTTAAAATGTAAGACAGGAAAAGGTTGAAATTTGAGAGGTTTCAAGTACCCATGAAAAAGAAAAAACATTTAAGTTTATTTCCCACGATCAAGCTGAAGCACAATGCCTGATGCTCTCATCACCACATTTCCCTCAAGGGCTTCAAGCAAGCAGTGGAACTTAAGGCTCAGGGAGGCTACGATTTCCATCCCCAATCTATTTGCCCTTGTATTGACGCAGGTATCGTACATTTTAGGGGAGCACAACGATCGAGTGGTTTTTGCCCCGACATAATGAAGACTAAGATGTGCAGATGTTGCCGCACTTCCAACATGAAGCATGTCTGAGTACAACATGGTGTGTATATATATATATATATATATAATATATAAAATATGTATGTATGTATGTATGTATGTATGTATGTGTGTGTGTGTGTGTGTGTGTGTGTGTGTGTGTGTGTGTGTGTGTGTGTGTGTGTGTGTGTGTGTGTGTGTGTGTGTGTGTGTGTGTGTGTGTGTGTGTGTGTGTGTGTGTGTGTGTGTGTGTGTGTGTGAGATGCAGTCTGTTTCCCTGTTACCCTTTAATCATGTTAACCTGCTGCTCTCTTGTTTAGCTCCTCCTTGAGCACAGCTGTACGAAGATAAGAAATAAATAAACAAATCCAAGGAACTTACTTCCTCTGTAGCAGCAAAGCAATCTCTGTTTGCACCTTTAGGTACTCCTCGGCCATACGACAGTGTTGATGGAATACGGCAATGGATTCTTTAGATGTACCACATGGGGTCAGGGGCTGGGGGTGGATAGTGAATGAAATCATAAGAGCTATGCAAGAGGTGAAGGAGCCCAGTGATTGCTGCAGAGAGCTGTCATTAAACAGCGTTATAGTTACCTGTAGGTTGCACTCCAGAGTAAGGTACGCCATTGGAATAGAGTTGTCAGATCCTATTGAATCTGCAGAAAAAAAAACAAAAACACACAGAGCAAGAGAGAAGGGGCTAGATGAGTCAGAGGAATATATATATATATATATATATATATATATATATATATATATATATATATATATATATATATATATATATATATATATATATATATATATATATATATACACATATATATATACACACATATATATATATATATAGTAGTAGTAGTAGTAAATACAGGGTGTCCCATAAGTCTGGAATCATCGGGCAAAATAATGAAAACGGTTTGTATACACAGAATGTGTTCAATGTGTCCACCATTATGATTGATACAAAAATGCAGACGATGTATCCAGTCAGCAGTCACACAGCGAATGGTGTCAGGAGTGATGGTGTCACATGTGTCGCTGATGCACTCCTGCAAATGTGCAGCACTGAATTTTTTCCGTGTAGAACAACGCCTTCAAGTGACCCCAGAGATAAAAATCCAACGGGCTGAGATCGGGGCAACTCGCCAGCCGCTCCACAGGCCCTCAACATCCTATCCAATGGACCAGGGAATTGCCGGTTTAGCCACCCTCTTAAGCGGATGCTGTAATGGGCAGGAGCGCCATCCTGCTGGAACCATGTTGGGAGATCCCCATCTGCGTTCAAGACACTGGGGAATGCTTCCTCGTTGAGCATAATATGCATAAATATGCATAGTATGCATATTATGCAAGTTGGCTTCTCCTGCAACTGTGCCATCAAAAAAGAAGGGGCTATAATGCTGTCTTTCCAAATGCCACACCACACCATCACACAAGCGGCACCTTGTTCTTTTGAAGCAGTAAACCAGTGAGGGTTGCTTGTGACCAGTAGTGGGGGTTCTGTCGGTTCACCTCACCATTTACGTAAAAAGCAACTTCATCACGGAACAGAATTTTGGATGGGAAATCGGAATTTTGAGCACATTGTTCCATAGCCCATTCACAAAATTCCATCCATCAATCCGGATCATCTTCGCTTAATTTCTGCAGGATTTGAAGTTTGTAAGGGGATGCCATTTGTGTGCTTGATGAATGCAATGGACACTGCTTTTTGACACTCCTGTCTCAGCGGACAACCGCAGAAGAGATCTTTTGGGGCTTTTTGTGAAATGAGCAAGGATTGTAGTAGCTGTGTGGTCGTCGGCGGAAGTCCTCGGAGATCCACTGCATGGTTTATCTCCTATGGATCCCGTTTCCATGAACATTGCTACCAGTTTGCTGACACAGCTGTGTGTAATCGGTGCGTGGTCTGGATGCAATATGTTGAATTCCTCAGTGACCTCCCTTTGATTCCGATTTCCTACGAGCAGGATTACCTGGATGCTTTTTTCCTTACACAGCGACATCATGGACACCTGCAGGAAACGAAAAAAATCATGAAAAATCATTCGTGAATGAAAAATAAATAAATCATAAATCACTTATTTTGCCCTATGCTTCCAGACTAATGGGACACCCTGTAGTTTCATTCAACCGATGAAATCATTGATTTGAGCCAAAAAACAGAGGGCCCAATTTGGTACAATGTGGTACCCCTGCACGGAGGGTTCGATTTACAGATAAGGTACCAATGTATCTAACACATTGAGCTCTTTTATCCAAGAAACCACATATCCAAGGAATTAAGGCAGGCCTGACACCCATTTGAATTAACGTTGTTACAACCACATTGGGATTTATTAAATCAAAAGCTTTAAAAAAATCTGCGTTCTCAAATCAAAAGTTCTCAAAAAAAAAAAATCAAAAGCTTTGACTTAATTGTTTGTCAACGTTCTCATGTAGATTATTCATTTACTTAACAAGGTAGTGTGAGGGGGAATAACCTGCCGTTACCAAAAAGATTGATATCAATATTGTCCTTGGTGTCACTGAGTATCCATTGAGTTGCAAAGGTGTGTGTATATATCTGCAGGACACTATATATATAGTGGTATATATATAGCCTTACTGGTATATATTTACTGGGTTTACTGGGTTTACTGGGTTTACTGGTATATATACTGGGTTTACTGGTATATATATAGCCAAGATATATATATATATAAAATAATAATAAATATATATAAATAAAATACAAGTACAAGTACCTGAATTAAGTTCCACTAAATAATAATAATAATAATAATAATACATTTATTTTATATAGCGCTTTTCAAGAAGCCCAAAGGCGCTTTGACAGAGTACAAAAACACAAGTGCAAAAAGACAAAAATCAATAGGTAAATAATCAAAGCAAAAGGAAGGAGAAGAGATAGTCAGGGGTTAAATGATGTGGGTTAAATGTTGAATGCAGTGTTGAACAGGTGGGTCTTGAGTGATGTTTTGAATGTGGTGAGTGAGGAGGAGTCTCTGATGGTGTGAGGTAGTGAGTTCCAGAGGGTGGGAGCAGCGATGGAGAAGGCCCTGTCTCCCCAGGGTCTGAATTTGGTCCGCATGGGGGGGGGGGGGGGGGGGGGGGGTCAGGAGGTTGGTACCAGCAGAGCGGAGGTTGCGGGTGGGAGTGTGTCTGGAGAGGAGGTCAGTAAGGTAGGATGGGGGCCAGGTTATGGAGGGCTTTGTAGGTCAAGAGGAGGATTTTGTACTGGATTATCTGGGGGATGGGGAGCCAGTGAAGCTTGTAAAGGACGGGGGTGATGTGGGCAGTGGGCACGGGTCCGGGAATGGGTGAGTAGACGGGCAGCTGAGTTCTGAATGTATTGGAGTTTATTGGTGATTATTGAGGGCGAACCAAAGAGGAGGCTGTTGCAGTAGTCAAGACGGGAGGTGATGAAGGCGTGGATGAGGGTTTCTGCAGCCGTGGAGGAGAGGGATGGACGGAGACGGGCGATGTTTTTCAGGTGAAAGAAGGCTGTCTTTGTGATCTGTTTAGTGTATTTGTCGAAGGGGAGGGTTTGGTCAAAGATGATGCCAAGATTCCGGATGTGAGGGGAGGTGGATACTAGGAAACCGTCGATGTTGAGGGCAAAGTTATGGGTGGATTTGGTGAGCGTTTTTGGGCCAATGATGATTATTTCAGATTTATCATAGTTAAGTTTGAGGAAGTTGATTTGAAGCCAGGATTTTATTTCAGTGATGCAGTTTGTTCGGATGGAGTGGGTGGCGGTGGAGATGGACTTGGTGGAGATGAAAAGCTGGATGTCATCGGCGAAGCAGTGGAATTGGAGACCATGACGGCAGATTAAGTGACCAAGGGGGGACAGGTACAGGATGAGGAGGAGGGGGCCAAGAACTGAACCTTGGGGAACACCTTGGGGGAGGGGAGCAGTGGGGGATTTGCAGTTATTGATGGAGATGAACTGGCGTCTGTCAGAGAGGTACGATTTGATCCAAGAGAGGGCAGTGCCGGTAATGTTAAAGGTGGTTTCAAGTCGGGTGAGGAGGATGGTGCGATTGATGGTGTCAAAGGCGGCGCTGAGGTCGAGGAGGATGAAAATGTTGAGGTTGCCGGCGTCAGAGGAGAGGAGAAGGTCGTTGGTGATTTTGAGGAGAGCAGTTTCAGCACTGTGGTTGGAGCGGAATCCGGATTGGAATGTTTCATGCAGGTTATTGGCAGAGAGGTGATGTTTGCGTTGAGTGGCTACAGCGCGTTCCAAAACTTTTGACAGAAAGGGTAGGTTGGAGATGGGTCTGAAGTTGTTTAGGGTGTCAGGGTTGAGTCCAGGTTTTTTCAGAATGGGGGTAACAGCAGCAATTTTGAGGGATGGTGGGACGATGCCTGTAGACAGGGAGGAGTTTATTGTTGCAGTGATAAGTGGAGAGAGAGCAGGAAGGGAGGCCTTGACAAAGCTGGAGGGGATGGGGTCAAGAGTGCAGGTGGCAGTTTTCATTCCTATGAGGAGTTCAGAGAGGTCAGTCGGGGAGACTGGGGAGAACTGAGACAGGGGTTGGCAGGATAAGGGGGGGCAGGTGGTTTGAGGGGGAGCAGGTGCGGTGGTGGTTAAGCTGCTGTAGATGTTGTCAATTTTGCTTTGGAAGAATGAAAGGAAGGAGATGCAGTTGTCTACTGTGAATGACTGGGTGGTGGTGTTCAGGGGGCTGAGGAGTTTGTTTATTGTAGAGAAGAGTGCTTTTGGGTTTCCAGAGCCAGAGTGGATTATAATTTGAGAGTAGTAGGCAGAGCGGGCGCGGGAGAGGGCATCTTTGTAGTGTTGTAGGTGGTCCTTGTAGGCTTGGGAGTGAATTGTGAGACCTGTTTTATTGCGGAGTCTTTCAAGTTGGCGAGCACGAGTTTTCATCAGGCGGAGTTCAGGGGTAAACCAGGGAGCAGAATGGGTGAAAGAAACTGTTTTGGTTTTTATAGGCACAAGCTGGTCAAGGCAGGAGGAGAGAGTGTGGTTGTAGTAGTCAGTGAGGTCAGAAGGGGTGTGGTACATCCACTTGAATGAATGTGGATGTACTATATACTTGGTACATCCAATGAAATTGTGGAACATAAAGAAAACATGCAACATTATATACAGACAAATGTTTTTTTTTTTACATTTTCTCGACCATTCTTATTTAAAATACCATCAGATAATTTAAAAAAAATTGCTCTCGATGCCATGACTCTTACTTGAGAATAAACATCATTGCAAGAGGAGAGAATGTCATTGCAATGACAAGATCTCAGTTGTTTATCAAAGAGATAGTCATTATTCCTGATTATCTGATGGTGCATTTATGGCCCATAGGAAGACTGCTGTGGGAGGCATGCATGGTGGTAAATGCAATGGCATCTTCCACGACATCCAAAATGATTTCCTGTGTAGTCATCTGAGTAGCCAATTAGACATACCTGCGTCGTCATCTCTGGGTGTTGGACGTGTTGATCCACCTCCTGGAGGACATGTGGTAGGACTAGCAGAGCGGCTGCTGGCCTGACTTCCCTAAGATCAAATGAACAATAAGGTGGTAAAATCTTCCTCTTCCATCACAAAATCTTGCAAAATATTCAAATGTTTGAGAAGACAAAGCGGTATCTCTTAATATTCTGAAACAAGCCGGCACCCTCCAAAATAAAATTGACATATTTTCCTCCTGCATCCTTCTGTGAAAATGATGCAAGAACTGAACTTTATACACATCATATAACTGACCTCAGGTCAGGCTCTAACACCAGGGTTTCCCCTTAAAAGTTTTCCCCAGGGCAACCCTCCCTGCTGCTCATCATCCATTTGATCATGGTACTCCATGATAAGGTTTCAACCCCATTGCAAAGAACCATCTTTAAATGAGTCCATTTCTGTTTGATAAATAACACCGATCAAAGATGGGCAATTAATATAAATGCATTCTTCCTTCATTTAATGAGTCCAGTGAAATATATATATACATATATATATATATATATATTGTTACGGTCCGCGGTTAAGGATGTTGTTTGCCGAGCGGAGGCACCGCGGCCTAACAGTTTCCCTGATTCACCCGATTCACCCGACGTTGGCCGTATCGCGCCACAGCTATTCAATATGGAAAAGACTAAAACGACGGATGTGAAGAAAAGGAAGAAGAAGAAGACAAAAGGTTGAAAATACTACTAAATTTATTTACTATGTACAGGCTCAAAGAAACCAAGGAGAAGGAAAGATAATAAAATAATATACAGAAGCTTTTAGAGACAGTGAAAATACTAGCTTATACAGACTTAATTGAATACCCAGGACAGAACAAACAGAACAAACTCACGTACACGAATGGGGAACTTGTAGGCAGGAATGGCTGGAAGGAGAGGAAAGTCCAATGGGTCCAGCAGCACGATCGGCGCGTTGGGCAGCCGCCGTTCCTTCGCGGCCCTGTTCAAAACTGCCGTCCAGGCCCCAAGCGGCTGTCGAGTGTTGTTGCTGCTGTGGACGCTGCTGCTGGCGAGCAAGGCGACGAATAGCAGGCTTTGTGCTTCCCTGGATGATCTCTTCTCTTGGACCTCACAACCCAGCTCCGCCTTGGACCCTTTCAACTCAGCTCTCCTCTGACGACCCAGCTCTTTTCTTTGCACCTCACCACACAGCTCAGCTCACGCTGGTCACTCTTGCGCGCGCGCTTTTATAACGCCGCCGGCGATTAAGCTGCCGGCCTTCAGGACACGCCCATCGGTGTGCTCACCTCGGCCCTGGTTGGTCGCGCGACCCTCTGGCTCCACCCTTGATGACGACGGGCGGGCACGCCTTTCTTCCCCAACCCTGCCTCGTGGCCAATGGCGGCAACTGTTGGTTGGCAATGCGAATGGCAATTGACGAAAGAGGAAATGGAGGTTTTTGGGAATGGGAATGAAGGGAATCTATCTTTTTCACTTGGTGCAATGGAGTGTCATGTTAATGGAAGACAAGGCCTTACCCTAAAACACATAATAAAGATATAAACTACTGAACAAGGGTTTTATCGTGTCCTTCAATGTGTGCTTTTATGGAATTAACTACCGGGACGCCCTTTGACCTTTACACAACAATGGAGGCAGGAGGGGCCAGACTCAAGCAATAATTCATAATACACACTATCAAAAAAATACAGTCCTCATATCCGCAACACTGCACCCTCCTCCTCATAGGCACGTCTCGGGCCTACAACTTTAATTTAGTGTGACACGTAGGTGTAGTTCCCTCTACTTTTAACCTGACCCTGAGTGCGACAGTTTTAAAACATAAATAAATATGTCCCGCTGCTCCATTGCACCCTACCTAACAGACTCACGCCCACAGCTAACCGAATTGCGGAATGGTCTTCAAACTACACACTGACGGTGGGGAGCATTATTTACAATGACTCTACTCTATTTACAAAACGCAACCCAGGACCTGTGATTGTTCTTTCTGGGGGGGAGACAGTCTGCTCTGCATCAATGCACCATGAAAGCACCCATAACGCACCAAAGCACCCTCAAGCACCAATCGGTGCACAGTCATCACTGTCCATCAATGAATAAAAAATAAAAACAACAACCCCTAACCCTGCAGGTGGTCTCTTGCTCTTCGGCTCCCTCTGCTGGCTATTACTATCTTCCAGGTGTTGTCATCTTCTTTGCTGGCGGCCTATTTGGATTAATAAAATGCACCCAACGTGTCCATGTTTATTTTATTTATGGCCCACAGGGGGCCGACTACGTGTGGTTCACCTGTGGGGCATCGGTGCCCTGTGGCCGAGGTCCGCCAGCAAGATGTCGGGCCCTCATGGCCGGTTCCAGCAGAGGGGCCATGCCCCAACCCATGGGGTCCATCAGTGGTGCTCGGCCACAGACATGTGGTCCATAATGTGGTGCATCGATGCAGACAGCTGGCTCTGGGAGTTCCGGGCGCACAATGGCGGACTCACGCACGCTCCCCTCGGCGCCCAGTGGCGCTCAGGTCCTCATGTGGGAGACAAAGGGGGGAAGACAGATGAGCGAGGGGTAAGGTCACAAGGGTACACATCAATAAGGCAATGCAAGGTGAAGTGCGTACGGAGAGCGAAGTGAGAAAGCTCGTCCCTACTGTACGTCACCCCCCCTGTCACCTACACTACCCTTGCCCTTACCCCATATGTACAAAATCTACACCTTTACAAATTCGTCGCTATCGGCACGTCTTCCCCATATTTCCCCTATACCAAATTCGTTCCCACAATCCCTCCAACCAAAATTTGCCATCACCAAATTCATCATCAATCCTCATAAGGAGGAAGAGATGGAACACAGCACAATGTCACACCCACGTCATGATGCGTCTCACAATCCAAAACATTTGCACATAAAAATAATAAAAACCACCTGGCATGGTGTGGAGTACCTGTCACCCCAGGTGAGTGGATGTAGATGGTGCAAGGAGATTCTTCATCCTAACTATCCTCTAAATGACATTAACACACTTTACACTACCCGGGGTCTTTCCCTGCCAATCCATTGGCCAACTTACACGATTGGTTCTAAAAACCAATTCCCATTGACCAAACTGTGGTGCTTTTCAATTTGGGGTCTCACTCCCCCGATTCATCTCCCGGTGCCCTTGCACAATTTCTGGGCTGAGACGTGTAGCTCTCCCAGCAGGTCTATCCACCTGCACACCTCCACCACTGCAGTTGCCACCCGAGCTTACCTAGCTCCTCACCCTAACCTATCTACTGGGGAAGGCCCCTCCTGGCTCTGTCACCCCTCGGTGCCCTCTGGCACTGGGCTACCCGGGTCCGTCCTCCGGATCCTCGGGCCCCATCCACAACAACTACCGGCTCCCAGAGCCCACCTGCGGCCTCACCTGGCCGACATCCTCACAGTGGTGGAGTGCCCAAACCAACTACACACACTAACAGGCTACACGCCCAGCCATTTCCACAACACTAATGCACCCATCCAATCACCATTCTTCCACCCGCACCACAGATGCCAATATCCAACCACAATTTACCTATACCCTCTACCCAACACTTAAACTACCCGCCCCGGGTATTCGTGATGGGGGTCCATCCTTCCCCCCATTCACACCTTCCACTCCACTCCATAGTTTCCACCATACTCACTCCACGACCATCCATTCCAATACTCCATATATTCCACACTCCATGTATTCCACACAACCATTCTCCATACACCTGTTGTTGCACACCTGTGCAATCACACCTGGTACCACCTGCACCCTCCTTCCTTCCTGGACCATTTGGTCAGCACAATACTCATCACCTTCTCTCACTCATACACTGCTCCACACACCTGTTCAGTTGCACACCTGTGCAATCACACCTGTTCCTCACACACTTTTCACAATACACTTCCGAATACACCTCCAACACTCACACGGCATCATCTAAACTACCTGTTGCCCTGCTAACTTAGTGCTCCCCGTCTTCCCTTTAAACTAAGCACATACCACGTCATTATCATCCACACTAATCTACCTGCGTCCCCACTACAGGTATCAGTCACTACCTAACCTTAACGTTACCTAATGTCAATCTCTAGGGCCCTACACATAATCCAAAACCTCCCTCGGCGAGCTTACACTGCCATAAACCCCATAAGTCTAGTGCTCCTTTGCCCCCACTGTGAGGGATGGTGGATTGGCCATCCCATCACATGGGGCATCTCAAACTATAAATTTTGCACATCAAATTTCAACAAATCAAAAATTTGCCAATCACTACCCATCATCTGCCAATCCTTACTGCCAATCATAAAATTTTTTGCTTTTCAATTTCGGGTCCAAAACACTAACCTCATCACCCGTCTACTTACTAGATCCTCTCGGTGCGCCAATTCCCTTCTAAAGCTCGGCTTCGTACAGCCGAGCAATGAATGCGGGTTCTTTGGTGCCGGCGGCTGGATGCGTCCGACACTCGGTGCAGGGAAGGACGCTTACCCGGGCCGAGATCCCACGCACCACCTCGGCACGGAGCCATCCCATGGCCCGATCTCGACCTGCCGGAATGCCTCAACAAAAAGGGGTCGCCATGACGACCCTTCCTATCGGGCTGCCCGCTCCGCTTAGTGGAGCACGGATGCGGCCGTTCAAAGCGCGGCCCGGCGTGGATCGCGTGCGGCGGTTCTTTCGAAACCGCCGTGGTTCGGATCCCCGCTGGTCCTCGCGGCACGCGAAGCTGCTCGGCGCGCACCGAGGGCCTGATTCGGCTAAATGTCGTTCTAACCGCTAACCCGGTTACCGTCGATGCCTCACCTGCATGCTTACACCCCAAAGCCCGTTCCTTGCTCATACATCCAGCTGTTCCCATGCTCCTCGTCATTGCACCTTCTCTTACACACCCAGGTACACTCATTCCGCTCACAGACTTGGTCACACACCTGACCACCTCACACCTTTGCACACACTCGTTGTTCGCACACCTCACCAACACACCTCTTCACGCCCCCTCCTCGGTCACCTCTGTGACAACCACAGGTGTGCTCTCACTCGCACCCCCAACCACGTGCCTTACTACCAGTTCCAGCGTGCATTCCCATACGCGCTCTACCATTCCAGGTGTGCATCCCTCCATTCCAGGTGTACATCCTCTCTCACCTGCCACAACCAACTCACGCTCCGTGTCACTCTCACTACTCTCACCTCCACACTCGGTCGCGCACTCACCCTTACTTTTGACAGCGCACTCTTTCCCCACGCACCCGTCCGTTACACACCTTCCTCGCGCACACTCTTGCGCACACTCTCCCGTTACCTCCTCCGTAACACTCACCACAGGCGTGCATCCTCCCTTACTCTTGGCAGCGCACTCTTTCCCCATGCACCCGTCCGTTACACACCTTTCTCGCGCATCCTCTGTAACACTCCTCACTACGCGCTTCCATGTGCTCCCTCGCACATGCGCTACGACCGACTCACTCTCGACAGCACACTCACTCCTCGGCGCGCACTTTTTCCTCACACATCCCAGAGTCGGACATTCTCTCACACCTCCTCCTTCGCACACCGTACCCGTCACACACTTCACCAACGGCCTCTCACGAACACCCGGATCCAAATCAACCCCCAAGCCGACTGAAGCTCCCCTCACATCATGTACATTTCCGAATATATCGCCACTCACCTTGGCACCTCGTCTCCGCACTTCCTCTGCCACCTGCAAACTCTTTATTTGGTTAGTGAGCACATCTTCATGATTTGAACACAGACCTTGCACATACTCCATCACTTCCTCCCTTATCTCCTTTTTAGTTTCCCTCCGTCTCTTCTTAATTTCACTCACCCCTTCTTCCACCTCCTCTAATTTTTCCTTTACCTCCTTCATCTCCCGGTGCGCCCCCTCTATCTCTTCCTCTAACGCCACTTTAACCGTTTATATGTGCGTCCTTACCTCTCGGTCCTTCGTCTCCATTACTTCCGTCACCTCTTCCAACTTCTTCGTCAACCCCTCATGTACCATCTGACATTCCTTTTGTGTCGCTATTAATTCATTTTTTATGTCTTTTTGTGTCGCTTTTAACCCCCCGATTATTGCAGTATTCTTTTCCACTTGGTCCACGAGTTCCTTTTGTCCCACTGTCAGCTGTTCTACTCCCCTCGTCAGACCCTCTATTCCCCCCTGTAACCTAGCCGTATTATTCCTCACCTCTTTCTCCATACGCTTTTCACCTCGCTTTACCTCCTCGCGTACCCCCGAGACCTCCTCACTTACACCTCGTCGTATCTCCTCCTTCTCTTTTGTAGATGCCACCCTCATCTGTCCCAATTCATCCCTCTGAGCATCCAATTTGGTTTCTACCCCGATTTTCACCTCCTCCATCTGCTCTCCCCATTTGTTTAATTTCTCGGGCAGATTGCTCCCCTATTTCCCGCAATTTGCCTTCCATCCTATTTTCTAACCCCATTAACCCATTTTTCACCCCCTCTATCTGATTCTCCTGGGCAGCCATTCTATTTTCCACCCCCGTTAACCCATGTTTCACCCCTTCTATCCCATTGTCTAACCCCTCAAATTTCTTGTCTAACCCCTCAAATTTCTTGTCTAAACCCTCAACGGTACCCTTCATTGCCCCCCCATTTCTCCCATTTGGCCCCCCATTTCTCCCATTTTGCCCCCCATTTCGCCCATTTTGCCCCCCAATTCGTCCCTTATCCGCTCACCCATTTCTCTTTGCTCTCGGGTGGACTTATCATTTTGGGCATCCATTTTTGCCATCATTTGAATCATAAAGACTCGCATGTACTCTGGCATTTCTGGCTCGGCTGCCGCGACCACGTGCGCAGCGCAATTTGGTGCTGCTACGCTCACGGGCGCGGCAAAATTTGGTGCCGCTACAACCACGTGCGCGAGGACGCCATTTTGCGCGCCTGAAACCTCCTCAACCACATTGCTAATGTTCTCCCCTACTTCGTCCCTCTGATCCTGGGTTACTCCTAACCCCTCCTCTAGCTCACCCACCTGCATCCGATCGCCTTGACCAGCCATGGCGCGATTTCAAAATTCGGGTTTTTCTTTAACAAAACAAATTTCGGCCGCTCCAAATTTTGACCAAATTTTTTTTCTAAATGTTTTAAAAATTTGGTTCGGGCCCCGAATCTCACTCCCAGACACCAATTGTTACCCCAATTGTACAATTGTGTCCAAAATTTGGGCTAAATGAATTTAGTCCCAGGTCCGAATCCGACACTCCTGACACCAATTGTTACGTTCCGCGGTTAAGGATGTTGTTTGCCGAGCGGAGGCACCGCGGCCTAACAGTTTCCCCGATTCACCCGATTCACCCGACGTTGGCCGTATCGCGCCACAGCTATTCAATATGGAAAAGACTAAAACGACGGATGTGAAGAAAAGGAAGAAGAAGAAGACAAAAGGTTGAAAATACTACTAAATTTATTTACTATGTACAGGCTCAAACAAACCAAGGAGAAGGAAAGATAATAAAATAATATACAGAAGCTTTTAGAGACACAGTGAAAATACTAGCTTATACAGACTTAATTGAATACCCAGGACAGAACAAACAGAACAAACTCACGTACACGAATGGGGAACTTGTAGGCAGGAATGGCTGGAAGGAGAGGAAAGTCCAATGGGTCCGGCAGCACGATCGGCGCGTTGGGCAGCCGCCGTTCCTTCGCGGCCCTGCTCAAAACCGCCGTCCAGGCCCCAAGCGGCTGTCGAGTGTTGTTGCTGCTGTGGACGCTGCTGCTGGCGAGCAAGGCGACGAATAGCAGGCTTTGTGCTTCCCTGGATGATCTCTTCTCTTGGACCTCACAACCCAGCTCTGCCTTGGACCCTTTCAACTCAGCTCTCCTCTGACAACCCAGCTCTTTTCTTTGCACCTCACCACGCAGCTCAGCTCACGCTGGTCACTCTTGCGCGCGCGCTTTTATAACGCCGCCGGCGATTAAGCCGCCGGCCTTCAGGACACGCCCATCGGTGTGCTCACCTCGGCCCTGGTTGGTCGCGCGACCCTCTGGCTCCGCCCTTGATGACGACAGGCGGGCACGCCTTTCTTCCCCAACCCTGCCTCGTGGCCAATGGCGGCAATTGTTGGTTGGCAATGCGAATGGCAATTGACGAAAGGGGAAATGGAGGTTTTTGGGAATGGGAATGAAGGGAATCTATCTTTTTCACTTGGTGCAATGGAGTGTCATGTTAATGGAAGACAAGGCCTTACCCTAAAACACATAATAAAGATATAAACTACTGAACAAGGGTTTTATCGTGTCCTTCAATGTGTGCTTTTATGGAATTAACTACCGGGACGCCCTTTGACCTTTACACAACACTGGAGGCAGGAGGGGCCAGACTCAAGCAATAATTCATAATACACACAATCAAAAAAATAGTCCTCATATCCACAACAATATAATATATATATATATATATATATATATATATATATATATATATATATATATATATATATATATATATATATATATATATATATAGATAATATATATATAGATAATATATATACAGTCACGTGAAAAAGTAAGTACACCCCATGTAAAGTTTTGACTTTTTCAACATATTTCAACATACAGCTATTTGATCTTCATTTCAACAATATTGAGAGATAAAGGTGATATAATATAACAAATATCATGAAACATTTACATTTTGTAGTCCATTGTATAATTTAAATAAACATAAATGCAAATTTCACATGTGGAAAAAGTAAGTACACCCTTGGCTCTAATAGGTGGCCCCCCTTGGCCCCCTTTGGCAGAAACAACCTCAAGTAGGCGTTTCTTATAACTGTCTACCAGTCTCTGCCATCGACTGGGAGAAATTTTTGCCCACTCCTCCATGCAGAATTCTTTCAGCTGTGCGATGTTTGAGGGGTTTCTTGCATGCACAGCTCGTTTCAAATCCCCCCACAACATCTCGATGGGATTTAGCTCCGGGCTTCGATTTGGCCATTCCAGAACCCTCCATTTCTTTCTTTTCAACCATTCCTTGGTGGATTTACTGGTATGTTTAAGGTCATTGTCATGTTGCAAGGTCCACCTTCGGTTGAGCTTCAACTTCTCCGATAGATGGCCTCACATTATCCTCAAGCACCCTCTGGTACAATGAAGAATTCATAGTGGATTCTATGATGGTGAGCTGCCCAGGCCCTGAGGCAGCAAAGCTGCTCCAAACCATAATATTTCCACCACCATGCTTTACAGTTTGGTATCAGGTTCTTGTGGTCAAATGCTGTCTTTGGTTTTCGCCAAACATGTCTTCTGGTACTATGGCCAAATAGCTCTAACTTTGACTCATCTGTCCAGAGCACGTTGTTCCAGAAGTGCTGGTCTTTGCCTAGGTGTTCTTTGGCAAACTTGAGTCTTGCCCTGATGTTCTTTCTGGACAGCAAAGGTTTCCTCCTGGCACACCTCCCATGTAGATCAAATTTGTGCAGCCTCTTTCTCATGGTAGACTCGTGCACTTTGACATCAACAGTGGCAAGAGCTACCTGTAGGTCGCGTGATGACATTCTGGGGTCCTTAGAGACTTCTTTCAGCATCTTGCAGTCTGCTCTCGGGCTGAAATTGCTGGAGTGGCCTGGCCTGAACAAGTTGGCAGTTGTTTGGAATCTTCTCCACTTGAAGATGATCTTCCAGACAGTCGAATGATTGATTTCAAATTGTTTGGAGATCTTTTTAAATCCCTTCCCAGACTCGTAGGCATCTATAACCTTCTTTCTGAAGGCCTCAGAGAGCTCTTTTGATCTAGGCATGGTGACGCCACACACTTCAACAAAGAGCAAACCAACCTAAATGTCTGAGGTTTAAATAAGACAGGTTCCTCCAAGATCCTCTGTAACGATGTTCTAATCATTTGCACCTGACCTGGTGCACCTGATTCTAATTTTAGGTATTTGAAGTAGTGATAAATGTCGGGGTGTACTTACTTTTTACACATGCAAAATTTTCATTTATGTTTATTTAAATTATTCAATGGACTACAAAATGTAAATGTTTCATGATATTTGTTATATTAGATCACCTTTATCTATCAATATTGTTGAAATGAAGATCAAATAACTATGTTGAAATATGTTGAAAACGTCAAAACTTTACATGGGGTGTACTTACTTTTTCAGGTGACTGTATATATATATATATATATATATATATATATATATATATATATATATATATATATAAATATATATATATATATATATATATATATATATATATACATACATATATATATATATATAAATAGATAACCCTCATAGCTTGATAACGCAGTACAGCACAGTTCGCATCCTATAGCAGCCTCAGCTGTGTGGTCTGTGAGTAGTAATGTCCATCTGCCACATGAGCACATGACTTCTGCTTTACTGCCCCATCAGCCAGGAGGTGGGGTTGCGGTCGAGCACAATAAACCAAAAGGCCCTTATGACCAGATAAATGCATCATGGCATTAAACACAATGGCACACATGCGCCCATGGCGTTTAATGTCAATATGCATTTATCGGGTCAGAAGGGCCTTGGTGTGTGTGTGTGTGTGCGTGCGTGCACAAAGGCGCCATCCAGGCGACTGAGAGATCACACCCTCAGGTATGGACGTTTCACCGGCTCAGTCGGCGACACGCAGACTTTCCACTCAAAAGTCACGTCACGTCACGTCACGTCACGTCACGTCACGTCACGTCACGTCACGTCACGTCACGACACACACACACACACACACACACACACACACACACACACACACACACACACACACACACACACACACACACACACACACACACACAGAGTCTACACCCCCATTCAAAATTTCACCTTTTGTTGTTGTTGCCTTGTAGCCTGGAATTAAAATGTATTAAATCAGACTTTTTCCACCTTTATTTACACATTGTAACCCACGACTTCCATGTGAAAAAACAAAAATTCTACAAATTTCAGCAAATTAATAAAATATACAAAACTAGCATATCTTGGTTGGATAAGTGTCCACCACCCACCCCCCTTATAAAAGCAATTGTAAAATAGATCAGGTGCAACCAATCACCTTCAAAATTACACACAAAGTTAATTGGCCTCCACCTGTGTTAAATTGTTGTGATTCTAATTATTTCAGAATAAAATCAGCTGTTCCTGTAGGTTTCCTCTGCTGGGTCGGGCATTTCACAGCAAACACTCAACCATGAGCACCAAGGAGCTTTCAAAGGACCTCTGGGATAAAGTTGTGGAAAGGCACAGATCATGGGATGGTTATAAAAATATTTCAAAGGCCTTGAATATCCATTGGACCAAAGTCAAGACAATCATTAAGAAGTGGAAGGTGTATGTTACCACCAAGACCCTGCCGAGATCAGGCCGTCCCTCCAAACTGGATGACCAAGCAAGGAGGAGACTGATCAGAGAGGCCACCAAGAGGCCATTGGCAACTTTGAAAGAGCTACAGGCCTTTGTGGTAAAGATCAGTCACTGTGTGCATGTGTCAATAATATCCCAAGCACTGTGCAAGTCTGGCCTGTATGGTAGGGTGGCAAAAAGGGAAGCCATCACTCAAAAAAACCCACCTCGAGTTCTGTTTGAGGTATGAAAAAAAACCACTCAAGATTCTGAAGCCACGTGACAAAACGTTTTGTGGTCTGACAAAACCAGGATGGAACTTTTTGGCCTAAATGAAAAACGTCACGTTTGGTGCAAACCAACACAGCACATCACATCACCCAAAGAACACCATCCCGACTGTGAAGCATGAGGGTGGCAGCATCATATTATGGGGATGTTCATCATCAGCAGGGACTGAGGGAGTCAGGATAGATGGGAAAATGGATGGAACAAAATATAGAAAACTCCTCGAGGAAAAGCTGCTGCCCTCTGCATGAAAGCTGAAATTGGGACGGAAGTTCACCTTTCAGCATGACAACAACCCGAAGCACACAGGCAAAGCTACACTGGAGTGGCTAAGGAACAAAAGATAAATGTCCTTGAGTGGCCCAATGAGAACCCTGACATAAATCCAATTGAAAATCTGTGGCATGACTTGAATATTGCTGTCCACCAACGCTCCCCATGCAAACTGACTGAGCTTGAACAGTTTTGTACAGAAGAATGGGCAAATATTGCCCAATTAAGGTGTGCAAAGTTGGTGGAGACCTATCTCAACAGACTCACAGATGTAATTGCTGTCAAAGGGGCTTTCACCAAGTATTAACTCAGGGGTGTGGACACTTATCCAACTAAGATATTCTAGTTTTGTAATTTTTTATTCATTTTAATGTAACACGAGAAACTGCGAATACGCAGGACACAGGGCCACAAATGTAGAAGCAGGTCGCATTTTATAAACTGTAAATACCCGGAACCCACGAATGTTGGGACTGTGAATGTTGGGACTGTGAATGTTGTGGTTCGACTGTACGTACACACACACACACAATATAAATATATAATAAATATATAAAATATATAAAATAAATTTATAAAATATATAATATAAAATATAATATATCAATAAATATATATGAGGCCTCTGGGACGGAGGTGACGCTTTGGTCTGGGACTTTGGTCCACAGGAGATCGGGACAGCGCTCATCACGCTGTTATGTCGTTGAATATATATATATATTCAACGACAATATCTATATATATATATATATATATTATGGAGGAAGTTTATGGAGGCACGTCGAACGGTGTAGGTTGGTTGTGTGTTTTTTTGTTTTTTTTTGTTTTTTTTGTTACATTCTTATTTTGTGTATATGAGTGAGTGGGTGAGGGTGTGTGTTTTTTTGCATGAATTAATTTTTGCACGAGTGTGTGTTTTTGTATGTTGAGTGGTGTATGTTGTAAGGGTAGGTGGTTGGTTGGTTGGTGTTGTGTGTGTGTGTATGTGTGTATGGGTGTGTATGAATGATCTGGTGTGTTTTGTTGGTGAGTGGTGAAGGGTATAAAGGTGGGTGTTTGAGTGTTTCACCATGTTTGTTTGGTGCTGTGGATTCTGGATGCGGAGGTGTTGTTGTTGTTGTTGTAGTCTGCGTTCGCACTGGCTGGGGGTGGGGGTATGTACGCATCCAGGTGTAGTTGCTGCTTGTGGATGTGTATGTGCCCGTGCTGGGCCACCTTAGCTGACCGTATTGAGGTTGAAGGGCCGAAACGGGATGATGCTGAGGACCTCGACTGAGGACCCGGTCAGTGCGGCACACTTGTGACCAGGTGTGTTTTGAACTTATATATATATATATATATATATATATATATATATATATATATATATATATATATATATATATATATATACTGACATGCATGAAAAAAGTCAGCCGTTCAACCCGAGCCGAAGATCCTGACGTCACCACCATGATGCACGTTATATGTCTGTGGATCCCAGAAGAGCTACTGTGCAGCACTAATTACAAAGATGTTAAATGGAATTTAGGGTCAGATGCCATCACAAGTGAATGAAGAGCGCAGTATACAACCGGTTTTGCCCTTGTTCGGGCATCATCATGGCAACATAGCACGTTTCCTTCCACTTGCAACTCTGAAACCTTTCGGTTATAAACCAGTTATAGTGCAACTCGTAAATATGAGTGGTGAGTGCCGGAACCAAGTCCCATACAGCCCTTGCTGCACTGTATCGGGAGTGATAAGTGTCACCTGCCTTGCAGAACATTATCTCCTGCTTCACCAATCATAAACTGGAGTAATCAATCATTCGATGCGGTCAGGAGCAATTATGATAAATAATGCCGTTCTCCAACCTGAGACAAGCCGCCGCGATGTCACCGCCATGACATATGTCTGTGATCCCCGGAAGAGCCATCTCGCAGCACCAATCACAAAGATTATATATATATATATATATATATATATATATATATATATATATATATATATATATATATATATACTGAAACACAAAAGAAACTTACCACCTTTGAAACCTTTAAATATCAACAATAACACTGCGTGTAGTAAATGTGTGAACTTATTTGTGGACAATAGTGTCCTCACTGTCAGACAAAACAGTCACGGATGGTCACTTGAACCTTCAATGGTCACTTCATAGCACAGCTGTTGAACAGCCGTTTTGACTGTCAGTGATTAGCCAAGGGGTACGGGATGATTTTAATGAGCTGCACGTGATGTCTTGATATTGGCTTTAAAAAGGCCAGTGCAAAATTGGCATTTCAATCAACATGGCACGATTGTCAAGGGATCAACGGCAGCGTGCCCTGGGCATGCTGCAAGGCGGACTGAGCTTTATCATATTATAGATTATCATAGTTTATGATAGATCATAGATAGATTTATCATAGTTAAGTTTGAGGAAGTTGATTTGAAGCCAGGATTTTATTTCAGTGATGCAGTTTGTCAGGCGAGTAGGCAAGTTATCGCTGGCACTGGTTAAATTACATTAAATTCCAGACCCCTCAGCCACGTGTCCTGTGTTGGAGAGGTGACTCATCCACGATTGCAACCCGAGCCAAGAAACTCCTTCGTCAGAACCGACGCTCTGCATTGTGCAGAGTGCAAGTAAATTGTATGATTTGAGCTGGAGCTGCCTTCATCGGTTGTTTTCGTATTTTCTTTGTTTGACATTACACTATTGACATATAATAACTTTGCAGGTTTAAAAGCATTTAAAACATTTTCTTGTTGATACAACTGTGATGCCATTACAATAGTGTTTGGAAATTGCATGAACATCATGTCACCTGGAAGTTGGACTTCTGTGTTACGCAAGGTTTTTATTTTTTTATATTTTTTCTGTTACGTAAGGTTTTCTACCCCCGCTAATTTCACCCCAATTCCACTTTTTTGAAATACCAACTTCTGTCCTGGAAGTCCTTGGTGTCCTTGTGTTTTATACTTCTCCCTCCACCCCCCCCCCCCTTCCCACGCCTCCTCCCCCCAAGCCCTCTCCCTTCCACACATCTCCCTGCTCTCAAATGTTGTGTTTGTGTGCTTCCCCTTCTCTCCCCATCTTGTTTTCCGCTCCCTCTTTTTGTGTGTTTTGTTTGTCTGGTTGATTTGTTTGTGAAGTAAATGTTAGCTCTTTCACGAGCCTCGATTCAGTATAAATAAATTTAAAAAAAAAGAAAAAAAAAAAAAGAAGCTACCGTGAGGTGGCACGTCGCCTTGGCTGTTCACACCAGACGATATCGGCCCTGGTGGACAGAGACACCCTCCACAACTCTGCAGATGACAGACCTCGATCAGGGAAGCCAAGAGTCACCACTGCAAGGCAGGACAGGCAGATGGTCCGAAGTCACCTGCGGGATCGATTCCGTCCAGCATCCCGCAATGCGGCAGAAACTCCGGGGCGTGCAAACCCAAGGAACTCCAATGATACTGCACGAAGACGACTGCATGACAATGGTCTGACTGCCAGAAGACCATACAGAGGCCCATCGCTGCAACGGCTGCCCTGCCCATCGCCGACGGCTGCCCATCGATGACGGCTGCCCATCGCCGCAACCGACAGAGATGGTGCCAGCAGCATCAGCGGTGGACCTTGGCGCAGTGGAACGAGGTCGCTTTCAGCGATGAGTCAAGGTTCTGTGTGGACAGTCCGGATGGGCGTGAGCGTGTTTGGAGAAGAACTGGCGAGCGATATGCCGATTGTTGCGTGCGTCAAGCCAACATGTGGGGTGGCCCAAGTGTGATGGTGTGGGCCGCCATATCAGGCCGGTACAGGACGCCACTGGTGGTTGTGGATGGGAATCTTAACGCCCAGCGGTATGTGGATAACATCCTGCAACCTCATCTGCTGTCATTCCTGCTAGACCACCCAGAACTGAGAACCTTTCAGCATGACAATGCTCGTCCCCATGCTGCTCGCTTTACCACTGCATTTCACCAAGGCGAGAACATCAACACCATGCAGTGGCCTGCGCTCTCCCCTGACCTGAATCCCATAGAGCACCTGTGGGATGAGCTTGGGAGATGCGTAGTTGGCAGGGCCAGGACACGGGCAGGGCTGCTTCAGACATTGAGGACTGAGTGGGACAGAATCCAGCAGCAATCCATCCAAAGACTGGTAGGCAGTAGACGCCGACGATGCACTGCCTGTATCCAAAACAATGGTGGCCACACACGCTATTGAAAGGTGACTGACATTGCACCCTGTGCTGTTCTGTACTGTAGAACAAACTGATGAGATGGTGTATCTTGGTCAAAAACTTGACATGTCATCAATAAAATGCCAATGTTTCAATTAGCAATTGTTGGTTTGTTTTATTTTGAACTGTTACAATTTTATTACATTTCAAACAAGTGGTAGGTTGTATGGTCTTCTGGCAGTCAGACCATAGTCATGCAGTCGTCTTCGTGCAGTATCATTGGAGATCCGTGGGTTTGCACGCCTCGGAGTTTCTGCCGCAGTGCGGGATGCTGGACGGAATCGATCCCACAGGTGACTTCGGACCATCTGCCTGTCCTGCCTTGCAGTGGTGACTCTTGGCCTCCCTGATCGAGGTCTGTCATCTGCAGAGTTGTGGAGGGTGTCTCTGTCCACCAGGGCCGATATAGTCTGGTGTGAACAGCCAAGGCGACGTGCCACCTCACGGTAGCTCAGTCCGCCTTGCAGCATGCCCAGGGAACGCTGCCGTTGATCCCTTGACAATCGTGCCATGATGATTGAAATGCCCATTTTGCACTGGCCTTTTTAAAGCCAATATCAAGACATCACGTGCAGCTCATTAAAATCATCCCATACCCCTTGGCTAATCACTGACAGTCAAAACGGCTGTTCAACAGCTGTGCTATGAAGTGACCATTGAAGGTTCAAGTGACCATCCGTGACCGTTTTGTCTGACAGTGAGGACACTATTGTCCACAAATAAGTTCACACATTTACTACACGCAGTGTTATTGTTGATATTTAAAGGTTTCAAAGGTGGTAAGTTTCTTTTGCGTTTATATATATATATATATATATATACATACATATACATACATATACATACAGATATATATATATATATTTTATATATATATATATATATATATATATATACATACATATATATATATATTTTATATACATATATATATATATACATATATATACACATATATATACATATATACATATACATATATATATATATATATATATATACATATATACATATACATATACATATATATATATATATATATACATATATACATATACATATATATATACACATATATATATATATATATACATATATATATATATATATATACAGTGGGGAGAACAAGTATTTGATACACTGCCGATTTTGCAGGTTTTCCCACTTACAAAGCACGTAGAGGTCTGTAATTTTTATCATAGGTACACTTCAACTGTGAAAGACGGAATCTAAAACAAAAATCCTGAAAATCACATTGTATGATTTTTAAGTAATTAATTTGCATTTTATTGCATGAAATAAGTATTTGATACATCAGAAAAACAGAACTTAATATTTGGTACAGAAACCTTTGTTTGCAATTACAGAGATCAGACGTTTCCTGTAGTTCTTAACCAGGTTTGCACACACTGCAGCAGGGATTTTGGCCCACTCCTCCATACAGATCTTCACCAGATCCTTCAGGTTTCGGGGCTGTCGCTGCGCAACACAGACTTTCAGCTCCCTCCAAAGATTTTCTATTGGGTTCAGGTCTGGAGACTGGCTAGGCCACTCCAGGACCTTGAGATGCTTCTTACGGAGCCACTCCTTAGTTGCCCTGGCTGTGTGTTTCGGGTCGTTGTCATGCTGGAAGACCCAGCCACGCCCCATCTTCAATGCTCTTATTGAGGGAAGGAGATTGTTGGCCAAGATCTCGCGATACATGGCCCCATCCATCCTCCCCTCAATACGGTGCAGTCGTCCTGTCCCCTTTGCAGAAAAGCATCCCCAAAGAATGATGTTTCCACCTCCATGCTTCACGGTTGGGATGGTGTTCTTGGGGTTGTACTCATCCTTCCTCTTCCTCCAAACACGGCGAGTGGAGTTTAAACCAAAAAGCTCTATTTTGGTCTCATCAGACCACATGACCTTCTCCCATTCCTCCTCTGGATCATCCAGATGGTCATTGGCAAACTTCAGACGGGCCTGGACATGCGCTGGCTTGAGCAGAGGGACCTTGCGTGCGCTGCAGGATTTTAATCCATGACGGCGTAGTGTGTTACTTATGGTTTTCTTTGATACTGTGGTCCCAGCTCTCTTCAGGTCATTGACCAGGTCCTGCCGTGTAGTTCTGGGCTGATCCCTCACCTTTCTCATGATCATTGAGGCTCCACGAGGTGAGATCTTGCATGGAGCCCCAGACCGAGGGAGATTGACTGTCATCTTGAACTTCTTCCATTTTCTAATAATTGCGCCAACAGTTGTTGCCTTCTCACCAAGCTGCTTGCCTATTGTCCTGTAGCCCATCCCAGCCTTGTGCAAGTCTACAAATTTGTCCCTGATGTCCTTAGACAGCTCTCTGGTCTTGCCCATTGTGGAGAGGTTGGAGTCTGATTGATTGAGTGTGGACAGGTGTCTTTTATGCAGATAACGAGTTCAAACAGGTGCAGTTAATACAGGTAATGAGTGGAGAATGGGAGGGCTTCTTAAAGAAAAAACTAACAGGTCTGTGAGAACCGGAATTCTTACTGGTTGGTAGGTGATCAAATACTTATTTCATGCAATAAAATGCAAATTAATTACTTAAAAATCATACAATGTGATTTTCAGGATTTTTGTTTTAGATTCCGTCTTTCACAGTTGAAGTGTACCTATGATAAAAATTACAGACCTCTACGTGCTTTGTAAGTGGGAAAACCTGCAAAATCGGCAGTGTATCAAATACTTGTTCTCCCCACTGTATATATATATATATATATATATA